>NW_012267262.1:1127905-1360428 GCF_000151885.1 Dipodomys ordii
CTCCTCCTCCTCCTCCTCCTCCTCCTCCTCCTCCTCCTCTTCTCCCTAGGACTAAGGAAATAAGCACTCTCTTGGTCTGTATCCTTCAAGTTACCAGCTCCTCAGAAGCCAGCGCCTCCTTGGGAGGTGAGGTTATGCCCTGTCCCCATGATGCTGTCACTTCCTTCTCCTGAGTCTTTCTGTGTGAGGATTGTTCTTCTAATCAGGATGGAGACGCAGCTCATTACAAGCTGGTGAGACAAGGGCTCTGTGCTCCAAAGCCGAGACAGGCTGTCTGGGAGCTTGGCCAGCCTCCCACTGCCCCGGACACCAGGGCTGCGGCCTCCAAGTGGAGCCAGCCTGCTGAGTTTGTCTACTTTCTTCCCAAGGGACAAGCAGACAGACATTGTTTGCTGAGACTTCTATGGCTTTTACTATTGCAAAACCTCAGCTGTTCTCCTGCACTGAGGTTCATCCAACTCGCTGAACGGTATCTAGAACCACAGCTCACTCTTGCTGGGCATGGACCATGCACCATGCACTGCCCATGCTTCTTGTGCTGTGTTCAGGAGTTTTCACGGTACACCCACCAGGTGGGGCTGGCTAACCCAGTTACTCCCACTCCACAGATGCTGAAACTGAGTCTTCTTTTTATTTTTTAAAATAAGTTCTTTATTGTGAAAATACTGTGCAGAGGGGTTACAGTCACATGAGCAAGGTAATGTGTACATCTTTTATCAAGCATTGTTGCCTCCTCCTTTGTTTTTCCCCTACCATCCCTTCCTTCCCACCTCCACAACTACACTCCTCCCCCACCCCACTCCTGCCTAAATTGTAAAGTTCGTTTTTCAACATAGTGTCTTGCTCATCTCATTGTTACAATGGGTCAACCTGTATCCTTATTTAAACAATTTGTTTTTCCCTTCTGCTCCCCAAATTATACCAACATCAAATACAGTGAAAACAGGAGTTATACCCTGGGGGAGAGACATATAAAGCAACAAAAAAAAGAGCAAGAAAGGAAAAACCACTTGTGTCCTTATCTTGGGATTCATTTTGTTTAACTCATCTTATCTGACCTTTTCTGCTTGTCTCAGATATGTACTAGTTATTGTAAATAAGGGAAACCATGGGACCCATGTTTCTTTGAGTCTGGCTTACTTCACTTCATACAATTTTTTCCAAGAAACACAACAAAGCGAAGAAAGTTTGGACAAATGGGATTGCATGAAACTGTAGTACTTCTGCATGGCAAAGGACATAACAAGCAAGATCAATAGAAAGTCTATGGATTGGGAGAAGATCTTCACTAGCCATACAATGGACATGGATCTCATATCTAAAATATACTTAGACTCAAAAAATTAAATCCCCCAAAAACAAATCCTAAAGGAAAAAATTGCCCAATAACTAAGTGGGTTAAAGACTTACAGAGAAACTTCTCTTAAGAGGAAAGAAGAATGGCCAATAGACACATGAAGAAATGCTCAACCTCTCTAGCCATAAAAGAAATGCAAATCAAAACACCATTGAGAAACTGAGTCTTCTAACTTGGTAAGTTCACCAGCCTGCTCAAATGGCCATGCCCAGCCTGGCCCAGTGACCCTACCATGTGTCTCTCCCATCAGTACTGCTACAGAAACATGACCTTGATCTGACCTTTCCTCCTCCTCTGCACCATGCTTCTCAGTGCCACTGGAGACTTTGCCCCTCACAGCCAAGTTACTCTCAGCTATGGAAGAGTTCCTCATGACCCCTCCTTCCTGCTGTTAGGAAGAATGAATGCAATCATGTGTATGAATGCATCCCTAGGAGCTCCTGATATGTAAGGGATGCATAATAAAACCTATTTATAAAAGGGTCGATTCAGCTCTTTTCCCTGTGACTTGCCAATGACCCAGCACCATTTCCCACAGGCGTGATGTCAGCAGGCGGAGGGGACTGGCAGCCAATCCCAAAGCCTCCCTCCACTCCCAAGTGTCTCACACTTGTGCTTTGTCGCCTCTCCATCACACTCTCTTCCCCAGTAGAATCTCACATATGACTAATGTGTCTTAGAGGACCATGAAGAAGCCATTTATTTCCTCCAGCCACAGAACCTTCCAGCCGGGATGAGGGGGAGAGTCATGTGTTGGCTGCATAGGCTCACTTAGCTGCAGTTTAATTACTGCCTTTGGTATAGGTTTTTAATAACAGTAAGTCCCAATTAGTTGCTTGTTACTTCAGAAATAATTACTGATAGTGGCCCTTTGTCTTTGTGTTAATTCCAGCTTCATTCCCAAGCTGCACAAGTCTACACGAGCAGGCTTTTTTTTTTTTTTGGTAGCTAAAGGAGCTGGAGCCCCAGTGTATATAAGGAATGCTTGCAGAGAGCTGTGGGTTTCGCTGGGGTCTGTCTGTGTGTTTGCCTGAAAGGAGGAGAGTAGGAGGTGACCGTGGCCATCATCACTCCTGAAGACAGCTCTTCAGAGGAAATTCTGAGCTTCTGTCTTAAGCTCGGGATGGAGAGGGACTACATGGCACTCACCACATTGACAGGTTAGCCCGACCACTGACCCCGGAAAAGGCAAATGTCACCACCCTCTGCCAGCCACAGGTACAGATCAGAGAGCCTCCTTGGGGGTGGGGTGGGGATGGGGTACACTGCTCCCTCTGCTAGGGCAGAGCCACACCTTCAGCCACACTTCTGATCTATGGTCCCATGGGGAACTTTCTACCATGTGGAAGAGAACTTGAGAATGCCCAGGGGGACCTCAGAATTCACACTGCACTTGTGGGCCATCTGTGCTCTATGGACCCAGGTAAGGCAGCTATGTAGATTTGTTTAAAATGAGGTGATCTCCCAGCTTCATCAAGCTCTTCTTTGGTCTGAACTGCTTTCACATTGCTTTGCCTTTTTAACTTCTATTCTGTTGTCCTGATAAGTGGGTGAATGAGTTGCCTTCTCTTGTTGTGTAGTAATTAACGCTAACGTATGTTGGGGTACTCAGTCTAGACAAGGGTAGTTTATAGGCACTTACTCACTTACCTTCCACAGAGAATTCTCTGAGCACTAATTCGCAGATGAGGCACACACAAAAAAAAGGTTAAGTTTTTTGCTCTAAGTCAACTCGCCTGTAAGTGGCAGAGTTCAGGAGATTCCTTCTCAGGCAGTTTGGCTTTATAGCCAAGAGTCTGACCACCAGGTTATCTTGTTTCTCCTTAGAAAGATTTGACCCCTAGGACGCAGGGTGCATGACAGTTCAAATGTCCTTCTGTTTTTCTTCAGTTGTTTCTGGATAGCATCTTCCTTTCCAGCCAGTTCGTGTGTGTGTGTGTGTGTGTGTGTGTGTGTGTGTGTGTGTGTGTGTAACGGGTAGTTGTTATGTGAATTTGATTCCAATTCTATTCTCTGAAAGCTTTTCCCCACTTGCACCCTCTGTGGGGCTCCAGCCAGATGCCTCTCTTCTTAGTGTTTGTGCAGAGTTTTGGTGTTGAATAGAGTGACAGAAAAAAACTTTTGAGCCGGGTCCAGAGGCTGTGATTCAGGCCACCCTCATGCGGAGGTGACATAACCCTCTTTGCCATCATACTAGCTGGCTTTTAGTCTATGCCCTGTCCTTCTTCCCTCATGACCAACTTGTCAGGAAAAGAAGCCACAGTGCTGAGCCAGTAATTTGTTCCTTTTTTTTTTCTTTTCCATCATGTTCTTTGGTTTCCTTTCCCTTGAGAATCTTTTCCAATGAAATTGCAAACCACTTGGCTGAAGAAACCTGCTGAAAATTCATCCTTTCTCCTGTTTTCCTTTTTTTTTTTTACCTCCTGTTCATTTCATCTAGTGAGCCAAACCATGATGTTGTCTTATTGTTCATAATCTGGCCTCTTCTGTGTTTGGAAGTTCATTTGGAAAATTGTGACCACAAGGCAGAAATAGTCCACTTCATTCCAGACACAAAAGGGTCCTTTGAAGGTGCAAAGGGCTTGGGATTAAATAAGCAAGAAAACAAGCATGGCTTTTTGAGGAGACCAGTGTGAGAGGGTGAGGAGAAACAGAAAACCACCTCATAAAACTGTCCCTCAGTTTATTTAGACAAGGAGAGTTTATTTGTGTTTATTCAATGCGCATGTCCTGGATTGGCCAGGAATGCTTCTGTGATGCACTCCAGAGGCATCAGGCTCTGGCCAGCAACCCTGGCTGGCCAATCTTTTTGAAGTGTCAGGTAAAACACGCGCTGAGTTTGTGCTGTTTGGAAAGCAGCATGTGGGAAACCTGGTATGATTTTTCAGTGACTGGGAATTTTCCTCTTCAGTATGAGGCTAACACATACCCTGCCTTGCTCTAGCTCTTTCTCTAGCTATGCCTATACTCAAAAGTCTCAGCCTCAGTGAGTCTATCTCTCTCCTTCCTCCCTCTTCAATCTGAGCATGTCCCATGTTCCTCAACTCAGCCTCCACGTGTAGAAATAGGGTGAGTAGTTTGTCTGGAAAGGGACTCCAGGAAGCACTGAGAACTCTGGCCCTTCCTTTTTGATATATAAGCATCCTGCCTCTGGGAGGGTGTTGGTGGCTATGTCCCTGTGCAGAGGGAAACTGTCACAGATGGGTATGACCTCTAGGCAAGGTCAAGGGGAGTTGGCGGGATAAAGAGTACCATCATCATCTGCCCCACCAGCCAACTTCTCTAACATTTGTAAGCTTTGGCTAAATATTAACCATCAGTATTTACTCAAAGCCTCTAACCAACCACACGTGTATTAATCCAATTGATCCCCCAGAACTTTGCGATAAAGCTGCTGTCACCATGTACAGTGTTGCATGTGGCTATGAACATGGTCTCAGAGCCAGAATCACTGGGTTCCTGAGTGGCTGTGTGAATGGACAAGTTTCTTAGCCTCTTTAGGCTTTGGTTCTCATACTTGTAAAATGGGTTAGAATAGCACATACTTTACATTTTTTTCTTTTCTTCAGTACTGGGTTTGAACTCAACACCTCAAACTTGCTAGGGAGATGATCTACCACTTGAGCCAAGTTCTGAGCCCTATTTTGCTTTAGTTATTTTTCAGATAGGACCTTGACTCTTTTTCTCAGGCTGGTCTGAACCATACAGTTACCTATGCCCTCCACATAGCTGGGATCACAGGTGTGCACTAACATCCCCATCTAGCTTATTTACTGAGATGGAGTCTGGCTCTATTTTGTTCAAGCTAGCTTTGAACCTCAGTTTTCCTAATCTCCACCTCTCCAGGAGCTGGGATCACATGTATGAGCCACAGCGCCTTTCTGCATGTCAGAATAAAAAGATTTCCAACAGCTGACATCCACTAGGTGCTGAATGAACACAAAGCTATGATAATTATATAATATATAATCATATTACAGATAATATATACTGTGTGTTATATATTACGTATAATCATATTATTTATTATATATAATCATGAAGAAATCGAAGCTTGGGATGGCTATCAAGTACTGAATGATGGGACACCACATGTAGTGAACAGGACCATCATTCAATATTCTGCAACAACAATCATCATCTTTCTATCATGTGCCTGTGATGAGAAATGACAAATGAGGAAACACTATCTGAACTCCACAAGGCTTTGGCCTGTGATATTTCCTGGTTCTTGTAACAGCAAGTACAGTGTTGTTCTCTGAAGTGCTTCAGGCTGGTTTTCATCTCTACTATATGTCTCTCTATGTGCCTGGCCCTGGGCATGGAACCCGGTTGGATTTCAGCTAAGTGAATGAGTTACCATAGGCTCCATTGACATCTTCCCAGAGATTATACCTCTGAATTTGTCCTCAAATCAGACTGTGGCCATCACAAACCCCGTGTGCTGCCTCTTTGTTGCTCAACTATCCATACAGCTATCTTTAAAGGTCTTCCTCACCCTAGCCATCATCTCTACCCCATGGTAGAACCATGATCCCAATTCCATGGTTCTTTCTCTTGCATTTGAGGGCCTCTCCTGGGCTCAGACCTTGGTCTGCCAGCTTCCCAGTTTGTTCCTATGCTGTGTGTGACAGTGGACTCTCAACCCTGAAGGAAAGTCCTTTCAGGCAGAGCTAAGAGGCATTCATTTCTTTCTTTATACATAGATAAACACAGACATTGTCCCCAGCTTGTGGCTGGAGAGAGCGAGCCAAGGGAAGAGAAGTGGATGATGGTATTGGAGAGAGATGGCATAGCCAGATCACAGGGACTTTGTAAGCGTTAGCACTTACTGAGTGAGATGGGGGCTTTCAGAGGGTTTTAAACGGAGGAGAAATAAAATTGGATTTAAATGTTTTTAAAAGATTATTCTAGAGGCTTCATGCAGAAGAGCCTAGGGGTTCACGGGGGAGGGTAGGGGCAGACAACTACTGTAGCCAGGACAGAAGCTGGCAATGGCTTGGACCCAGATTGTGTGGTTTGATGTGATCAGATTCGGAATATATTCTAAAAGTGGAGTTGATAGGGTTTGCTATTGACAATAAGAGATTTCAACAGTAAGGTGTCAAAAATGACAGTAAAGTTTGGGACTTGAGCAACTGAAGGGTGGTGGTGTTTATGGAAATGGAAGATTGCGAAAGGATTGAGGATGAGTATGGTGTCATGCTTAGTATTTGTGTGTACGGCATATAAGCCAGGAAATGCTCTGAACACTTCGCCAGTGTTGATGCCTTTGAAATTCACAGTAGCTTTATGGGATGGGCACTTGTATCCCCGACTCTTTTGCAGGTGAAGAATGAAGGTCATGAGAAATTTACTTCTCCAAGACCTCATGGCTGGTAGATTGCAGAATTGGGGTAGAGTCAAGGAAGCTTGGACTCTGTCCCTAACCAGTATACAGGATTGCTACCTGCTTTTGGAGAGGTCCAGGCTAGGGGGAGGGGCAAAGGGTATTTATTTGTATTGTTTTGTGCTGATACTGAGGCTTCAACTCTGGAGCTTGCCCTCTTGCTTTGGCTTTTTCACTCAGGGCTGGTACTCTACCATTTGAGCTATTCTTCCACTTTAGTATTTTATTTAAAAAATTTTTATTATAAAGGTGATGTATAGAGGGGTTATAGTTACATAAATCAGGTAAAGACTACATTTCATTTTGGACAGTGTCACCCCTTCCCTCGCTCTCTCCTAGTACTATTACTAGTTTTTGCTGGTTAATTGGAGATAACTCAATGACTTTTCTGCCCAGGCTGGCTTTGAACTATAGATTGAGATCTGAGTAGCTATAATTACAGACATGAGACACCAGCTCCTGGCTATGAATATTTATTTAGGAATAAACAAATCAGCTGATGTAGTAGTTCTGCCTGCCCCTGCCCCTGTCCCTGCCATTTGGAGGAAGCACTTAGTCATCTGGTCCCACCCCCACCTAACATCCTCTCACAAGGACAGCAACAGTCTCTTCACTGATCCTTATGGTATTTACCATTGCCTCCGGTCTGTCTGGAAAATGCAGTCCCTATTTCTAAGTACTGAACACATATACTGCAGGTGAAAAATACCTTGGTGGAAACATAACTCCAGAACAATTCCAGGTATTATTCTAAGGCAAAAGAAAGTGAGAAGCAGCCATCTAGGCTCTGGGACCTGAGAAGATCCTCTCATCAGGGGGTCAAGTAAGGATGATAGACGAAGGAAAGAAGACCTTCCGGGTATAGCCCACACTCTGCCCCCTGTGCAGGACTCATCTCCAAGGCCGCCTTTTTCTATGGCTTCTAGCAAAGGCCTTGCAACACTGGTCATTTCTCAGCTTCACCAGATTTCAGATTTGGAAGGTTTGGGGATTTGAGGCCCAGGCAGGTCTTTGGGCATGGGTTTGTTATTTCCTTAGGATCCCAGATGCTCTCTTGATGTGCAATCCAAGCAACCTGATGCTCGCTCATCTTGGAGTCCAGTAGGAGTCAGAGCTGGAAGATTATTCCAGGAAATCCAGGGGTTTGTGGAATCATCCCAGTACAGACTAAGGCAAAAGATTAATCGGTATTAGTGAGCGGTCTGCATTCTCGGCTGGATTTGAATGCTATAATTTTATCTGAGTTCCATTTAAGAACTCAGAATTACTCTGAGGCAGTTAAGCAGAGATTCCTGGGAGGGGCCTGCTTGATTGCAGAGTTGGAGCTAATGTGTGACTAGCTTCTTGGCAGCACAAGCCAAGCTCCTTTGTTTGGCTGTCAAGACCCCGCACAGACTGAGCTCACATACTGCTTTTTGTTTTTTTTTTTAATTTAAAAATATATTGGACCCTGCATGTTATTGTAGGCCAGGTAATTTACTAGAGGCTTCACGTTTGTGGCTTTTATTAATCTTGGTTAAACTTTCTAATCTAGCTGTAGTACAGGTGGAGTAGCTCATATCAGAAATACTTGGGACCACAGGTGTTTCTGATTTGGGAGTTCTGTACACTTTACTGGCATCCCAAATCCAAAACTCAGAAGTGCCCTGAAATCCAAAACTTCCAAAGAATCAGATCAGTACTCACAAAGCATTGGCATGCTTTTGGATTTTTAGACTTTTCTGATCAGGGATGTGCAACCAGTACTGCTCACTCATGAATGGAGAACTGGGCACAGGGAAGTCAGTTTGCCTCAGGGCTTAGACCCAATGAGGGTGTGAGCTCCTCAGGCTCTGGGTTTCTCTTTACCCCCCACAGTGGTTAATCTTTCTTTTCTACTTTTCTGTCCTTTAAGATCTCACCACCAGTGATCCCTCCACACCCACAGCTACTTCTGCTAAACTCTGCTCATTCTCCACATCCCATCCCTGCCTGTATCCCTAGTACTCCTCTAGCAGTGCTTATGGTGCCTCATCTGAATCTCATGGGCCTGCCCTGCTCCCATTTACTCTCCAGAGTTGTACACAGATGGGAGCCTCGAAGGCCACCAGGAAGTAAGAGTACTCCTAAGTTATCTCTGCGGGGCTGGGAGGAGGAGGAGCGAGGAACACTTGCCTAACGTGTTTGAAGTCCTGGGTACATTCCCCAGCACCAAAATTTATTTATAATTTGTCTATAAATAAATTTATAGACAAATGAATGCCTATAAATTTATGTTTATAAGTAGATAAAACAATAAAATGAACTACTTCTGCTAAGAGATATGGTGCCCAGGATATCAAAGAGGTTGAAAGAAAAGTCCCTCAAGACTCTAGACTTGTTTCTGTATTATCTTCTACTTTTATTCTTTATCAGACTAATGCAGGTTTCCAGAAGGAAACCTGAGATTGTTTTTGTTTTCCATTTTTAAGATAAACATATTAATTGTACATTATTCTATGTCCACAAGTGTATGTAATGTATTTTGTGGTATTTCTGTAAACATATATGATGTATTTTGATCAAATATATCCTATTTATTATTCTATCTTATTCTCTACCCTTCAGAACAATTTTTAACTGTTTTCATTCTTCCATTTTCACACTTTTATCATATTCACACACCTCCTTCGCCTTCTACTCCTCTCACTACCTCCATGTTCTGGATAGCCATGCAGAATCTCTGGCTTCACTCCAGATCAGTTGACTTGTGAAACATGTTCACAAGACCTCCATTAATGTTTGAAGAACATGTCTCTAACTGGTATGCAGTTGTGTCACATCCCACAAGCCAGAGAGGAGTACCCACTGCTGTGTGGCCTTCTACCTTCTCTCCAGCCACTTTGGTGATGGGCCTTCATAGCTCCTAGCCCTGGGTGGGTGGGAAGAGGAGTACAAAGGCACAATGGAGACTGCTCCCACCATCCTTTCCATCTCACCCCTCACGACTTGTTCAGATAAGTCCCTAGGCTGTGGTACACAATCCTGACCTCTTTCCCAGATTGACCTTTTGTCTACCCTGGAACCAGAACCTTCTCAAGTCTTGTTGAAAGACAGCTTCCCTGTGCCTGTTCAATCAGGGCCTGTTGACCAGCTCTCTTCTCCTTAACATCCTAAAGAAGAAGGCAACCAAACCTGGTGATGTTCCCTGAAGTACCCCCTGAAGCTGCAGCCAGAAGCTCAGCACTCCAGTATAAGCTTCACTGGTGCCACTGAACCCCATCCCATGGGTTTCCTGCCATATCTACTCACTACACCCCTGCCCCAAAGAAAGGAGCTTATGAGTACTTCTTGCAGGCTAATCCTCCACTCCTAGCTCAGCAATTTCCTATCAGTTTTGGAGCCTGTAATGAATGAGGTGGCTGGGCTGACAAGGACAGTTGAGGAAGAAGAAAAACAGGTCCATTGAGCAGAATTCAAGATGGGAAGTCAGATTCCAGGCTTCTAATCATAGCTTGGAAAAGATACTTTGTGAGTAAAGAGAGCCAAGGAGAAAAATACTTCATGCCTTTGGAAACCTCTCAGCAGAGATTCTCCAAATAAGATAACTGACCACAGAACCCACTCTTGCTTCTTTATTATTCTTCATTTTTATGCAACACTAAGAAGATAAATGCAACCCTAAGAGCTACCACATGTTGATGGCTTGCTTTGATCTAGAGGGACTGTGCTGAACAAAAGTGTATTATTTGAGATACTCAGAACTGTTCTGTTCTCCCACTTCTCAGAAAAGGAGGAAAATAGTAACAAGTCCTGTCACTCGCCAGTAGTCCTCTCAACACCACCACTTTCTGTCACAATCCAGCAGAGCAGGTAGGTCAGTAGGGATTTTTCAGAGCTCCACTTGTCAAATGAAAGATACAGGGTCATTTTAGCAGGACTCCTGTTGTAACAACTCTAGTTATGTTTTGGAAAGATGTCATTGGGACCGCTACATCTTTCCTGAAGCCTCAGGTCCCTGTATCTCAATTATCACCATGCCCTCTCTTGCACAGTGTTGTTTAAGATACCAGTCTGAAGCCCAGCAGATGTCACTGTAAGAAGAAAAGCACTGCCAACTGCCCAGCAGTGCTTATTAGTGCATAAACACAATGGCACCCTTGATATTCCCAGAGGAGGGAGGGTACAGGCTAAGTGTACACCAGCAAGTGAATTTAACATTCACACAAAGGTTCAGTTGTAACCCAAGTGTCCAAGTAGTTGGAGGAAACTTGTCCTGTGTCAACTGTAATCTAAGGAATAAAAGATTTCTATATGCCTTATGGGTCAGTTGCATCCCACTCACATCTACCTATTTACTCCCTGCACACATTCCTTCCCTCCCAGGAAACCAAGTTGTACCCACACTAGGAAATGCAATTTTCTCTAAGAAACAAATTTTCCTCCACTTCCTTTCAAACCTAGCAGTGCTTATTTCTTATTGCTACTATCACTAGGTCAGTAGTAGTGGCTTAAAACTATGCAAGCTATTACTTTTTGGAGGTCGGAGTCTAAGATCAAGGTGTCAACCAGCTGTGTTCCTACTAGAGCCTCCAGATCATCTATTTCCATGTCTTCATGCCTTCCCTAATTTCCAGAGGTCGGCTACATTCTCTGTCTCACTGCTTCAGCCAGTGATCAATCTTACTTGCATTGTCCCATTTCCTTCTCTGTTGTTGTTTTTTTTCTTTCTTTCACTCTTCTATCTTTTAGGGCCATTGTGATTAATTATATTGGGCCCACCTGGATAATCCAGACAACCTCCCAATTTAAATATTCTTAATTATATCTGCAAAATTACCTTTGTCATGTCAAAATGACTCATAGATTCGGGGGATTAGATCACTGACACCTCTAGGGAGCTATTATTCTGCTATCGCACCGGCATAAAACAGCTAATACCAAGGGATTTATTAGTTTAAGATAAGAGACGGGCATATTTTACCACTTCACCCTATTCTTTGAAGGACGGTCAACAATATCAAATGTAAAAATGGAAGCAAAGTTGAAGTTGAAAGTGGAGTGAGACTTAAGGAAGAAAGGAATGGGAGGGAATGTAAAATACATCAACTTCAGTAGAAACAGAAGTTAAGGAAAACCTGCAGAGGAAAAGGAGACAGAGATGAAGGGAGGGTAGAAGGAAAGAGTCACAGAGGGAGGGACAGCATGACCGAAGGCCTCAGTGTAAAATCGATCCCCTCTGTCTGCTGCCATACGAGGTGGTTTGTAGGTGTTTGCCTTTGCTAGAGGCTCTGTTTCTTAAAGGCTGGGACCATGTCTTGATTTTGGTGCTTCTCTGAGTCTAACCCCTGTAAGCCTGACCCAGCCTTAACAAGTTGTTGCTTTTGCATATGTGGGATTCAATTGAACAATGGATTCTTGGTCACATGAGCTAAGGATTCTCTCAGATTCTACTCAGTTCTGCTCTCCAAGCCTGAGAGGAAAGGAGAAAAAGGTCCTTGTCTTGTTTGGACAGGCTCCATCACAGAGACTTCTGCATTTAGATCATGAGAAACCGAAACCCATCAGGGATATCAGTTCATCCTTTACGGCATTCTCCCGCAGGTAGACAGCATGGCATCCTTCATGATGGCTGGAGGCCAAGGATAAGTGAGACTCAGGAGCCCCAATCCAGGCTGAGAGCTGTTTGTTGAAGAGCTGGCATTCCTGAGGCAGAAAAAGGCAGCCTTTACTCCACATCTGTGGAGTCCACAGGGATGTATGTTAGGGATGACAGGGAACATTGAACGTTGGTTGGGAAGCTCAGCTTAGTTCCTGAAATAAATCCCATCTTTATTCTTCCTGTATTAAGTTAACCCAATCATCTTTGTCCTATGTGATTCAACTTTATCTAATAAAGGATTTAAGGGGCTAAGGCACAAGTTAATATTAGGTAATAACCTATATGTGGAGGAAGAAGTCTGAGTAAAAAGGAGAACAAAGAGAAGGCAATCAGATTACACTTAAGGTAATGGGTACTAAAACCTTAACATGATGCATGGACATGCTTATAGCAGGCTATAACATGGACTGCCTTCAAAATCTCAGAAAACTTTTCACAGACAAAGAAACTCACAGTTTGGAAAACTTTGTATAGCCTGTTTACATCAGTTATCATATAACCTCCAGTCTTCAGAAGCCCAGAGATTACTCAGTTTAAAAGGTGCAGGCTGTGGGCACGTTCTTTCTATTTCCAGGAAATGATTGGATGGATGGATGGATAGATGCATGGATGGATGGATGAGCACAGTAGTAAGAACCTAGGCCTACCTTTTTTACATCTGAACACTGATTGTTCACTGCCAACACCTCTTTATCATACAAGCCATGGGAGTAGATGGGTCTCCCAGAGGTAAGTCCTTTTTTTGCAAGATGGTTGGAGAGACAGCTGTCCCAGGCCCTGCAAGACTATAGACATGATGCCCTGCTGGTGTGGGAAGATATCCGAACTGCTCCTGGAATTTGAGCTGGCCACTATCACTAGCCTTCCCTGGAACTTGGAGGAGAGTTGCAACAGTTCTCCCAATGCAGGTCTTACTGAGTCTGAAACAGCTTTCCAGACTGGGGAAGAGTTAATCTGTCAGAGTTGTAATCTCTTGTTGTTTACTAACTGGATGACCTTTGACAAGTGACAAGCTTGTTTCAGTGAGTGCTTAACACAGTGCCCAACCCTTGTAAGCAACCCCATACATGTAGACAGGACAACAGCACAATTGCATAGCCTACTTCTCAGGTTTCTTGTAGAACTCAAAGCATTCATTCATGCAATCAATCATCCTGAGCACTTTCCACTTCTTTTCCTCCCTGGGACTACTTCCTAGAAGGGAGAAGCCTGCTGTCAGGGAATGGTTTGGTGACAGGGTCTTGCAATGTATAAAAGTGCTGCATGGTCAGGAGGAGGGTCTTTGTCTCATACATAGATGAGCCTCTAAAGCAGAGGGCCTGGCAGTACAGCCTTCCCCCAGTGACCTGCATGCTGAACCCAGCCCAGCTGGTAAAGCACAGTTAGGTACAAGGGTGAATGGGGTGGATGGATGTGAAAAGGGCTAGCTACTGCTGGCTCTGCTGTGATTCTCTCTATCCCAGCTCTACACCTAAGTGTTCCAGGCACCCCTCACAGGCCTCCTCAGTCACCCAGAGCACAGACAAGATCTTAACACCTAGTAGTGGCTTGTGCCTTTTTATCTTTCTCTCTCTCTCTCTTTTAGATCACGAACTATATATAATATATATATATATTATATATATAGTAAAAATACTGTAAAAATACTGTACAGAGGGGTTACAGTTACATGAGTAAGGTAATGAGTACATTTCCTATCAAGCATTGTTACCTCCTCCTTTGTTTTTCCCCTACCATCCCTTCCTTCCCCACCTTCCCGACTCCTCCCTCTCCCCCAAAATTATAATGTTTGTTTTCAATATAGTGTCTTGTACATCTCATTGTTACAATAGGTCAACCAGTATCCTTGTTTAAGCATTTTGATATTTCCCTTCCCCTCCCCAAATTATAAAAATGTATATATGAGATGCAGGACACCAACATCAAATACAGTGACAACCAGGGGTTATACCTGGGGGAAAACCATCTAAAAGAAACAAAAAAATCACATAGTATATTATAAGTACATTAAAAAACAATAGCAAGAAAGAAAAAAACCACTTGTGTCCCTATCTAGGGTTCATTTTGCTTATCAGCATCTTATATGGTCATACGTACATACTTTTTAACCTTTTCTGCTTGTCCTAGACATGAACTAGTTATTGCAAATAAGGGAAACCATGGGACCTATGTTTCTTTGATTTAGATTTCTTTTATGGCTAGAGAAGATGAACATTTCTTCACATGTCTATTGGCCATTCTTATTTCCTCCTCAGAGAAGTCTCTCTTTAAGTCTTTAGTACACTTATTAATTGGGCTGTTGTTTCTTTGAAGATTTGTTGTTGGGGGATTTAATTTTTTGAGTTCCAGGTATATTTTAGATATTAGACCCTTGTCCATTGTATGGCTAGTGAAGATCTCCTCCTAGTTCGTGGGATTTCTATTGATTTTGCTAGCTATGTCCTTTGTCATGCAGAAGCGCTGCAGTTTCATGCAATCTCATTTGTCCAACTTTTCTTTGATTTGTTGTGTTTCTGGGTCTCTATTAAGAAAATTTTGGCCTGTGCTAAGGAGCCCTAGAATTTCTCCTATTCCTTCCTGTAATGTTTTCATGGTACATATTTTTATTTCAAGGCCTTTGATCCATTTGGAGTTGATTCTGGTGCAGGGTGATATATACGGATCTAGCTTTAGTTTTCTACAGGTGTTTAACCAATTTTGTCAGCACCATTTACTGAAGAGGCTGTCTTTTTCCATTCTATTTTTTTTAGCTCCAGTTTCCACTTTAAGAGCAATTTTATGTCTGAGTTTTTTCTTTAAAGACTTCTGGTCACTAAAAGGCCCTTTCCCTTTCTTTTCCTTTCCTTTCCTTTCCTTTCCTTTCCTTTCCTTTCCTTTCCTTTCCTTTCCTTTCCTTTCCTTTCCTTTCCTTTCCTTTCCTTCCCTTCCCTTCCTTTCTCCTCACTTCCCTTCCCTTCCCTTCCCTTTGCTTCCTTTCCTTTCCCTTCCCAGTACTGAAGTTTGAATTCAGGGCTTTATGCTTGCTAAACAGGTGCTGTACTAACTCTACAACTTGAACCATGGCTCCCAGCCATTTTTATTTGAGTTATCTTTGAGATAGGGCTCTTTTCCCATGCCCAGCCTGTACCATAATCATCCTGTTCACACTTCCTGTCATAGCTGGGATGACAGGCTCATGTCACTATACTCAGGTTTTCCATTGAGATGGAAAGGTTCTCAAGAATGTTCTTCCCCATGAGTCAGCCTGGGATCGTATGATCTTACCAATTTCAGCCTCCCACATAACAGGAATGACAGACATGAACTACAATGCCCAGACAAAGCTTTCATTTTTGATATAACTTCAGTACCATTCCTTCCTGATTACAATGTGCTTCAGAAGAGAACCTGTGATAGAGCCAGCAGATCGCTGCACCCCAAATTACAGGAGGCTGAAGGGGGACTCCACTGCACTGGAGCTTGACTCGTCAGCACCCACTGAACAAAATGCTAATAACAATAATAAATGTATGTATTAATGATGCGTGTTTTATATCATGCATATTTATATAATAACTACTGTTATTAAGTGGATTTACATTCATATTCAAACTCTACCACTTGTTCATTGCTTATTGGTTGTTTTACTTGGGGAAATATGCCTGAGTCCTCTGTGCCTCTATTTTCCTCATCCATAAAATGGTATATTACAGGACTACCTCCTATCACTGTTGTGAAAGCTGAGACTCCCTACACACCATCTAGCACTGAGTACACATTCAATCTTAGCTGTTGTTTTGTGATTACTGTTCTTACAGACACACTGTATGCCTATCTATACCAACAAGACACTGTGTATTATAGAAAAGCATCCCGATCTGTAATTAATCAGTTCTGAAGGGGACAGCACTGAGGGTACCAAGGGAACGACCCGTGTCCCTGATTACTTTATGGTGCTGTGAGCTTAATCCCAACAGTGCCAGCCTAATTGAATGCCAGTGTGGTTCTAGCACGTGACATGCCTGTCACTGGGCTTTATTTTGTTGAATCTTAGCAAGGCCACCATAGAGGCTGGGCTTGTTTTGTTTGAGGACTCTACCAGCTGCATGATCCATCTGCCTCTGCCTTTGCTGCTGGGGATCCTTGCCCTGCACCTCACATGTGGGTCCCTGAGCATGAAAGCAAAGCCCCGCCACCTCCCCCTCACCAGGTCTTTTGTTTGTTTTCCTGCTCCCCATTTTATCTGACAACTCACACCCTGCCACACAGCTCAGGGCCTTTTCTCTGGATGACAAAATTTTTACAAGCAGCCTACAGTGGAAATATTGGCAGGTTTGGTCCTGTGTTCTTTTCTTTTTTCTTTTCTTTTCTCTTTTCTTTTCCTTTCTTTCTCCCTTCTTCCCTTTCTTCCTCTCTCTCTCTTTCTCAAAATACAGTCCTACAGACTATGTGTGTCCACACTTCGGAGTATATGTCCCTGTCAGAGTCCAAAAGCCCAGGGCACATGGCATCCAAGTATTTATGGGTTTGTATTTGATTGTGGGTTTGCCTCTCTTTATCAGCACTCCGAGATGACCATTCTGCCTTTGGGTGCATGTATATGAATCTGTGGCGGTGTATCTCTCTAACTGGAGTCCTTATGCTTGTTCTTCCCTGTGTGTGTACCCAGTGTGTTTGCAGACTGGGGCCCCTGCCTGCCTCTCTCCCAAGGGTGTCCAGAGACACACGTAGACTATCTTTCACTTATGTTGTTGAGACTCTCCTAGGACACTTTGCCCCGTCGAGGCAGGGAAATTTGGAGAGGGAATGTTTAGTCTGGAAGGAAGGCCAAGCAGGCAGCCTGAGATTCCCTGTGGTGCATCCAGGCGGCAAGCTGGACTCTGGGGTTGCTCCAACTGCCCCAGGCAAAAAGGAGCACAGACCTGTCCCTGTCTGCCCTGGGTGCAAGGTGCAGGGTGCTTCTGCCTAGGTAAAGCTGGACCCTGGACAACTCTGGCTCAAGTGCTAAGTGGGCTCCTAGCCAACCCCAGCCTGGTGAAGACTGGTTCCTTGTTTTTCTTGTTTTCCTTGTCTTGGTTCTTTTCAGTCCTCACAGGAATAGGTTTCCAAACAGAAATGAGGGAAGGGGTTAAGACAGAGATGTGGAAGGAGCACAGGGCTTTGACATCAAGCAGACTAAGACTGATTTGTGGCTTTATGTCGCTCATACAATATCAAATCAAGGATGTTTACTTAACATCTGAGCCCCAGTCTCTTCATCTTACAAACAGGTCTAGTAGCATTTCATTACAGGTTTTTCCGGGGGACTAAACGATAAAGATCCAAATGATAAAGATACCTAGAAGATTCTCTGCCACTCTGTGTCCTCCATCTCTCTCTGGTCTCTTGAGTAACCCAGCTTTCTGATTCGATCAGTAGAGACATGCCATAGTTTCTGGGAAGAGAACTTCTTACTTTTGATGACCTAGATGAGGAAGGATGGGGCAGGGGAAAGCCCTGTTTTGCACATGGTATCTTTTACTTGTTGTAACTCAAGGTAGTGTTTCTATCTATTGGGTGTACAGAGGCCATCCCAGAAGCCTGGTCACAGCCATGATATAGGGGATAATATGAAAGGTTGGAGCAGAAATTTCCCAATATGCTTACAAGCTGGTTCTCCGACTCTGGGGCCCAGCAGGCTGTGGCTAAACTTGTAGAGAGGGGTGGGAGGTGAACCTGCGGCTGGCTGCTCTGCCTTGAAGCACTCTGCCCTATGCCAAGCCCAGTTCCAGGCGGAAGGATACCGAACTGAACAAGATAAGCACTCTGCCCTATGCCAAGCCCAGTTCCAGGCGGAAGGATACCGAACTGAACAAGATAGACACAGGCAGCCCTCTAGGAACCTCTATTCCAATGGGCACAGACACAGACAAGACACATGAATCAAAGAAATTAGCTTAAGCTAGGTCCAGACCACACGTGATGGGAAGATTAAATATAGCCATACTGATTTAAAACAACAGCATGGTGAATAGTTAACGAGCCACTTAGGTAAAATAGCCGTAGGGACAGCTTTGGTTCAGACCTCAATGATAAGAAATTAAAATAAGATCTAGAAGGGGAAACTTCCATTGGCCTCCCCAACAACCTCCCTCATATACCTACTATAGCCTTCCAGATTATAAATCCAAGTCCTCAGAATAGCTATTAAATTCCTACACTGACTTCCTTTCTTATTACTGTCTTAATTCCTACCCCTCCCAAGGTTCCAATACTCCAGCCACAGTTACACATGCACCTCAGGACCTTTGTACTTACTATTGTCCCTTTCCATAGATGTGGCATAACACACTCGAAGTCTAACCTAAAAGCTCTATTTTTGATGGGTTCTGGGCTATGTTATATTTTTGTCATCTTATATTATTTTTGTTGGCAGCTATTTTCTTACATACATTATAATTTACTTATTTGTTTCTATATTTTTCTCTATATACTATAAAACGTTTGTCTGCTTTTATTGTTTGATGTTAACAAGTACCTAAAATGATGCCTTGAACATAGCGGGTCCTTAAGAAAACATTTGAATATTCGCTGGCTGCAAGGATGGGCCCCTAAAACGTCAAGGGCCCATCTCCAGCACCAGGAGAAGCAATGGGTTCATTTTGAATTTCTAGCATGAGATCAGCCCTGTGTTCAGCTGTAGTGCATGGACCCCCCCCCCCAGATTTAGCAGAGAGAAAAAGAAAATTGCAGAGTCAGGTTGGGGATTTCAGCCATCAAATCTGAGTAGAGGAGATGTGGGGTCAGTGAGGGACAGAGGTAGATGGAGGAAACAGGAGGCTGGCATTTCTAGGTCCTAGATAGACTTATTTTGTATAGGACTGAGGGATCAGGATTGTAGGGAAAAAATCAGGAAGAGCCATCATCTTCCCCAACTCCCAAACTACTTAAATTCTTACCATGCAGTCTCAAAGGCTTGCACAGAATCCCCCTTTCCTGTGCACCTGACTTTATCTCCTGCCTTTCCCTTCAGTATGTTCTCAGCAAGTTCTTTAACATTCCTGCCTTGTTTGTGATCCTAGGTTAAAGTATGTCTTACCTCACAGGAATTATAAAGCTTAAATGTGATTATTGATTTATTTACTTATTCAGTGCCAGTACTAGGGCTTATACTCAGAGCCTGGGCACTATACCTTAGCTTTTTATTTTCTCAAGGCTGGCACTCTACACTTGGGTCATGCTTTTACATCCAGCATTTTTTCTGATTAATTGGAGATAAGAGTCTCGTGAACTTTTCTGTTTGGGGTTGGCATCAAAGCCTTATCCTCAGATCTCAGCCTCCCAAGTAGCTAGGATTACAAGCATGAGCCACCAGTGCCCAGCTCAAATGTAATCATTCAATTGCTAAGAACATAAGCTTTGAAATCAGATATAAGTTCAAATTCCATTTCCAACTTTTATGAGTTATGTGTCTGTGGGAAGGTGACTTAGGTACTCTGCTTCTTTCTTAATCATAAAATGGGAATGCTATCAACCTCACAATATAGTTACAGAGATTAAATGAGAGAAAAAGTAGGAGGGATCATATATACTGTATATGACATGAAAGTGTATGTGCTCCAGCACATCGCTTGATGCTTTGTAGGTCCTCATGTGCTGGTGAGTTATTTGGAGAAGGTAAGGCCAGGTAGGTGTGTTGGATCAGTGTGAGGTTAAACAGTTCATGTGCCCTCTGGCCTTGGGGCTGTGCAGCCTGCTGAAGGAGGAGGTTCATCTGAGCAGAGATCCTTGGTCACTACTACAGAAGCTGAAATTCTGCTCGCCCCAGCAGTGGTGTCACTGTGCCCAGGCCATTTAATGGAGCCTTTTCCAAGGTAGTCAGGTTAGTCATGGATGTCCTCTAGTTCCTGTGCCATATCTTGTTTACTGAGCTCCAGGGATGCTTACAAAACAGCTCAGGCTGTGGAGAGAGGATGCCCTGTCCTGGGCTTCAGTATCTCTATCTGTGCCCTGAAGATTAGGGGCCCAACAAGAGTTGCTGGTCCTGCCTGCAGGGAGAAAGTCTAGGCTCTGGAGTCAGAGAAAGTGGGTCCAGTCCTTCTGTATTCACTGGCTGTGACATCTTAGCCAAGTTCCTCAACTTTCACTCAGTTTTCTGCTCTGCCAAAGAGAGATATTGGTGATAGCAGCCAGGGCCACCAAAGCCCTAAATGAGTGTGAAATGTGCCATATAGAACAAGCACATGGCATATCTCCAAAGACGGCAACTCCAGCCACCCTGGCTTGAACCTTCCTCAGCTGGCAGTCTGGGAGCCATATGCCTCCCTCCCATTCTGTCTCTGGGCTTTGACTGCCTGAATGCCTCCTGTCCTGGTCAGGAAGTGCCTCATCCCAACCCAGCAGGGGAGTTGGATGTGTCAGGGAGGCCAGGACCCAGTGGACATTATGTTCCTTTTGAGGAATGGAAAAGGGGACTGTTCCTGGGTACAAAGCAGGCTCTGGAGCCAGCACACTGGAAACACTCACTCTTCCTGCCCCATTCAGGGGCCTCACTATCCTAGCTGGGCCCCTAGGGAGGAAGACCCATCTTCAGAGGTGGATATGCCTGCTTCAGATCCCAGCATGGGATAGAGTCTCATACAGCCACAGACAGATGATGGAAAGTAAGAGATGGAGCCCTCAAAACAGGTCCTAAATAGGGTAGGAAGACAGGCCTGCTAGGAAGCTGGCAAGGTCACTTGAATGCACCTCCGTTTAGAGGGTACCTGTGTGTCCGTCATATCACCTTCTTCTCTTTTTCCTGCCTCTCAGCCTTTGCTCCTGCTGCAATTTCCACCTCCCCTGGAATGGCCCCATCTCCCTGCCTTCCTTACCTCTTCCTTACCTCCTTACTCTTGCAAGCATCCATAATCCACAGCACTGGTCATCCAGACTAACTTTTCCTATTCTAAAATTATCATTGGCCCAGTTGTCATGAGCACCACCTTTAACATTTTTACCACCTTCTGGGGGTACAGGAAAGCTTCTGGACCAATCTTCTCAACTCCATTGTGAACTCCTAGAAAATCAGGTCCATGTTCCCTCAGTTCCAGTCTCCAGTATACCATATGGTCTGACATAAAGTATACTCAGTAAATTACGTCTCCTCATCTTCCTCTCTCTGTATTCTGTGTGTAACATTAACATATGCCTCGTCAATGCCTGTATCATTAATATCTATCTGCTTAACGACTGGGCAATCTGGCCCTCATCCCTCAGTGTGAACCACAGAAAGCCTAATTTCTGGTTCTGTTTTTACCACGGGTTAACTTTTTTTCTACTCCACAGGTCATTTTGCTCCCATGAGTCTTTGTTTTCTCAGGTGCATGATCAAAGGACTCCACAAGGACTGTGATTTTCAAGTTGGAGTCTGAGGGACCCTGGGGCTCTAGAAAGATGGTGGTGAGAGTGAGACAAGAGAGGACAGAAACAGTGCGGACGGGTGTGGGGGTCACTTCCACCATCTAGCAGTTCCTTGCTGTTTTATCCTTTGTACTTCATTCAAGATTACATTTGAATAAAAGCTCCTGTGTAAAAAAAAAAAAGAAAGAAAGGAAAAGAACACTGGCCTCTTTGCTATCTAAGGAAAACAGTGGAGCTGTGCTCAACCAGGGTTTGCCATTATTTTATCCTGTAAAGTGTTCTAAGATAAGGATGCTTCAGTAACTACCCCTGATGTCTAAGTCCTCCTGTGGCACAGAGCAGTGCTTATTTTCCTCACTCAGTGCTATATGGAATCAGTGTTTAAAGGTTGATCAGTGCAAATGGCCCACCTTGAACAATGCCCCCTAACAGTGGACATGCTTGCACCAGCATACAAGGAGATGGCTGCTCCGCTGGGCACCAGGCCTAACTTGTCCTTGGGATTCACAGTCAGTGAAGGTGGATCCTTGATTAGGAGCCCTTGTATTGTAAAGACATTTAATTAGCCATAATCTCCCGCAGAGACAGCTTGGTTGTGTAATTTTTATTTACATACTTTTACACACCCTCCAAGCCAATCTTTCACCAGCCCCATAGTTATTTGCCTTCCAGATGTGCCAATTGCCCCTTCTCATCTTTCCATGGCTCCTGACCACCAGGGAACATGCCTGCTGGCAGGTGGGAGAAGAGTGTAGGGAATTGCTTTTGGATATTGCTTTAAAGACCCATCTCCAGGACCAGTACACTGAGGGCAGATGTGTTCACTAGATTTCCTGCCTGGCATAGGGGGTTGGTATCTTCACTTCCATCACCATCTGCTCACAGGGAAGGCATGATTATGGTACAATTGACACTGAGGTTAGCATCCAACAAGATTATTCTTTCTCGACCAATTTAATTTGCCTCTCTGAGCCTCAGTATCCCTCTCAGGACCCTTAATTCATCTCATTATGAGGCTTTTGTGGGGTCTATCAGTCAACACAGATTCTTTTAATTCCCCCAGATAAAATGATATTCATGGTAGTTGAAATTCATTGGCAAAGTGAAAGTCCCATCTAGATAGGAATTATTCTCACAATTGCAGACTCTCCTTGATTATTAGAGGACCTTTTATCCAGTTTGGACTGTTCCAACTCATTATTTCGAGATTCTGAGAGACTGGGAGAGACTGGCCAACCTCTTCCTGACTGCTGTTGTCTGCTTTGTGGTTTGTATTTTCATCAGTTCAAAGAGGCCAATTGGCAGGAGCAAGGGAGTTGGAGAGACAGACAACCTGAAGCGTTGTTGATGGTAGTGGTTCCTATCTCCCACCTCTCTTCTGCTTAGAAAATTACTAACTTCTCAGCACTGGCAAGAATCCATGAGCACTATACAAGAGATAGTAATCCCAGAATCCCAGCTTTAACACAGTCCATCTCATTGGGAGAACACAGATCCACACAGCTCTTAGCAAGGTGCTTTGAGAGACAAAGTACTGTAGTTGCTCAGCACTGTTGTTTTACCTGCATACTTCTCATCAGGCTCTTTCAGTAGATTCTGTTCCTAGTCCCACTTTACAGACAAGGAAACTGAGATCCAGGGAGTATGTTACATGTCCAAAATTACACAGGAAGGGAATCCTGAGCCAGCTGCCTAACATGACACTATCCTAAGATGTCTGCCTCCTTCTGAGCTTCTTTGACAGGAGCTAGGACAATCATCACAGAGCCTGACGCAGGCCTCTCATGAGGCAGTGAGCTTTGATGTACCCAATCAGAACCAAGATTCTTCTGAATATCTCCTCATGAGCATCTCCTCTTGAAAGGAGTTTTGCTTTCTAATCTCCTTTCCAACAGCAATTTGGGGGTCTCCCTCTACTGCCAGGCTATTGAGGCAAGCAAAGGCTTGACCTAGGCCTGCGGCTCCTGGCTCTGCCTCCCAGACAGAGTGGGAGGTACCTGGCATCCAGGACATGGAGCCCTTAACTTCCAGCAGGGCCGCAGGCTGTTGGACCCAAGAGACCATGCCACTCACAGCTGCTGGTGGAGACAGCGCTCAGGAGCTCTGGTCAGAAGTTGCTTGCAGGCTAAGAAATGTGCTGGCTCTGGCCTGGCTCTCTCATCTGAGAAATGAGAGGGAAGTGACCCAACAGCCTAGTGTGTTTATTTCCTCCTTGCTGTCTGGAGAGGCTGTGCAAATCAAGCTTCCTTGACAGAGTTCAGGCTCAGAGTAGAGCAGCTGTTCCTTAGCTCTCCTCTCTGGTCCATGAGCAGCTGCCAGGGCAAGTAGTTGGAAGGTTTGTTCAGGCCAGGACCAAAGTGTGGGCCTCATTAGCTGTGCAGGTCTAGGCACTGGAGTGCATGGAGAAACAGGCATGTCTGGCTTCACCCTTTGTCCTTTGATGAGCAATGGGAGCAGTCCTGGCTCAAAGGACAGGCAGGTCTGGTTTAGATGCTACCCTGTATCAGCTGTGTGGCCTTGGAAGGAATCACTTATCTTCTCTGAGCTTCATCTTCATCTGATGAATAAAGATGTACATGACAGTCTTAACTGGCTGTTGTTGTAAAGATAGACATCTTCTTAAATATTTTACATGTGATGGCATATATTAATTATACATACAAATGGGATTCAGAACAATATTTCAACATAGGTGTACAATATATACTGAGCAAGTCCAGTCTCCATTTATCTGTCCCCACCCCACGGCCCTGCCCAAACTCCAATATTCTATGCTCAAGTGTACTTGAATGTATTTGTCTTTTTGTGTCTGATTTAATCCACTTAACATAATATTGTTGTCTGGTCCTGGCTACTTTTGCTGCAAAAGATTTTCTTTATGGCTAAATAATAGCCCAGTGTGTGTGAGGGGGGTGGGGTGAGAGAGAGAGAGAGAGAGACAGACAGACAGACAGACAGGGTGTAGAGGCACTTAGGCTGATTCTCTATTTTAACTTTTGTGAATGTATTGAAATAAACATGAGTGTGTAGGTATCTCTTTGGCATGATTTCATTTCCTTTGGAAATATACCTCGTGGTAGGATGGCTGAATCATATGATAATTGTACTTTCATTTTTCCTTTCTTTTCTTTTTTTCATTCCTTGGCAATACTACTAGTTGATCTCAGGTCTAGACAGGTACTCTGCTCCTCAACCACACCTCCAGTACTCTTTTGAATTTTTTTTCTTTTAGGAAACTTTTGTACTGTTCTTCATAATAACTATACTAATTTATATTCCCACCAGCAATGAGTGATTTTCTTCTCCTCCACATCTTGACCAACAGGGTTTTTTGTTGTTGTTGTTTGTTTTGTTTTTTTTAAGTGCAGGTCAATTTGACTGGGGTAAAATGGAATCTCATTGTAGTTTTTTGATTTGTATTTCCCTGGTGAGTAATAATATTCTTTTTTCATATATTTCTTGGCTATTTGTTTATTTCTTGAGAAGTGTATATTTAAATCATTTGTCCACTTTGGGTTACTTGTGGTTCGGGTTTTGAGTTCTTGTAAATTCTGGATATTAGTCCCCTGTCAGATGAATAACTGGCAAAGATTTTCTCTCATTCTGTAGGTTTTCTCTTCACTCCACTTGATTGTTTTTCTTTTGCAGTATAAATCTTATTTTCATTTAATATAATCACATTTGTCCATTTGTTCATTTGTATAGACTTCTGAAATAATACAAATAAACTGCCTGACTCATAGTCTATCTATAATGAAGGTACATTCCTTTCTTCTTTCACCTGGATCCAGTCCTTCCTAGTTTTTCTCCTGTTCCTCTCATCTATGTCCATAGCACACAGAGAATCCAGAGCTCTGTACTGACTACTATCTAACAGGTTTGCTAGGTGGATTTCCCGGCAGTGGCCCTCAGCTGTGAACCTAGTTGTCAGCATATACATGTGAAGGTGGTGACATCGTAGAAATGTATGGGTTATTGTTGAGAGCAGTCCATTCATAGATCCATGTATCAATTTCCTATGTTAATTCTCTCCACTTGTTCATTCATCCCCAAATCATTCACTTAATATCTGCTTTGGGCAAGGCCCTGTATTCTAGAATCCAAGAATATAGAGATGAGCACAACATAGTCCCTGTCCAGAGGTTAGTTATTTAAGGATATGCACAATGAAGAAATGATTGAAATTCTATGTGTTAGGTGATTAGTATAAAAAAAAAGTATAGAATTCTGGGGCTCAACAGAGATGAGGCTTTTAATTCAACCTGGGGAATAAAGGTAAGCTACACAGAAGAGGTATCACCACATTATGGAAGGATAATTAGAAATTAGGCAAAATAAATGGAAGGACAGAGAGAGAAAAAGAGAGAACATTCAATGGCCTAATTACAAGAACATACCAATGAATTTCCCATGTATTTATACAAATACACCAATTGGTATTACAAAAAAATCCCCAAAATTTCATGCAAATTTGATTTCATAAAAATTTTGTTTGTTCCTCCTGTAATGCTCAGAACTGGTGCATCAGCTTCAATGGCTCTGCATAGCAATCTTCTACAAATCACTCAGCCTTGGTTTATCTCTATCCTTAAGAACTCCTGCAACGGCCCCTGGCCCAACTCCACAATACACCCTTCCTCTTGTGACACAAGCCAGGTGGCCTCGATTTCTTCATAGCTAGTAGACATTATGTGTTCTTAGTTCCTACGTACCTTCCTATAGAAGACCTATACATTAACTTTTATTGCAAGGCAGATTCTTTTTTCACTGAATAATCATAGATTTCAGTGATTGAACCCTAAGAACATGCTAAGCACTCTATGTATGTCATCCTATTACACACTCACAATAATCCTGGGAGGTATATAAGGTCATACCACCTATAATAAACACCTAACAGAATTGTCTTCCTTGAACCCCTTTTCCCCAAAAATGCTTTCACAAATCCATCTGTTTTTAGCAGGAGCTACTAGTTTCTCATCTGATCCAACTCCTTGAGCCCATGTGATTGATGTGGACACTGGATGAAGGTTGCACCAGTCTTTCCCTTCTGTAGGAGTTTGGTACCAAGTCTGAAAGGAGACTAGCTTTTGCTGTTAGTATCAGAACATTAATCAAAGAAAACCAAAAGGCCTTCACAACTGTGAAAATGTGCCATAGGGAAAACTTTGTGCTTGAGGAAGCAAAACTCTTTAAAAGCAATAATGTAGTAAAGCAGGCCGAGTTTGAAGCTATATTTTTGCAACTTTTAGCCATATGATTTGAAGTAATGACACCCACGGAAGCATTGTCTAATATTTATGGAGTTCTTTCAATATTCTAGGTCTTTTGCCAATGCTTTAATGCAGGTGGTAATATTGCCTCATTTTGTCATCAAAATGACAGCAGAAAGTAGTTTCTATTATCAATCAAGCCTATTTTTCATGCACGAATAAATTAGCCCAAGTGTGCCCAGGTAATTGAATGTATCTCTTGAGCATTAACTTTCTGACCCATAGGTAGAGAGAATAGCAGATCTTGTATAGAAAAGAATGAACAGATAAAGCCTGAAACTGCTATGTTTAGAAAATCCTGCTTACAAGGTGTAGGTCCTTGGCTGGCAGGTAAGAACTGAGATTTCTGTAGCACTCCTACCATTCCTAGTAATAGCTCACTATGTCTAAAATGTTTCTTCATACAATATGGCTTCTGCTTCATGATCCCTGCCACACTTCACCTTGGGTTTGACCTAGAAACTGAAGTTGATTTGCTGCGAAGAATAGGCTTTGGTCACTGAAGTGTTTATGACCTACTTAGGCCCTCTGTGAGCAGCCCCCTTTGGAAGTTGCAGCCTGCAAAACCCCTTGTAGAGCCCTCCACCCCTCCCACCCCCTGAGCTCCTCTTCCATCACTATTGCCATTTTTAACCCTCTGACAATTGCACTGTAGGTCTGACACCCTATGTAGAATGGCACAATATTTCTAGATATTTTAACAACAAAGGATGTATTTATGTTGGTAGGGTTCTGGCTTCTAATAAGATGGTGTGTGGGAAGGACTCTTTCTGTTGCTGTATTTTTAGGCTGATTCTCTAGCAACCAACTATACCAGCCCACTGATTTGGAAAGCAGCAAAAGCAAACTAGTCACCTACTTCTTTGGACACAGTGGAAAAGGAGGCTCAGAAACATGATTTTCTGTGTGTCTCACAGGCAGCCCACTGGTCCAGGGCTCACCTGAGGTATCCTCCCATTGGCCTCCTTCCCTAACTGCCCTGTGAGACAGGGGACTCCACAGCAACAGGATCTATGGACAATCAGAGAGATGGTATAGAAGAGACAGAACATGTGGAGAAAGGGCTTGCTAGAAATCCCTAGAAAAGGGCATAAGAGGGAACATTTATTTCCACCCTAAGCCTGGATGGAAGCCAAAGGATGACTGATTTGAATTTAGCATGGGTGAATGGAAGGTAAGAAGGTGATTAATGTGATCCTCTGCCCATTTGTTAAAATCAATTTGTGTATATAAATGAAGCCAGGTCTGTAAGCATTTATAAAGAAAGAACTCACAAGGTGGTAGATAATTGAATTTTAAAACTGCCCATTTGTTTTTTAAAACATCTGTATACTTCAGGACAAAGTAGGCATTTTATAACTCAGCCATTTGGATTGGCATTCCTACAGCAAAGCTATTTGTTATCATTGTTTAGGGAAGAAAAGTTGCTTCAGTCACTAAGCTTGGACAAGATAGGAACCTACTCTTCACAAACCAGCCAGCCCCCACCCAGTCATACTGCAGGGAGGAGATCATTGTTCCAAGTAAGTTCTAGACCAAAGACCAGAAGATGAAGGCATTTCCTAAATGTGAGAATTGTTCAATGTGGTGTTATGAAATCTTCCTCCCTGGAGGGCATTTTAATAGAGAGATCCTTGTCTTTCCGGTGCTGCTTTGAGCAGACTTCTGTCTGGAGATGGAGAGCAAGACAAGCTGAGGTCTTAGATAATCTCAGGAATTCTCCCCAACACCCTGATCCTGACTTCTCAGGTCCCATTAGACCTGGAATTTCTCTGTCTACTAAATTGTCTGCTTGGACTTCTTCCCCCACCTGGGCTCTCTGGACGTGCCAAGGCGCTGTGCACAGAGTTGGCGGCTTTGATTAAGCAGCTTTGATCTCTGTTGAGCATCTCAGAATAATATCTTTGCTCTCAGCATCTGTGCCAATTCCCAAAATAGTTTAGCCCAGCTGAGCAGGAGGGGAGCTGGATCGCAAGTGTATTATATGAGAGATTTAAAAAGAAAAGGCAGCTGCAAACAGTAAGGGGTATATGTGGTGTCTATGTGTGAGCGTACATTTGTGCCTGCATATGGGAGTAAATGTGAGCACCCAAGGCCCATGAGAAATAATTACCATGTTATCAGCAAGCACCAATCCTGTATTCACAGTGGTTGCCTGCCGCGAGAGAGTGGGCAGCTTGTAGCCTTCAAATCCTTGCGTCAGGTGGCAGTCAGTCCTGTTGGAGAAACAAAAACATCAAAGGCCTTGGCTTCTGTTTTGTGGCTTTTGCTGTTTTCACTAAGACATTTGGAGATTGTGTGCCAGCATGCGTTCTGCATGGCTGTCCATTTGGTGTAAGGCTTGGGTGTGCGTATAGATGGGAAACACCATGATTTTGTGATGTTAGTCAACACACAAATGTGTGTGTGTGTGTGTGTGTGTGTGTGTGTGTGAGAGAGAGAGAGAGAGAGAGAGAGAGAGAAGTACCTCAGGATGGAAGTGTTTTTGCTTCTACATAATTTCATTCTATTTGGGCACATGCATTACCATGAAATTGATACATAAGCATCTCCATGTAATTAAGTGCAGTAGTGCCTTGAGTTGATAGGCAAATAATGCTATGGGATAAGTGTATATGATAACTCTATTTGCTGTCTCCTTGCAGGCATAAACAGTTGATGCCCCTGTGTGGGGGGAGGGAGTTACATGAGCCATGCATGCATAGAGCAATGTATTGGCATATTGGGGCATTTGTGCCCATGGCAGCCATTCTATGGGTTGGGTTGTGAATGATATATTCATATAACACAAGGATGTGTGTTTACATTTGTGCTGGATGAACTCAGAATTAGAGGCTGGAGAAAAGGTGTTTGATGTCACAACATTCTGAACAGGAAGTCATTGTTTTCTCCTCTTTGGTGTCCACCCCCCTAGGAGCCTTGTCCTTGTCTGTAGCTTCTCTGCATGCACAGGAGAGGCAAAATGTCTCTCTCTCTCTTAGAGACCTTTTGTTCCTCTGTAGGAAGCATTCCTTGGTGCTGTGAGAGCCTTTGTTCCTGCCGTTGGCACTAGGCTGGTGGGCATAAATTCATGCCTTAACTATAATCCCCTGTGGATGAAGCCTTTTTATTCAAGTGGAAGGAAGTGGGAGCTGGGAGGGGACTGTGGTTAACATTGCTTCTGACATAGCCATTTATGTGGGTTCCTTTGCTCTGAGGATTGACTGGCCATTTCAGAAGCCAATCAATTGCTAAGACTGGGAGAGGAAAGCCCTGGGAAGGAAGACTTTGTTGTCTAGGGCCATGTCAGGGTGTGAAGCTGGAGGAAGAGACAATGTACTGGCCGCAGTATGAACTCAGCTTGTTGGGCCTCACCTGGGACAGAAAGCAGATAGCAGAGGTGGGGCTGGAAAAGGCTCCAGCTCAGAATAAGTCAGTTCAGGTCAGATAAGCATATTCCTATGATCTAAACCAGATTATACATTATGGTGAGCTAGGTAAGGCTTTGACTGAAGGCAGTACAGAGTATTTTGTAGTAAATTGATTGGTGTTAGCTGCCTGTATTGAAAAGGACAATCAGGCCAAGTTCATTCTTGGAGGAAAGAAGGTGGATATATTCATCTCCTACCATTGCTCTAACAAATTTACAAAAATCAGTGGTTTTAAGTAGCAAAAATATATTCTCTTACAATTTACATGGTCAGGAGAGATGTTCAGATATTACTGGGCTAAAATGCAGGTATCAGGAGGTCTGTGTTCTTTCTGGGGGCTCTAGAGAAGAATCCAGTTACTTTCTTAGCACAGATTCTAATCTGACCACATTCCTGAACTTTGATGATTACCCTCCTGTCTTCCTCTTTATTTATAAGAAGACTTGGATTACATTGGGCCACCTAGATAATCTAAGATATCTTCCCTACCTCAAATCCCTAAATTAATGACACATGCAAAATCCCCTTTACTATGTCATATAACATATTCACAGGTGTCAGGGATTAGAATGTGAATCAAAAGCATGTCTCTTTGAATCATGAGAATAACTTTGGGTGAAAAAGTAACCAGTATTTTATAGCTGAGACAACCAAAGTTCAGAGAAGTTATTCATCTGCAGTCACCATGCTGGGAAAAGAAAAACAGAAATATAAAACCAAGTCTGAATCCAAAGCTCCCTCAAGGCTACAGAAGAGGACATGGGTACCATCTGACATGAATAGTGATATACTTATGGTCAGACTGGCTGCCAGGGGCAAGATACTGCAGTGGACAAATGGTAGATCCTGATAGTGGAGGTAACTGTGTTCACCTTGCCACCTGTGTTTTGGTTTGGCAGATAGGGTAAAGTGAGGGGTCAGGGCTTAGGGCTTCAGCTCTATCAGCAGAAATGCTAATGACTTTGCTAGTAAATACTAGAAATTGCACATCCAGCATCTCTAAGTGTGATTTTATATGGATGTGCTTTGTGTTCCAATGGCCTCTCCTTACCGACCTTGAGGGACTCTGGGAGGAAAAAAATAGAGGCATAGGGTGGGAAATCTGTTTCTTTTAATACAGATATTCTTAAAAGTGCATCAGACATGTTTGAAAGGGAACAGGCAGGCCTGGCAGGCTGTCTTTATGATTTTTTCTCTTGTGCAGACAAGCTTTGGGCACATGGCAGGCAATGATGTGGATTTATGACCATGTCTGAGCTAAAGCCCTGCAATGGTGCCTGTTGTGTGCCCAAAACTGCTAGAGGTCAGAGGGCAGGGGGAACACTGTGCTTAGAAGAGTTAAGAGTTCAGAGCTTGGGGTTATATTTGAGTACATGTTAGGGGTAAGGGCACTGGCCAGAGACAATTTCTTCTAAGAGAAAAGTTTGGCAGAAAATCATATACAGGTGCTATATTGGGTGCTTTTAACATAAGGCTTTTCATCAGATCAACAACACAGTGAAGTTGGTATTACTGTTTCTTTAAATTGCAGCTATAAACTGATATCCTATAGAGGTTAAGTTGCACAAAATCACACATCTTGTATGTAACAGAGACAAGATTTGAGCCCAGTTATAACTTACTCGATAACCTACCTCTCCTGAGGCCCTACAGCACTCCTTCTACCCCAGCCTGAAGATTTCCTGAGGAGCTGCTACAAGCAAGTAGCAGAAGTGACAGGAAATATCACCCCCCTTCCCACAGCCTGCAGAAAAAGGTAAGAGATGGCACTTTACCTCTGAGTCTCTGACTTGAGCTACTGCCACTTCCATCCTTGAGCCTGTGGTGGGAAGTTCCCCAGGAGATTTCCTTTGTCAAACTGCCCTTGGCACAAAGAAAACGCAGCCTGGTAAGGGTGAGGTTGAGCACACACATGCCTACACTCTGTGTGCCCATTATTGCAGGTCTCTTAGGACGATAGGCTTCCAGTAAACATGGAATACCACCATCAAACACTGAGACGCAGTCCCAGATCATACCTAAGGTGAAAGCTGCCCTATGCTTCCTGCAGTGTTTCTGCCTCCGTCTGGAAATCCTAGCTACAATACAAAGTGAGCTGGATAGGAGGTATCTCTCCTGTACCAGCATTACTCCTTGTCCTCATGAGAATCTGAAGCAGATGGCATGAACTTCATCTATAGATCCATAAATCTAAGGCTCACGAACCTTCCGTCACCTGTAAGGTTTCTGCAGCGCACAAACAAGAGACCAATATTTGCCTTTGGATCTTCTAGCCCTTAAACTTGGGCTTACCCATGCACAACTTGGTATTTTCATACACAGTGACTTTTAGGCTGGTGAGCCTATTCATTTGTGCATGTAGAATGAACAGAGGGAGTCAAGCCTTCTGACTCATTCTCTTGGAGGAGAGGAAGAGGGTCCCTGCAGTGGGGAAGAGCTCTGTCTTGTTCTTCATTTGCTTCAGAAGTTTAGAACTTAATGCTCATTAAAAATTAGTATGTGCCAAATATAGGGCTAGGGATTTTATGTTAATTTTCTTTAGTGCCATGGGTTAGATACTATTTAGTATCATTTTACAAGAAACATTATAGCACAGAGGCTCGGAAATTTAATTTCTGCCTTGTGTCGGGGAGACTGGTCTCCCTACAAGTGAAGGTGGCTAATATGTGCTGGTATGCTCCAGCTGCCTTGTGCCTGGACAAAGAAGACAGATGTTAATTTTTCAGAAATTTTTGTGAGTTACTTGTTAAAACAACCATTATTATAAAATAACTTTTATAGCCTGTACTTGAATGTTTTGTGCTATAAATGAAGGTAATAAATACTCAAAAATTCATCATTTCTTAATTACTACTCTAGGCTCCTGGCATTACTTAGCCCTCCTATAGCTTATGGTAGAAACACTACATAAAATAATACATACTGGTTTGCAATGTACATCTCTTCTCAAGACCATTTACAATGAAGTTTCATTGGTAGCTTGAAATCAATCATGATGGGAGTTATTTACATCACAGTCATGGGCAAACACACAAAATCACAGCTGGCTTGGTGTTTCCCAAAGAGCCAGCTGCTACGCATTGACCTACACACTACTGCATGCTAGACCTAAACTATATCCTGTTTCAGGACAAGCACCAGCAATTCAAAGGAAGTAGCTCAGGATCATGTGTCAGGAGCCCAGTCCTCTGGGGAGGCAGCTCTTAGCTTGATTGGTTGTTGGCATTGGTCCTACTGTCACTGCTGATAGAGCTAAGATTTGCTGAGTGACACCAGTTGTGGAGAGTTTGGATAGGGTCTCTAGAGAAAACACAGCTTGTACTTTTTTCACCCTCTATGGTTAGCATGCAGGATAATGAAAAGAACGTCAAACACTTACCCTGTGAAAATCAAATTGGGGTAGCAACACAATTCAGTGTTTGTACCAGTATTAATAGTTAACTATAGAGAAATCAGAGAATACAGATAAGCCAAAAAGAAGGAAAAATTATTCAAGTGTCTGCCACATAGAAACAGTTACTGTTGAACTGAGCATGTGCTCAAGTGGCATTGGCTGAGTTCACCACCCTGTATTGCCAAAGGAAAAAAAGAAAGGGAAAGAGAGGAAAGGAAAGAAATGGTTACTGGTAACATTTCATAGTTGATATCTTCCTGTGCTGGTTAAGAACACTTTTAAAGGATAATATATGTTTCCTGTTTTGTAACAGACTTTTTTCATTTAAGATTGTACCAGAAGAATCTTTCCCTGTTAAATTTTAGGACACCTTTTTTTAGTATTTTTATAATTTTCTGTCATGTAGACTTACACTTTCCATTTTAGGAGATCCAGATTCATTCCATTTTTTTCTAACATGAAAGGTATTCTTTTCTTAAGATAAAGCATTAAAATGATATTTTTTCCTTTTTGTTTTTGAGATGAACTTTCACCAAATTGCCCTGGCTACTCTGAAATTCATGATTTTTTTTTCTGCCTCTGTTTCCTAAGTAAAAAGGATTATAGTGGTGAAAACCAGGCTCTGATAACAATATCAAGAAGAAAAGACTTCACTTTAATCTAAAATATAAAATTTTTGTCATTATTCCCTAAAAAAATACAACATAGTAACAACATAGTATATTCATTATATTTGATATCATAAGTAATCTCGAGATTAACTGGATAATTCCAGCTATTTGAAAGGTAGAGATCTGAAGAATTAAGGTTTGAGGCCAGCCCATTCAGAAGACTGTTTTAAGACCACCATCTCAGTAGTTGTCCAGATGTGGTAGTGTTGGTTGTGATCCTAGCTAAATAGGAGGTCATATGTAGGATTGAGGTTTGAGGTTATCTCTAAATAAAAATACAAAATCCTATCTAAAGTATAACTAAAGCAAAAATATGATGGGAGTATGGGTTAAGTAGTAAAGCTCCTGCTTGGCAAGCACAGGCCCTGAATTCTAACCCCAGTTACCCCAAATGGGAAGATGTGTATAGTGCAAGTCCTGTCGTATTTTGTATAAGAAGCATGAGCATTGGCAGATTTTGGTAGAGGACTGGGGGTGGGGGGTTGGGATTAGAAAGGATCCTGTAACCAGCACCTGGTCAATACTGAAACACCTATATGACTGTCATTTCTACTTATAAAAGGAGTCAGTAGTCCAGAGAAATCAACTAACTGTGTGGCCTGTGGCTATACAAAAGATGTGGCAGCTAAGATATGAGAATGGGTCTTTTTGGCTCTGGAGAATCCACCACATTCTCTCATTTCCAGGGTTTCTCAGATGATTGATCAGTTGGTTGATGTAGCCACTGTCACCATTATCACTGGTAGCTACTGGGCTCTCCAAGGGTATGATTTGGCTTGCCAACCCTCCACAGCTTGGTGTCTGGCCTGGTGCTCCCTCTGGACAGCTGCCTCCTCCTCTTCCTCCTCTTAGGGCTCTCCCATGACCACTGCTACCCCCGTATTTTAGTCACCTCAGGGTCTTTCATTTCTTCTGTTTTTCTTCCGTTGCTTCCCTTTTACCACTCAACCCTGGGTCATGTTTACTGGGGCTGTAGGTTTTCCACATCACGTTGCTATTGTATGTTTCACTGAACCATGAGGAACATTCTTGTCACCAAGTCTTTGCACCTTTCCTAGAGATAAATTCTCTGGAATAGGTTTGCTGTGTTAAAAGAATACAGCAACCTTTACATTTTGGCAATGGGATGAACTTCTCTCATTTGATTTGAAATGGAGCTAAAGAGCCTTAAAAGGATTTAGAAATGAGACTCTTACCTCTGTTTTCAAAACGGCATGGAGGGAATCTATTGTAAAAGAAAGTCTGTTCAGACTGCTATAGCAGAATACCCTACACTGGGTGGCCAATAAATACCAAACATTTATTTCTCACAGTTCTGGAGGCTGAGAAGTTCAATATCAAAGTACAGCAAATTTGGTTTCTGATAAGGTCTGCTTCCTAGTTCACACTGGGTCTTCTTACTTAAGGCTCTAATCCCGTTCATGAAAGCTCTACCCTTAAGCTCCAATTTCCATAATGAGATAACGCCACAAACCCATTTAAATGCTAGAATGCCAAAATAAAATGTTAGCAAAACTATAAATTAACTGAAACTTTCTTATATCACTAGTAGAAATAGAAAAATGATGCTACCACTTTTTAAAAGTTGCTTAGATTTCTCAGAAAGTTAAACTTGTAGTTACTATGTATTATAGATTAAATTACATCCCTCAAAAAGTTATATAAAAATTCTAACCTTTGGTATTCATATGACCAGGATCTTTAGAAGAAAGAAATTTGGATACAGATACACACAGAAGAACGTTCTTATGAAGAACAGACAGAAAATGGCATATAAAGACAGAGACAGATAAGCTGTTACCACAAACGAAAGCCTGAGACTGGGGCTACTGGAGGCTAGAAGAGACAAGGAAGAATCCTCCTCTAGAGGATCTAGAGGGAGCGTGGTCTTGTTAGCACCTTGATTTTGAACTTCTAGCTTCCACACCTGTTAAAATGATACATTTATATTGTCTTAAGTCACTGGCTGTGGGCCTTCATTATGGCAAAGTTATGGCCTTACCATACAAATTAACCTAGCACTGCCATGCCAAAGTATTTAAACAAGTGAAAAGAAAGTATACAGTTACACAAAAGACTTGTTTACTCATGATCATGAAGCTTCCTTCATCATAGCCCCAAACTGGAGATAAGCACAAATAAATGGACATGCAAATTGTGGTATGTTTCTACCATGGAATAGTACTTAGATGTTTAAAAAAACCAACTACTGATACATGCAGTTACACAGATGAATTTCAAAGACATTACACTGAGTGATAGAAGCCAGCAGTGGGGGAAAGAAAGACTACATATAAAACAGTTCCATCTGTGTGAAATTCTTTTTAAAAAAAAGAAAAGAAAAAAAGGAAATTTAAGCTCTAGTGATTTAAATTAGGAAGCAGAGATTCTGGGGTGATGGAAATGCCTATATCTGGATTGTGGTGGCGATGATTACAGAAATAGCACATTTGTAGAAACTCATGATTTGAACACTTAAAATGAGTGCATTTTATTGTAGGTAAATTACTCTTTAATAAAGTTGAGCTACAAAAGGAGAGCTGTGTGCTGTTTATACAGTTCTGATGGCCAGGACAGAACCTGAATCCCACCATCTGTGTCCTGGTTCAAGGAGCTCTTGGGAGAAAAATCCATCCCAAGTGTGGTGTACAAAGCCAGTAGGTTTACTGTATGGACCCTCTCAATACTCTTGAAGGGCCTTTTTTTAGAAGCCACTCTATAGTAGGTGTCATGGGGTTATATCTTTTCTCAAGACCCTTGAGAGCAGAAAGATCGAGAGAGCCTAACTTAAGCATTTCAACCTACCAGGCTTCTCTGGGAAGGAGGACCCAACTGCCCTTCCCTGAGGACATAAGAATAGGGATTCCAGAATTGTTGGGACACATAATGTAAAATATGTCCAGGATGTCACTGTCCCTCACCTGCAAACCCCAGAAGACTTCCACACTTGTAGAAGCATCTATATCAGTGAGCTCCATCTGAGAGAGTGGTCTCAGCTCATACCTCGGGAAAGCGTATTGCCAGGAGGCCAAGAGCTCCTTTTCACCTTACTCATACTCAGCCTCAATTTCCACATCTGTATGGGAAGCACATGATACCTGACTTTGAAATGTCATTGTGAGGAATAAGATGATGGAGGAATAAGTTAGATGATGTATGTGCAGCACTTAGCACCATGTGGCATGAAATACAAGCCCAATGTGTGGAACTTGTTTCACCCCTTGAATTACTACCAACCCTCATTAAGAGCCCATAGAGATTTCTAGTGGGAAACAGAAGCTGAGGAGATTGGCCTGTCATCCACCTTAGCAAAGAAAGGGCAGATGGTACCCCTGACAGGCAGCATCTGTTTCTAAAAAACATTTCTGGCAGAATGAGTCACAAAGCATAACAGAATATGTTTTTCTTCTGACCTAGAAGGATGAGATTTTAGTTGGGCAGATCTTGGAGAGCCTAGATACCTAAGTATGGAGCTGATAATGTACTCTATAGGTAATGATGGGCCATAGAACGTCTTAGAGTGAGGAATAACCTTATAACTCTGATGCACCCAATAACTCCAGGATAATAGCCAATTTCTACAGAGGGATGGAGAATGTCCAGCCCATGGACTATGTAAAACCCATGATAGGACAGACACCTTGTCAGCTGCCCATGGCCCATTTGCTTGTACTGATGATTTTGTATGGCTCATAATGATGTTACAACTGTATAAATGGCTCTTGGCCCTTCCCCACCCCTGGCTTGAATGATGTCATTTGTGCCTTGTGATCTCAGCTGATACAGCCTTGGTGTAGCATCTTTACTGGGCTCAGAGACACTGAGAGGAAGTGTGTAGAGGGGTCTTAGCTTACCTCCAGCATCATCTTCAGGCCCAGTTCACGTTTAGTGCTGTTCTGGACTGAAAACAGGCACAGCTAAGAAACCAGATAGATTCTGGCAGGGTTCAGTGTCAAAGCAGCCCCAATTCCAGCCCCTTTGCAGAAATGCTGAGGAAGCAGGCTCAGAGTCTGCAGTATCGATGCATGTCTGGACATTCTTCTGCATTAATCATGATATGTAGTGGAAAATCAAGCCCCCAGCATCCTTACTTGGATGAACTTACAATTGAGGAGAGAGAACTATCAAATCCCCCCCCCTTTCTTTGGTTATTCTATTTTTGTATTCTGTCTTATTTTATTTTATTTTCCTTTTAGCTCTTAACTGGCACAGACATGTATGCAATTAAAAATCCACGGCAAGCCTTAACTCCATGACTGCCCCATCTTCTTCTTCCTACTGACTGAAGATATCATACAGATAAATGCATACGGTGTGCTTTATGCATTTATGTGCTTATATGTCCACATACAACCTACAGAGCATTTTAAAATTACATTTTTCAGCACAATCAAACCATCCTATATATAACATTGCTTTTCCATTTGGCAGCTTTTCATGGCAACACATATAAATTCACTGCTTTCTCCTTAATGAATGTGTCTTATTTCATAGTTTGCGTGGACTATAATTTCCTTAGCCAGTTCCCTGTTCAGCACTTAGGTTATTCCGCCTCTTCTGAGTCCACGAAGTCTTGGTTTTCATTTGTGAAAGCTCCCAACAAGGAAGACAGGCTGCCCACTGTAGCTTCTCAATCTCTGTCCTTCTCCCATCCCCCACTTATGGCTTCCCCAACAGCTCAGCCTCTACTGCCCTTGACCTTAATAGCATATGACATTTGGCTCAAGAACCACTGAACGACTGATGAGCTTCATTCTATGTCTGATGCGGCTGCATTTCTTTAAGTGCTCTTGTTAATGTTTCATGATGGATGGCGGAGAAACCTGGGAAATGTACCAGTCTGGATTCTTAAAGTATCTGCTCGTACTAACTTAATGTATTCATTTATTCAGTGTGACAGTAAAGGAAGGAAAAAAAGTGCTGTGCGTGCAGAGGCAAGCCTCAGAGGGAGAACGGGACAAGAGGGAGAGAGAATTAACATTATTCAGCCTCTACTGACTGCCAGGATTTTACATTTGTAGACACATGGATACTCATGTGCCCAAGGTAGTTGCTGCCAATGTCCCCATCTTGTAGGTGGGAAAACTGAGATGGAGCAACTTACCCAAAGGCATAGTAGACAGGTGGGGTTGAAACTGGAGCCCCAGCATGACTGGTGGCAAATTTGTTGCTGTGTCCACCCAACTCTGCTGCCCTGATTCTTGTGTCATTGGGCAATACCAGATATAATGGGGTATGATGGTAACAGCTAATATTTTCTGGGTTTTACTTGGTGCTAGGAACCTTCCTAACCATACTATGTACACAAGCCTATGTATAACTGTGTGATGTCAGTGGGACACTGTTACACCCACTTTACAGATCAGGAACTTGAGACTTAGAAAGTGTAAATAACTTCCAGGGGATTATGCAATCCTAACTGGGGGAGCTGGGAGTAGAACCTGAGGAGATTCTGGGCAGAGCTACTCCATTGCTCTGCTTTTTACCAGCGACCTAACATAGAATGCATGACTCTAGAGATGACCACACATCAGTCAGCAGCCTAGCTGTTTCTCCTGTGGGTCCTGGGTAGAGATGGAAAAGTGAAACTGGTCCCTTGGTGTATCTGATGCAGGATGGCAGGGGCATTTCTAGGCATTTGGCTCAGGAAAGTCTTTCTCTGCTAGAGATTCAGCAAGGTCAAGCACTTTGCTCCCCCATGTTTATCTCATTTGGTAATTTCAAGCCCGATGTCTCTTGAAGTGGCAAGAAATGGCATCATGCAGAGCACTGTGAGGGAATATGGGGACCACCTGTTCCCAGGAGCTACATATGACATTCTGGGTCAGTTCTCAGCAATGGAGTCCCTAGTTGGGCCTCTGACTCAGTTGTACTTGCAGAGCTTCATGCATTATCAGACTCAGCACCCATTTGATAGAGGGATTATCAAATGAAAAGTCCCAGAGACAGGAGGCAGATTGTGTTGTAGGATCAGGAAAGAGGTCATTGTGGTAAAGCACAAGGAGGGATGGGGGAGATGCACAGGGATATAGTTGGGAGACAAGAGGCAGGTCACACCAGGACTTGAAAATCACATTGAGAACTTTTGAGGAAGGGGGATGGTTTGATCTGGTTTCTGTTTAACCTCATGGTCTCTCTGATGGCTGAGGAGTGAATAAAGGGTAAGAATGGAGTGAAGAGGACTTGGTAGGGACAAGCCCTGGGGGGCAGCCATACACCTATCAAGTAAAGTCGTGATAGGAATGCAGACTCTCAGGCCCCAACCTAGTCCACTGAAAGAATTTGCACCCTCTAGGGCCCCCTGAGAGGAACCACTGTTCCAAGGGGAGTGGGTGGAATGGTTAAGATGTTATCTGATTCAGGAGATAGCAAGTAGAACTGACAGTGTCGCTATAGCTTAGATGTAGGGAAGGAGGGAGAAAGTAGGGCTTCTTCCTGAGGCTCTGATAGATGTAGACCATGCAGGAGGAGAAGGCTGTGGGGGGAGTAGGAGGACCAAACATTCTCTTGACCATGATGCACTTTGATGTGCCTTCCAATGTTAAGTGGTACTCTAGAGGAGTCTAGGCTGGAGTAAAATTTGAGAGTCCTTGAGAACTACTAGAAAGAATGGAGATAGAAGACCTGGACATCTGATGTATAGGGGTGAAGAAAGCAGAAGAATCTAAGATAGATTAGGAAGCCTGACATAATTTCTGCTCTTTTCTGAGCATCCTTTTGTTTGTTGATTTGTTTTTGTCAATACAATGAACAGATGTTTACATGCAAAAATTAAACAGACCGACACCAGTGGTTCCAGGAGGGCATATATTATTCTTTCTGAGAGAATCATCTCACAAGGAGCTGATCTTCAAACAAGCAGGCCTTGCCTGTTTCCCAAAAGAACCAGTCAGCCAGTGAAAGTAGCCAGGGTAGACCAGATTGGACAAGGCCTTGAGAAAGAGTATGCTCCTGCCCTCCTCATCTTAGATTGAGCCTGTTGTTTATTCCATCCTCTTATGGCTTTCTTCAGGCCTCCCTGGCTCTTCTCTGCCTGGGCAGGGCTCTGGAGGTGAGAGCCCCAGAATGAGTAGAAGCCAGCAAGATCCAGGCAGGTAGAGAGATGTGTGTAAGGTCCAAGTGCTGGCAAGAATGTGGGCAAATGTTGGAGGCCAGTGTAGTTAGAGCAGGTGGTGGGCAAGGGAGAAAGGAAGCATGAGACATGTCCAGATGGCAAGAGCCTTGTGTGCCACAAGAAGAGAGTTCTGCAATAGTGAGAAGGTAGTAGTAGGAACTGTGGAAGGGCTCAACACCATGGACCCTGATTTCTGATATTGAAAGGTGACTTGGGCTTGTGAATGAAAAGTGAATTGGGAGATGAATGGTCTGAGCAGCAGCAGGGTAATTTTAGGAATTTAGGTGAAAACTGAAAATGATCCTATTCTGGACTGATGATAGACTGATAGACTAATATGGGCAAAAGAGGATATGGAATCAAGGGTGACTTGCTAGTCTAGATCTCCATTCCCTGAAGAAAGGAGGCCCATACCAACTTCCTTAGTTCAAATCCTGATCCTGCTGTTTACTAGCATGTGAGCCCTGGACAAGTGAGTCCATCCTTAAGCGCCTCAGCTCCCCCATCAGTGAAATGGTGACCGTAAGTTTCTACCTCACAAGGTTGCTGTGAGGTTTCAACAAGGTACTCTGTAAAGTTCTTCGAGTAACAACTGAGTATGGTGAGCAGTACACAAAAGAAGAGCCATCGTTGTGGCTAATATTGATCTATTGATTGTTTCTCTGCCTACCATTAAGACAGTGAGCCTTTCAAGGCAAACAGCCTTTGTCTGAAAAAAGACTTGTGCAGAGAAGGGCCCAAGACATCTTTTTTTCTCACTGTGTTTGTGTTCTCTTCCACAGTGGGAGCTTGGTAAAGCTGTTCAAAGTAAACACAGGTTCAGTGCTCCAGAAAACATCAGGTTTGGCAGCACAGCAGCAGCCAGACAGGCCTCACCACTGAGCCAGAGGAAACAGGCTCGCTTTATGCTGACCTCACCAGGCCACTGACCCAGCAGGATGGGGCCTCCCTGGTGGGTAGGGCCTCTGTCACCTGCACTGTCTGGTCCCTTTCTGGTGTGGCTTGGGATGAGTCACCATTATCATTCACCACTTCCTGTCCCGGATATTATTAGTCACCAGCTCTTGGACTTAATACCAGGTGACAACAGGAGGTGGAGTCCAGGAGAGAGCAGGAATAATAGTGTCCTGTAGTATCTGGAGGAATTGGAGGCCTAAGATGAGGGAAAAATGGGTTATTTAATAGAAATCAGCATTATGAGAAGAGCATAATGAAACCCACTAAAAATTGTATTTTAAAAAGGGGGAAGGAGCCAGGTGCCGGTGACTCATACCTGTAATCCTAGCTACTCAGGAGGCTGAGATCTGAGGGCCGAGGTTCAAAGCCAGCTCAGGCAAGAAAGTCCATGAGACTCTTGTCTCCAATAAACCAGCAGAAAATCGGAAGTGGCACTGTAGCTCAAGTGGTAGAGCGCTAGCCTTGAACTGAAGAGCTCAGGAACCGGCCCAGGTCCAGAGTTCAAGCCCCACAGCTGACAAAAAAAAGGGGGGAGAATGGAAGGAAGATTAATGTGTAAATTTGATCTAAGTACATTATATGCATACATGGAAATACCACACGAAATCACTTTGTACAGTTAATGCACTCAAGCTTAGAAAAAGAGGGAGGGAGAATGGAAGGAGATGGGGGAGAGGAGAAAGGAGGGGAGGGGAGGAAGTGAGGAATGGAGTGAGGGAAGGAGGGAGGAAAGGAAGGAAGGAAGGAAGAAGAAGGAAGAAAAAAATTCCTCACCTGTCTGATTCTATGAACCACCTACCTAAGAAATTTTCCCAAGGTGTATCACAAAAATAACTGGTGTGGGGTGCACCAGCAATATACCTGTTGGATTATAACATTCTAGATACTCAGGAAGCTGAGACCTAGAGGATCTAAATTTGAGGCCAGCCCAGGAAATAAAAATGTGATACTTCATCTCCAACTGACCAACCAAAAGCTTGACTGGACACATGCCTCAAGTGGTAGAATACAAGCTCTGAGCGAGAAAGCAGAGGTCTTTAGTCCCTGAGTTCAAGTCTTGGTACCAACACAAATGGGAAAAAAGTAACTTTTAATTTTGCTTTATAAATGTGAATCTACAGTATTAAACATAATTTCTAAACCACATGTACCTGTTATTGTGAGATTCTGATATGAGCATGACAGTGTTGAAGAGAGCATCTAGTGTAATAGTAATCATTACAGAGTTTTCTGTGTAAATATTCTAAAACATGAAGGAAAATGGAGCTTTTATACAGTGTCACTCTTTTTAAATAGTGGTAAAATACAGAGAAAACATGAAATATACCATTTTAACCAATTTTAGGTTCAGTGTTATTAATTATATTCACAGCACCACTACCCACCTCCAGAATTTTTCCACATTCCTAACTGAAACCTTGCAACCTTTAAACAAAAAGTCTTCACCCTGCCTCCCAAACCCCAGTCTCCAGCCGCCACTATTCAACTCTGCATCTCTATAAATTTGACTATTTTAAGTACCCATGTCAGTGGTATCACACCCTGTTTGTCTCTTGTATCTAGCTTATTCCACTTCATGCAACTTAATGTCTGAGTTTTATCCATGTTGTAGCATGTGTCAGAATGTCCTTCTTTCTTTATAATATTGGGTTCCAATTCATTCAGGAATAGGTAGTTGGTTGCTTCCCTGTTTTGTCCATTATGATGCTACTCTTAAGGTCAAGTTTGATATGATGGTTCAAAGTAATACACCATAGTAAGATAAAAGTAAAAGGTATGGATATTTTCTCTTTGTCGTGTGTGTGTGTGTGTGTGTGTGTGTGTGTGTGTTCTTTGTCATGTGTATGTGTTACCAGAGATTGAGCCCAGAGCCTCTCACATACTAAGCAAGTAGTCTATTTGAGTTACACCCTCTAGCCTCTCCAATGTTTTAATATGCTACAACTAAAGCATAAAGGCAAGAATAGACGTTTGAAGATGAGGGGCTGGGAAGGTGGCTCAGTGGTAGAGTGCTTGCCTTGCATGCATGAGGCCCTGGGTTCAATTCCTCTGCACCCCATAAGCAAAAAGAGAAAAGCCAGAGGTGGCACTGTGGCTCAAGTGGTAGAGCGCTAGCCTTGAGCTGAAGAGCTGAGGGACAGTTCCTAGGCCCAGAGTTCAGGCCCCATGACCGGACTCCCCCACAAAAAAAAGAAGTTTGAAGATGAGATGGACCAGGATTATAATATTGGCTTCGTCTCCTTACAGGCTGTGGGCTTTTCCTTAAGCATTCTGTGTCTACTGTCCTTAATATGTGAAGATGTAAAAGCATTATGCCCATATAGACAATTATTACAACTCTGAATATTTAAGACTCAGTAGATTTCTTTTTATTGGCACATATTTAATTGTACAATGTAAAGGGTTTGATCATGACATTTACTACAAGTATATAATGAACTCTGATCATAGTTATACACTCTATTGTTCTTTTTTTCTCCATTCCTGTCTTCCCCTTTTCCCTTTCCTTCTACCTCTCCCAAGACCCCTTTTTATTATTATGATCTTGGTTGTGTTTTGTTTCCCCTTAGCTTCTACAAATGAGAGGCACATGTGATACTTGCATTTTGAGAGCACTTCACATGATAAGCTTCACTTCTATCCATTTTCCAGCAAACGTAATTTCATTTTTCTTCATGGCTGAATACAGCTCTATTGTGCATATGTACTACATTTTTTTTTCATTCCATCAGTTGATGAGAATAGTAAGTTGGTTTAGATTCTTTTGGGTATATATATCTCTTGATGGATTTCATTGTTGATTTCAAATGAGTTCTTTGTATCCATCCAATTCAAATGACAATTTTTGTTAGGTAGGACATTTAACAAAAGACTAGGCAGTTCATTTATTAATGGCAGAAGTCAGATTAGAACTCAGGTCTCCTGACTTTGAAGTGAGATAAGATTAGGAAACAAATCACATCTAACATGTATGTCACTCAATTAATTGCTCAATCAATTGGAATACAGTGGAAAAGACTATTATGCTCTATTATCATTATCTGGCATGTATGTAGGGACAGGAAGCAGGACACAGCAGCCACATGTCTGTTACCTCTGGCCTAGGTGTTAGTTTATAGCCTTTTTAAATGATTCTTTTAAAAATTCTAAAGATAAATATCTTCCATGTGTATTTTAAACCTGTTTATTACAGAGATAATAGAAACAAAATGATCAAACAAAACGCTTCTTAGATTTTTAGTTTACCTATTTTGGAAAAAAACCAAGAAGCTTGTTTTTCAAGGTAAGGAATATTCCCCTTTGGCAGCTCATCTCTTACTAGAAGTTTCCTTCCTGTGTCCAGAGTCACTCTGGACTTCAAAATAAAACAGCTGCCTTACCAAAGTGGCCTCATTGCCACTTACCTGATCGGCAATTTCAGAGATGGATCAGTGAGCCAGGTGGTAGAAACATCTGGCAGGAAACTGGTTGACAAGGTTCATTGCATGTAAAAATCAGAGTCCTACCTCTTCAGGTAGAGAGTAGCATTGTTACTTCACCCTACCTTTCAGACTCTAGACCATGTGCCAGGCAGCTGATGCCTCAATGTCTCTATGCAGGACTGCCATGGAACCCTCTTTCCATTCACCTTATAGTAAAGGGTGTCCATGGCTCCCAAACTTCCTGCTGCAGCATATCTCACTCCTGCCTAAGATGCTCAAACCCAAGGTTCAGGGACAAAGTACCTTTTGCCTAACATTCCCAGCCTATACCTTCTCCCCATTTCTTCTATATGTGACCCTGGTACCAGATAGGACTTTTCTAATTCAGGATTGCTTAGTTCTAGTGCTACATTCTTTTCTGGTGAAAGTCCAAAACGCTCCCCAGCATCAGGCAATGCCTGACGGTGGTAGTGGTGGTGGTGATGATGGCTGTAGAAAGACTAAGCCATTTGCCTAGATCCCTAAGGTCCCACGCTCTTTCTCTATAATTTCTTGTTTTATTTCCCACCTTTTGCCCATGTAGGCTCTCTCATGCATTGTGTGTGCCCAGTGGGAAACCCAGTTTCTCTCACACCTGACAGTGAGCATATACTAAAGATTTGCTGGAAAGAAAAGATTTTCTGGAGAGACAAGGAAAGGATATGTACTCAGAAATTCATGTAGCATCATATTGAATATTAGATGTGGTCTGTGTAGTGAAAATAATAAAACCCGATGTTTCTGGGATGCTCACTATATCTAGGCATTGTGCGCAGAATTTTATCTGATTACAATTATCTGATTTGATTGTCCCCATAACTCTATGAATTAGACATTTACCGTTCGATCCAATTTGCAAATACAACTGAAGATTAGAGAAGACCAGAAACATATCTGAGTTTACACAGCTGGAAAGTAGCAGTACTAAAGATCTGAATCCAGAATTGACTCCAGACTTTCAAATCACAGCTGGTTCTGTGGTCGCCTGCCTCCCACTCCACTGATCAGGATTTTTCCTTGTTTGCTGCTTCTCCGTGTAGCACTCGAGCCTCACATCATCCTGGTAACATTGTCTCCTTCTTATTCTCCTTTCTTATCCTCATCTCCTTCCTTCCAGATAAGCATGGATATTCCAATATTCTCTTCCTTTATTATTCAAAACAACTCATCTATCCACCCTTTGCTCCTAGCTTCTCTTCCGTCTCAGATTCCATCAAAGTTCTCAGCAGAACAAAAGAGCCTCAATATAATAACATCCACACACCTTTGATGTGAGGCATAAGGACTCATCTTTTAATGCATGTGTTTTCTGCTCTGTGACAGCTGTGTGGCACATGTAACTGGCACTCCCTACACCCATCATCATGGTAGACATCACTAATTAGTGACAGCCTTATTCCTTCTGAGCCCAGACACCGTGTTAGAGTCCATAGCATAGAGCACAAATGATAGACTAACAACTGATCTAGATTCTTTTTTTAAAATCTAGATTCTTGAATGAAGTGATAGACTAAAAACTGATCTAGATTCTTTTTTATCTAGATTCTTGAATGAAATTAAGCCTTCCTCCTAGTCTTCCATAGGCTTACTTGATTTTATAGAGAGTAGACCAGACCACCCATCCACAAAGGGGAGAAGCAAAACCCAGTTAGTCTTTAGAGGAGAGCAAAACTTAGACTGAAATTTCTTTCTTTCTCTCTGGGCCTCTCTCTTTTTTAATCAGTTGTCTTTGAGTGAAGGCTCTTTTGAGTGAGACAAGAAACTATCTTCTCAGCACATAGATACAGATCCTGCAGCTAGCATGGAGACAACCATCAAGACCCCAAACTGAAGATCAACAAGCTCAATGCACAATGCTCAAATATCTGCTGTGTGCTTTCTATGTTCTAGATGTATTTGTAGCCACTTTCACATTTTGGGAGCAGTTGCAAGATAAATTTAAATATCTCCACTTCATACAAGAAAGTCTTAGAGCTCAAGGAAAATAAGGAGCTTACACAAGTCACACAGTGAGTAAGTAGCAGAACTGGAATCCAGACTTAAGCATTGTGCGACTGGAAAGCCAAGGAGCTTACCACCTGTGTTGCATTTCCTGTGGCAGTTGGTGAGGGAGGGGTGGCTTCATGCCTGCAAGACTGAACTGAAATGTGGAGTGTAAGCACTATCATTATGCACAAAAACTACCACTTAAATCGGAAAGCACAAGAGGAGGCTGGCTTCAACTATGGGATAGCAATTCCTGCCCTATGGCTCTCTAGGATTCTCTTTTCCTCCCAAGCTTCCTATTTCTAGCACTCCTTCCAGGTCTCTAAAGCTAATTCTGTTTTTGAGGCAGCAGACATTGAGGAGCAGATGGCATTGAGAGGGTGGTTGCCTGACATCTCTGCTTGAGCTCCTCTGACAGCTCCCTACCCTCTCCTCTTCCCCACCGCACCACCCTTTGGAAAATGCAATCCAGAAAAAGGCTTGTGGTTCATTTCTAAAGAAGTAGCTCTTTTGAAAAGAAAAAAAAAAGCACACAAGAGTATTAATATTCATAGGGAAGTGTTGTTACTAGTATTAAGATCCAATGTATATAAAGGCCCTAATAGATTGCAGTGCTCAGTTGAGACTACTATTATCTTTGATTTCTAATCCATAAAATACAGATACAGATATAAATGTATCCAAACTTCCAACCATCAAGGTCTATCTCTTGGAAGGCAGAAATAACCCAGTTGGGCCAATTTAATAATGAAACATCGGGCTAAGTGTTCTCATCCCTTTTCTTATAAAGAACTTTCTGAATTAGTCCAACTCTTAAGTAGTCAGGGTGATACTTATGATCAATTTCAACCATAGTTGAAGATTGTTTCGTTTTAGAATTAGAAATCTCAACATAAATTTGAAGAATGAAATATAACTACCATCCTCTTCACTATCATTACCCCACCATCATCTTAAGGCCTACCAGCCTCCAACATGGGCCTTTTAAAACTACAAAACTCAAATCCCTTACAGGCTCACAAATGAGACTTACAAATCCCCTTCTGCAAATAAAATCAAACTGAAGCTCCAAGATGTCAAACAACTAAGCAACTTCACACAGCAAATTAGAAGGGGCAGAATTTGAACCTAGTTCTCTCAAACTTTAAAATCACCAGCTCTTAACCAGGTGCTGATGGCTGATGGCTATTCAAGAAGCTGAGATATGAGGATCACAGTTCAAAGCCAGACAGTAAAGAATTGGATTATTATCTCTAATTAACCACTAAAAAGCCAGAAGTGGAGCTGTAGAGTACTAGCCTTGAGTGAAAAATCTCAGGAACAATGCCAAGGTCCTGAGTTAAATCACTAGGACAGGCAGAAAGAGAGAGAGACAGACAGACAGACAGAGACAGAGACAGAGAGAGAGAGATACAGACAGAGAGACAGACAGACAAAGAGAGAGGAAAAAAATCACAAACCCATTCCAGGCCTCTGGCTTCTAATTCAACATACTGTTTCACTGGCTCTACCAGCAAGGATTCTGACTTTGTTGGTCCAGAGTAGAGTCCAACCTATGTAATGGATGCCAAAGATTACACCACTCAAAATGTAGGGTGATGTAGAAAGAATACATTGAACCTTTACAGAAAACAGTCATGATTTTAGGGACCTTCACATCCTACCTTGCTAGGGACACAGCCTGTGTGTGGTAGAGAATAACCACCACTCTGTTACCATTCTCAAGGAAGACCTGGGGTGATGGCCTCTCATGTGGATAGCCTGAATCTTGGATTTTGTTTTTCCCTCTGAAGCAAAGAAAGTACCAGTCACACTGTGGAACATGGCACTGGTGACCAAACCAAGATGGTGCCCATTTTCCTCGTCTGTCTCCTCCTTAGTGTAACTTGTTTAGCTCTGGCCTATGCTGAGGAATGTCACACAGGCCAGCTGGGAATGTCCTTGCTCACCCCACCTACTACCTCTATCTCTACTTTTAAGTAGCCTAATGCTACTCCACCTGGCTTCTCACATTGCAACCATTCCAGGAGCTTACCATTGCTAATGCTCCATCCTCACCTAATGCAATGAGAATCGAGGGGTGGGAACCAACACCAGTATTTTTATATCATCCTCCAGGTTATTTATACATGTGACCAGTGTTGAAAGCTGCTGATTCTAGCTAATCTCACTTGATTTAAATGTCACTTCCTCCAGAAGCCCTTCCCTAGCCTCCTTTCTCACCCCCCAGACTAGACTCAGACATTTTCTGCTGGTTCTCATTGTCCTTCTCCTCCAAGAGGTTGTCAGATCTATGGACAGGGTGATGGAATCCACTCTGCCACTGCTAAGTCCTCAGAGATGGTCCACGCATAGATGGATGTACCTGTTCTTAGTCATTAATCAATACAGTGAGAGCAAACAGATTTCCAGAACTTAAGTAGCTATTCACTGGTACCTGCTCTGTGCAGGGTCAGTGCTAGGCTCTAGAGAGTTATAAACTCAGTTGCCTTAAAAAATAACCTTGGGTTGTACAGCCTGGTAATTTGAAGTGTTTATAGCTCCATGATGACCTTGCATCATCTCAATCCGGGGTGGGGTCCCCTCTTCCTCTCTATCCTCATTTAAGCCCTTGACTCATCCCTGTTTTGAAGTTAAAGAAAGGGATGCTGATCTACCTTGCCCTAATGACCAAGCTGTGGCAGCTTAGAATTCAGACTCTTTCCCTTAGCTCAACTGCTTATGAAAAAGCAGAAATTATACTGTAGTTTCCTGGCTCTCTCACAGAATCTTAAACAGGCCTTTGGAGACATAGAATGTAATGGAAAGTGACACCCTATTTTGTTCTGTTTCCCTGTACACATAGGTTTGTGGAAATAGCTAGGGAACTTTGGACTTTTGTTCTTTGTCCATCCTCTTAGGATACCAGTTAAAGGACAAGCAGACAGAACAGATGGACTGGTGACAGCCACAAAGGGGGCAATCAGAGAGGTGAAAAACTTTAGCAAGCATAACAGCTACAAGAGAAGATACAGCCAATGCCTGCGGTTTATTGAGCTATTCCTTAGCACTGGCCCTTCCTGTAGGAAAGAATATTTAATTACACAGTACATCTGTCAGATGGGCTTCCCTGTTGACTCTCCACAGACTGCAGGAATGCTGGATGCCTGCACTCATTGTCATTTACCAGCTTGGTGTCACCAACTCCACTTTCTCTCATTGAATACTTTCCTATTAGGAAGACCCAGACAATTTTCATCATCTATTTTTTTTTCCTTCTTTCACTATTTTGATTTAAATGGTCCAGCTACAAACCTGATATATAGCCTTGGGAAAATTACTTACCTTCTCTGTACCTCAATTTTAACATCGGTAACATGTGGGTAAACACAGCATCCATCTCTTACTATCTAGGAATGCTTGGATAAATTACTGTATGTAAAGCATTGAGTCTCAGTGTACAGTATGCTCTCTGTACCTGTCAATTGTAGAGAATACCTACTACATGCCAGGTACTGGGTATTATGTGTCTTATAGTCTCTTTTTCCATTCTATGAACCTGCCTGCAGAGAAGTTTGGACTCTGAGTAGAACATTTGAGCCAAAGGCACCTTGTTGTGTAGCTTGTACTTGGTTAGAGACTCTACCTTTTCTAGTTACTTTTTGGTAAGTTCCATATCCTCCAATACCTATTTAGGGCCAATGGTGTCCCACAGAGGAATGAGACTCCTTTCTCCCATGAGTCAGACATGGAATAGTCAATGGGTCAGAAATGGAATCCCACTGGACATCCAGATTTCAAAATTTTCTAAAATGTTTATCTAAGCCTGCTTCTCCCCTGGATAGGATCACCAATGCATTTGGTTAAAGTCCTATTCCTCCTAGCTTGCCACAATCTCTTATGTGACCCAGCTAATGCCCTCACTAGCTCCTGGACTTCAGCTCGTTATCATATCCACCTTGACTTGACACCACATCTCTGGCCATCAGTCTCTCAATTTGCCACATACACTAGACCTTGTTTTTTTATGTGTGAATGTGCACATGCACATAAACACACACACACACACACACACACACACACACACAGTAATCCTGGATTGCTGTCTATTCACACCTGTGTGGTCATTCATGTCCATTTGCCCCTCAAGTCTTGACCCTGTAAGAATTTGTAAGAGTATCTTGCCTCCTAGACACTTGGTGTGCTGCTTTTTCACCTCTCTCCAAAGTCAGAGGCAGTCACAACCTGGTGGGAGCCATCTGAGCTTTAAGAGAAAGGGGACAAGGTACCCCACTGAAATGATGTGCCCCCAACATCCCTATTGAGTCTACATGCAGGGAAAGCTTAAATCATGCAGGCTAAATGAGAGAGCTTTCTTTTTTTAATACCTATGGGGCTTGTTGAGAGAGGACAGTTGATCAGTCTTCTATCACATGCCATCGAGAATCCACAACCACACTGGCTCCTTGCCTAAAGCTGACCACAGCCTGTCACCAAATGTGCCTGTGATCCTCAGAGGCCAGACCAGGGGAAGGGACTGCTGATCAAGCACCACTCTGACTCACGGGGCAGAGGGAAGGAGGAGGCGGGTGCTAATTGCCTAGCCCTCTGTGCCCAAAGGAAGGTCCAGCCTTTGAAGCTGCAGCTGGGCCACAGAGGAGGCAGAAGCAGCCAATGAGATGATGCCATAGCTTGTGGGTACCTCTGAGCCCACAGGAAATTATTAATAAAGAAATAACAACTGTGGAGCACTTTGTGTGGATAAATAATGACACCCTCCTCCCCCAGCAACCTGGCCTAAGCTCTTTAAAGCCACAATCTGGTTCATCCAGCCCTCTTGGGATGCTAGCACAGCTAATGGAGGAGCCCCAGGAGTCCTTCCAGCTCCCCTCCCCCTACAGCAGCCCTCCTGGTTTCCTTTCCTCGACTAGAGTCTTTATCTAGTCTAAATAATAGCAGGTCACTTACATCTCCAGCATGTACCCCAAAGGAGTAAGGGTAGGATTCTGGCTAAGAACATTTTAACAATGTGTCCAAAATAATTCTAAAAAGAAGATGTTGCTCAATTCATGTTGTTGGCTATCTCTGTCTGATCCAGTTCTTGCAATTTGCCTGGCTTGGAGCTGTCTGCTTTTGTTCTTATTTATCCTTTAAAAACTCCTTGCACATTAACAATCCCAAGCATAGGTTCATGCATACATTCTTCCATAATCTCTTATGTGATTTCTCAGATGCTTTATAAAGAGCCCTTTACTTCATTCAGCATTTATGCCCCATCCTTCAATTAGGAACACCTCATATTTCAATGACTTTGGAAATCCTGCTTGCCCTTTAATTTTGGTTCTCTTCATGAACCTCCTTATCCTGTTCCCCACAACAGGTTGGTGTTATTCTCTACTCTTCCTCCATTTCTTGTCTTTATCCTTGGTATCAGACAGTACCCCTGTGCCTCAATTATTCCTCTATCTCTCTTGCCCTGTCTGTCCCCCAAGACTTAGTTCTAACAGTGTAGAATGGATTTTCCCCCATAAAGGTCCAGATCATCATATTTCAGGCTTTAAAGGGCCGTGTACCATCAATGCCACACCTTTTCATGCTTGAGTTGTTTGCAACCCTTTAAGAATGTAAATTTAGCGGGGTGCCAGTAGCTTATGCCTATAATCCTTCAGGAGGCTGAGATCTGAGGATCAAGATTCCAAGCCAGTCCTAGAAAGAAAGTCCATGAGATTCTTATCTCCAGTCAACTACTCAAAAAAAAAAAAAAAAAGCCAAAAGTAGAACTGTGGCTCAAAGTTGTAGAACACTAGCCTTGAGCAAAATAATTTAATGACAGTGCTCAAGACCTGAATTCAAGCCTCACTGGCACCAAACAACAACAAAATGTAACTGTAACCCCTCTGTACAGCATTTCTATAACAAAAAACTATACAAAAATATACTATAGAATAAAATGAAGTAAATAACTTAAAACACTTCAATGATAAAAGAAGTTTTTCAAAATAAAAATATTCTCAAATAATAAAAAGGCAAATTTATTCTTAGTTTTTATAGGCCATTCAGGTACAGGCCAAGGACTGTCGCTGATTTATGGCCTACCATGTGCTAGCTCTTGGCTTGTTAGTTCCTGCTATGCACTGTCTACATGTGCGAAGCATGAGACTGTGTCTGCAGAGAATGCCCTCTCCAGAGGAAGGACTTGCCCAAATAGGCCATTATAATTAGGGTGGGTGCCACAGAGTACTACAGAAATGCAGACTTACCAGGGATGACCTATGAGTTGCCTCTGAACATCTAGTAATGAGATGAAGAAGAGGAAGAATGAGATCCAAGTGGTAGGACAAGAAGTAAGGGCATGGAGAGGTGACTAGCACTGCATGTCCCGAGAGCTCCAGGTAGAAGGTGTTGAGCGCCATACTGGAATACAATAGGTGCTCACTAAAAGTACAGTGCATTTTACTGATTCCAGCTCGATGCCAGGTCCCAAGGTTGTGCAATATTTGAAATGTATGTGATTATTTCATCTCCACATTTAATATCCTCATAAAATAATAGAGCATCAATCTGTGTGTGTTCCTCCAAAGCTCCATGTGGTAAAGGTTTGGTCCTCAACATAACACTACTGGAAGATAGTGAAAGCTTTAAGAATTAAGGCCTGATAGGAAATCTTCAGGTTACTGGCAATAGTATGCCCCTAAGGGAAATTGTGGGATCCCAACCCCCTCTTTCTCCTGCTCTTTTTTTTTTAACTGACCATGAGGTGAACATTATTTTTCTCTGTCCCTTATTCCCTCCATGATTAGCTGTATTACTATAACCCCAAACTGATGGGGCCAGCCTATCATACGCTGAAACCTCCAAAACTGAGTCCAAATAACCTTCTTATCTGCATAAGTTTAGCATTTGTTATAGTGACAGGAGACTGACTAACATAAACCCTTCACAGAGAGGAAGGTCTACTTGGGTATCTTTGATAATCAGAATCGCCCAGCTGCACATTTTCTTCAACCTTGGTTAGGTATTTTGTTCTGCCACCAACTGATCTTGGTAAATCAAGTTATTCCACTTCTCTAAGGATTAATTTTCCAGCCACAAAGAGAGCATAATGATAGGTATAATGATAGGGTCTGCCTCTTACAGGTGTCTTCAGAGTTCAATAAACCCCTAGCAAAGAGCCTGAAGGTGTTGGCCAATAAGATCTGTCCTATCTGCTTAGCCCAGGTCATTTGTGGCAGGAGGTTCATACTTAGGACAGTTAATACAGACTAGGTGAGAAAATAAAGAGCTTGGGGAGGAAGCCTAGGGGAAGAAAAGAATGTATACCTCCTGTACAGCCAGCTCAGGCTCAAGATGAGCCCATGGGCAGAAGGGTGCCCACCATCTCAGAAACAATGAGCATTGATGCCAGCGGCCCATGCAATCTTCCAGCTGATGGCTCACAACACCTTCCAAACCTGCCCTAGAAAGGCAGGCAGAGGAACAGGAAAGAGTTCCCATGAGATTTTCAAATGTTTTCTACATTTGTTTTTGTCCTGGGTTTTCTTTTAAAAAAGAGTTTGATTGAAACAGGTTACAACAAATTACATGTATGTAATATGACTGATATAGTGGAAAGTCAGAAATAGCTGTAGCCTAAGAGCTGGACTAAGCATTCAATTTTTCTCTGAGCCTCTGAGCAGCTGTGCCCAAGGGAAGGAAAGAAAAGATAACCCTGAGTAAAGGCTGAGCACAATAGTCACAGGGGAAATTTCTAAACATTAGTCGTCTGGTTGGAAATACTGGCATCTCCATTTGTAGGACCAGTAACCCAGAGAGACTACATCGTAATTTATAAATATATTTACACATATCTGTGATTATTTGAGCACCTCTGTGTGGTAGGCACTGTGCTAGGTGCCTTACACGAACTTTAAAATCTTCTCTCTCTCCTAGGAAGTGAAGTAGAGCCTATTAGTATACCTCTCTGACAGATGAGGAAACCAGCGAAGACCAGAGAAATGAGGTGATTTCTTTCAGTGAAACAATTGGTATGTGGAGAAGCCCAAACTGCAATTCAGACACATTCGAAAGGATTTCCTTTTTGTTACCTTCCATGATAATCTTCTCACATTGGAGTGGGGAAGGGGGAGGGAGATGACTTGGGATGGGGGAGTGAAATACCAGTCAAGTTATACAGGAATCCCAGAAATGAAAAAGAGGTGAAATGTGTGTGTGTTGTCTTCTAGCTTCATTTAAAAAACATAAGCACCAAAGCCACTGATTTTCATCTTTCTCCTCTTGATCTACATCTCATCTCCCTGCCAATTTCCATGATGGGTTAAACCAAAGCACAGTAGTGAATGCAAACTGCCAGAGCTGTGGAGCAGGGTCCCAGGATTCTTTCTGGCCAAAGCTGTTAGAAACAACACACCCAGGATGTTTTGAATTTGCCAGCCTCCCCTTTCCCTTTTCTGGGGCTATGATTTTATGACTTTTCAGTTGGCTCTTTCTTGGGACCAGGCACCTCTTCCAAGCTGAGCCAGCCTTTTATGGCTATAGAGCTAATTAAAAAACAGCAACTAAGGGGTTTGGAAAGCATCTCTGATTGGATGCCATCAGGCCTGAGTCTTCCAGCCAAGTGCCCTCATCCTGGGGGTGGGGAAAGATCTTGTGGCTCAACATCAGGCTATTCCTCTACGTTCTCTCCTGCTAGTCCCAATTTACCTCTACCACCTCTGCATCAGGAATTCTTGAAGTCACTTGTCCTTGAGCTATTTGGAAACTTGCTGAGACCAGTCTGGGGATCACTGTGCCTAAACACTGTTTCTATTTCCACTCTGGGTGCTTTCTGTACCCAGGGATTGTGAGGATAGCTCTGGGAGGTGTGCCAGCCCCTCTGTTGTTAGTCTTGGACCTGAAGTAAACCCCCACATGCAAGAATAGAGGCAGCTCTCAGCAGGAAAGTTTTATCAATGGAAGATTACAGCCAACTCCCCCTCACCCAAAGTGAAATCCCAAAGGAGAAGAGAGTAAATCTTTTAGCCGCTTCCCACCTTTGCAGGGAACCATTTATTCTTGGGTATTGTCCTGGTCCTGGCTTACCTCTTCCAAACAAGGAGGAGATTCCAGAAAGAAATTTCTCAATGGACATACAGGGACAGCTGGAAGTTTCTGAGAGTGAGGTCACCCAAGAAAGCAGATTTTCTGAAGTCTTGGGCTCTACAAACACCCATATGTTCCTCACCTCCTTTAGACATTTCAACTACTTTTTAAAAATTCCCTGTGGGGGCTGGGAAAGTGGCTCAGTGGTAGAGCGCTTGCCTTGCATGCCTGAGGCCCTGGGTTCGATTCCTCAGCACCACATAAGCAAAGAGAAAAGAGCCGGAAGTGGCGCTGTGGCTCAAGTGGTAGAGTGCTAGCCTTGAGCTGAAGAGCTGAGGGACAGCGCCCAGGCCCAGAGTTCAAGCCCCACGACCGGACCCAAAAAAAATAAAAAATAAATAAAAAATAAAAATTCCCTGTGGCTGGGCACTAGTGGCTCATGCCTGTAATCCTAGCTACTCAGGAGGCTGAGATCTGAGGATCTCAAAGCCAGCCTAGGCAAGAAAGTCTGTGAGACTCTTATCTCCAATAAACCACCAGAACACTGGAAGTGGCACTGTGGCTTCTAGCTGAAGAGTTCAGGGACGGCACCCAGGCCCAGAGTTCAAGCCCCACGACCAACCAAAAAAAAAATGCCTGTATAAGTTATGTGTGGCAGCTCCCATGAATCGACAAGAGCCAGTTTTGCATGGATTCAAATCTGGCTTAGAACTTTGTTCAGCCTTGCTTTCCTTATCTGTAAAATGCAGCAACAGTTGAACTACCTTGTAGACGTTGGTACAAATTAATGTAAGGAATCGAGGCAAAGAACCCCACATAGTAAAATCTCAATGGCTATAGTAGCTTTGCTAATGTGCCCATGACTCATCATCATATCCTCCACACATAACAACAGCTCCTTCGCTTGTCCAGCTGACAGGAACCTCCAAAATCCTTCGTGATTTAGGATCCCTACACCACGCGGCCTCAGCCCCTGTTTCCACTCTACCTCTTATCCTACTACCTTGTCTAACTTTTCCTAATTTAATGCCACGGATAAACACTTTGATCACTGCTCTTAAAAATGCCCTGATATCTTTGTAGGAAGCGATCCTTCTAGTCTTCCTTAACTACTTCTTCCTTCCTAAATTCTTAATCATCCATTAAGTTTACTCTAAGCATCTTTTCACAAAGAAGACTTCCTAACCCCACACTGCACAGCATACATTTGTATGTGTGCATGCTCCTATGGGGTAGCGGGGATGCCATGTCTGTATACCCAATATTCCCCCTGAAATGGGAGGCGTCTATCTCTCTGTAAATCTGTAAATGACAAGTGAGTGTCTAGGTATCTTTTCTATCTCCTTCACAGTCTGTGAGCTCATGGAGAACAGGAAACATCCCATATGCCTCCTGGTACAGGACACACACATAGTAGAGATTCGATGAAAAGTGGTGGAATGAATGAGTGAATCGATGAATGCATTATTAATCTGACTGAAAGATTCCCTGCTGTCTTCCAACAGGTCAGGGCTACCACAGTGTCTGGGTTGGGAAGTGTACATGACCACTCTGGGACCCTAACTATTCGAGCTTTCCTCCCTCCAGTGAGTTAGCTCAAAGTTGCCCAAGTCTTCCTTTAATTAATTACCATGTGCACAGTGATTCATAATTTCCAAGTAAACATTCACAACAGAATAATAAAAAAATTCTTTTTGCCAAGGTTACATCAAAAGTAAAGACAGAAGCTCCAGCCCCTACCACAGCTGAAGCCAAAGCCAAGAAGGTAGTGTTGAAGGTAGCATTCCAGAGACAACCAAAATACCCTCAGAACTTTCCCAGAGAAGCAGGCTTAACCACAATGTCATTATCAAATTTCTCTTGACCACTGAGTTGTCTATGAAAACAAGACAACACACTTGTGTCCACTGTGAATACCGAGGCTAATAAGCACCAGATCAAACGGCTGTGAAACAGCACCATGGCTAGGATGGTGGCTAGGATCAATCCCTGATCATGCCTCTTGGAGAGAAGAAGGCATGTGTGTCATAGCTCCTGATTAGGATGATTTGGATGCTGCCAACAAAATAGGAATCATCCAAACTTCAGTCTAACTAGCTAGTTCTAAATATACAGTTTTTCACCATTAAAAAAATGGTTACAGCAGCAAGAATGCTAACATTCACTGAATGCTAACATTTACTCCGCCATGCAGTTGTCATGTATAATTTCTCTTCCTCCATATAGCAACCTTATTAGGCAGCTATGATTGTTATGCCTATTTCACAGACATAGAAACAAAGTCTTTGACTAAAAGGGGGAAGGTAGCTCTCACTCTTAAGCCCTTTGATCACCAATTCTGTGCTTCTTCTACTCACTCTGTGAGCCTGATTTCAGCGTCTCAGAAGCCACCAGACTTCTCATTCCTCAGCTGTCTGATTTCATCTTTTAATGCTTCCCTAGTCCCTTGTTGTTGTACCTTACTCTTTATCCAAGAGCCTGGCTGTGAAAGTGTACAGTATAGTGTAGTGAATGTGGGTCAAATCCAGCTCTCTCTCCTTCCTTGTGTATTTGTGAGCAGGTTACTTGGTCCTTCTGGGCTTCCATATTCTCCTTTGTAATGAGATAGTACTATAAAGCCTAGTACTTTGCAATGAGGATTTAAACTTAACTCAATACCTAGATTCTCATAAATATTGAAATGCCTCTCCCTAAAAAATATAACCAGAATCTTATTTTTTAAATTAGAAAACAATTTTTATGAAATTATGCTCAAAGAAACCATAGCAACCAGCTTCCTGTGGCTTGGTTTCCGGCCTTCCCTGCTGTACAATAGTGCTGGTACTTAGCCTTTGTATTCTTGGTACCCCAGGGGAGATGAAGACGTCACACTCAGCAGGGTGGAGGCAACTGCTGGATAAAATTGCTCAGGCTGGTAAGGGTGTCAGTGCTATGGCACCTCAGCTTCTCAGGCCTGGTCCTTGGTGGTCAGGAGCTGCTATGATTTCCCATTGGACTCATCTTCTGAGGACTGCCTCATTGTGGTTGTACCAGAGAAGCTAGCCTCCTTGTTTTATGAGGACAAAAGCAGCATTTGGTTGAGTCAGAAGGGCTTCCTGACTCTTCTCTTAGATTTTTAAGACAGTTCCTAGGATATAAAGGCCACAAAAGTACTGGGTAATTGTGTGTATATCAGTGTGTGTGTGTGTGTGTGTGTGTGTGTATGGTATGTGTGCGCATGCACACATGTTAACCACACCAGAAACCAAGCAATGCTTCAAAAGGGCAGGATAAAAATTCCATCCTACAGAGTGAGGCTTTTTTTGTACTAGCCTCTGAAGCACACTGTAATCTGATCCAGACCAAGGTAATGCTCACCCCAGCCTGCCTCAAACACTGGCACATGGCAAAGTCACACCTATGCACCTGACATAATCAAATCTGGTCATTGTAGTTTGGCTGTGGACTGATTTCCAGAGAAGTCATGCAGCTAGGAGCAATTCTTTGCTATCACAGGACAGAGTTGAATATTGGCCTAGCCCAGGGTGACAGCTTGAAAAGACTGAAGGTAATATGCAAGAGCAACAAGGTGGGAAAGGTCAATACCTGGTATGATTGACATACCTGAGTTCCTGGGACTGACCCTATGCAACCCAGGCTCCTTCTAGTCTAAGGGTTCCTATGATGCATATGGTCAGGGCTCAACAATCAGTACTTCCTTTCCATTTAACAGAGAACCAGGGAGATTCAGGCTTTAGTCAATGTCTATAGTTTACCAAGTATAGAATTATAGTATTTTTAAGCCAGAATGACTCTTGAAAATTATGTTTCCCAATCTCCCTAACTAAGAAATGACAAAACTGAGAATCAGGGCAAAAAATGAACTTCTCCAGGTCACAGATCAGGAGGGAGACCCATAGACCATAACTGTCTTGAGTTTGTGGCCAGCAATCTATGGGTGCTGGGCCAAATCTGGCTCACCATGTTTTATAAATAAAGTTTTATTGGAACACAACCATGACTATTTATGTACATGTCTGTGGCTGCCTTTATGTTATAAGAGCAGGAGTTGCAACCAAGAATAGTTGAAACAGAGACATAGAACCCACAAAGTTTAAAATATTTACTATCTAACCCTTTATAGAAAAAGTTTCTGATCTCTAGCCCAACTCTTTGAGGCTTTCCCAAAGGTCTAGAAACTGCTGTTCATATTCCCAGTCTCCTTCCTCTTTAAGGAGAAGAGAATCTATCCACATTGGCAGATTGGGATGGGCCAGGGCACCCTTATCATGGTGAACACAGGATCTCATGAAAGGAAGGGAGGGGCCTTGAGAGTCAAGCTCACACTTGAAGAGAGCACAAGACAGCATGGTTGAGAAGAAGAAAAACACCAGCTAACACATATGACTGCATGGAAGGACTGGTTATAAGGACTTTAATTGTGGACTTTATGGCAATCTGTGAGACAGGTGCAAGCATGCTCATTTCATGTATAAGAAATTGAAGCCTGGTGAGATTAACTTGGCCAAACCTAGTACGTTATCCATCTCCCCATCACTATAACAAATACCTGAAAGAATGAGCTTATAACGCAAGAATAGGCCAGGCACTGGTGGCTCATGCCTGCAATCCTAGCTACTCAGGAGGCTGAGAGCTGAGGATCATGGTTTGAAGCCAGCCTGGGCAGGAAAGTCTGTGAGACTCTTATTTCCAATTTCCAGAAAACTGGAAGTGGTGTTGTGGCTTAAGGTGTTAGAGCCACTAGCCTTGAGTGAAAGAGGTCAGGGACAGAGCCCAGGCCCTGAGTTGAAATCCCACGACCAACAGAAAGAAAGAAAGAAAGAAAGAAAGAAAGAAAGAAAGAAAGAAAGAAAGAAAGAAAGAAAGAAAGAAAGAAAGAAAGAAAGAAAGAAAGAAAGAAAGAAAGAAAGAAAGAAAGAAAGAAAGAGAAAGAAAGGAAGGAAAGAAAGAAAGAAAGAAAGAAAGAAAGAAAGAAAGAAAGAAAGAAAGAAAGAAAGAAAGAAAGAAAGAAAGAGAAAGAAAGAAAGAAAGGAAGGAAGGAAGGAAGAAAGGAAGAAAGGAAGAAAGGAAGAAAGAAAGAAAGAAAAGAAGAGGAAGAGCAGGAGGTTGTTTTCATTCCCACATTTGGAAGTTTCAGCACATAATTAGATCCTCTGCTTTGGCTGTGGGAGCACAGCACGGTGGGGAGCACATGGTAGAACAGAATTGTTCATCTTGCAGCTAGGAAGCAAAAAAGAAAAAGAGGAAGAGTCCAAGGTATGCTACAAATCCTTCAAGGGCATATCCTTTGAACACTCCCACTAGACCCCATCTCTTATCATTTCTACTGCTTCCTAGTAGCACCAAGCTGGAGAAAAACCTTTGAATATATAGGCCTTTGGGGGACATGTCAGACCCAAACTTAAGTCCCTAGTAGTCTATGGAACTGAGATTGGGACCCAGACAGGCTTCCTCTGGAGTCCCTGGCCTGGATCTTGCCACAGGATTTGGATGAAGGAGGGAGTCTCACCTGCATTAGGAGGATCAAGGCCTGATCCTGTAGCTTTCATTTTCCTTTCATCATAATGAGTCTGATTGTGCATCAGTCACAGTGGAGCTTGTCCTTTTTTGTACAATAAATGCATTACTTGCACATGATTTTGTTTTTGAGAATTTATAAAGGAGAGTGAGCATTCTGTATTCTTCCTTAATCTGCCCTCTTGGCCCGCTTGACTAATTCCCAGTTTTCAAGATTTAAAGCAGAGACCTCCCTTCTGATTTCTGGTTAGAGCCTCCTGTAAGGTCCTGTGCTCTCCACATCCCCTCTTATGTGGAGATTTTTTTGGGGGGATCCAGTCGTGGGGCCTGAACTCTGGGCCTGGGCGCTGTCCCTCAGCTCTTCAGCTCAAGACTAGCGCTCTACCACTTAAGCCACAGTGCCAGTTCTGGCTTTTTTCTTTTTGCTTATGTGGTGCTGAGGAATTGAATCCAGGGCCTCATGCATGCAAGGCAAGCGCTCTACCACTGAGCCACCTTCCCAGCCCTTATGTGGAGATTTTTCTGGATACCTGAGTGCACCTGGTTTCCTAAAGTCACAGACATTGGGTGTGAATTTCCTGATGGCAGCAACTGGCTATATTTAGATTTCTTAACACAGAGTGTGTGCTTCACACATGTATAAGGAATGAGGGACTATAATATAAGCCAGGTTGAAGGCATGAGGGAGGACCCTTGTAAACTGAAAACTGAGCTCAAGGACAAGTGTGTGTGTGTGCGTGTGTGTGTGTGTGTGTGTGTGTGTGTGTGTTTCACTTGGAGCAAGTGACAAGGACATTCTGGCAGTAAAGGGAAGGAGTGGTGTCCTGAGAAGTGGAACATCTACTTGCCTAAGCTGTGTACTTGTTTGAATGTGAATAGAGATAATTAGGTTGGAAAAGAGGGGGTATGGAATGGGGACTGGAATCAGAGCTGGGTCCTCCTTACAGAACTTGGCTCCTGCCCAGCTCCTCATTCCTTTCACCCTGCCCCTCACCCCTTCAGTGCCTTCTTGGCACTGAAAGCCCTGCTGGCTTCTGTCCTGAGCAGCATGACCTACTGCCCATGAGTCAGGGGTTCGGCCATTCCAAAATGACTCAGATCGTCACTTCCCCCATTTCCCGTAACTGCCCAAGTGAAGACTGAATCACTATTTATTGTTTTTAGAGTCCACCTCCCCCCAACTTCCAATTTTTAAAATATCAACGATTCAAGCCAGGCTAGTGAAGCTGAATGAGTATTAAGGAAGTGCAGGACACAGCACACACACACACACACACACACACACACAGGACTTGGAACCCCATTTCACTTAAGGAAACAAGAAAACAAAACAGCCATGGCTGTGGAACCGTACAGACCTACACTAGAATCCTGTCCTTATTCCCACTTGCTGTGTTCCCCTGGGAAATTCACTTCACTTCTCTGAACCTGTTTCCTTATCTGTAAAATCATCGATAAGTATCTGTTTCATAAGGTTGCTGCAAGAAAGGAAAATCAATTCTGTAAAGCAATTATGATATGGCAGCCTTCCATATTCTAAATTCTGGGTAATCATTATAAAATATAGCTTCTCCAATCAGGAATGAATTCATGTGGGAGAAAGGTGTAGGCCTCATGCTTTCTGCCCACCTGTCATTTCAAAAGTAAAGAGTAATAATGGACCTGCCAAAGTGTACACAGAGATTTACTGCAAACTGTTGATTAATTGTTTTGTTCAATTATAAATAGCCAATGTTTGCTGAACACTTACCATGGGCCTGGCACTGTTCTTAACACCTTGCATTAAATAATTGATTGAATCATCACAAACCCATTTGGGGTAGTTATTATTGTAATCCCAATTGACAGAAAGAAACTGAAGCGTAGAAAGCTCAACTACCTTATTAATGAGATCGAGACAAGGTCTGAACACACATGATCTGTCTGGCAGTAAGATTTTTTTAAGATATCCACCAAGCTTGGCTGTCCTTCATGTGTTTTGTCAATGTCCTAGGTGATGAACTAGCACCAATCTCCAGCTTAATTTTCAAAGGTGAGTTTGACTGTCCTTATTTCCCACATAGGAAAATTGAAGTTTTAAACAGTGAGATATCCAAAGTCTATTACGGAGCCAATATAGGAATCCTGGTCTTTCTCTGAATCTGGAATCCCACAGTGAGTGTGGCTGAATGGGAGTAGAATGGATTTTTATCTTTGGAATGCTTGCTGTCCTGGTTCTGCCTAAATCCTCTTATTCAGTCTGATGAGATCTAATAACAGATAAGAAGCCCCTTTTTTTTCTTGATTCCAGTGACTTCAGCTCAGAGATCTGTCCCACAAGCTAGAGTTAGAGGTCTCAGATGTTGCTTTGCATAGCACATTTCTACAGTGTCCAGACCTTGAAAAATCTGCTGGGATCAGTGAGCACATTAAATGGGATTCCTGTGGGAATGAAATGTGTCAGGTGGCTGTAAGCTTCAGGAGGCTATACAGAAATTTCATTTAGGAATTGGGATTCCTCTGCCTAGTGGAATATAGCTGAGAGGGAATAGATGGGTGTCCAGGTTGTTGAGCTAGCATGTGAGGTCTGCAAGACCTGAAGAAAACAGCTTAGAGAATGGCAAGCTGTAGGGTTGACCTCACCTTGCAGACCACAGGCCCCCACCCATCAGGGACTTGGGTACAGTGATGAGTACATCCCATCGACAGGCCCTTCCCCAAGGGAAAACACACCAGACTCATCCCATTCACGCCCTCCAACGTATACTGTCTACTTACCTATACTGAGAGATAGGACTCTCAAGAGGAAAGGGAAACAGAAATAAGGGACTGATAATGATTTGTGCTAATAATAATTGCTTCTGTGTACTTGCAATGTACTGAGTTCTAGGTCTAATCTTTTATGTATGTTCATTGTGTCATATAATCCATTACTATTCCCACTAACAGATGACAACACTGAGCCTTAAAGAAATTACTAAACTTGGCAGTAAGGAAGTACATACTGAGCACTATGTGGACAATATGTCCTGTACATTGAGGTGCTTTATATAGATTGCTTAATTAGACCATGAGAGAAACTCTAGGAGATTGGTATTTATTTTGCCCATTTTTTAAATGAAAACATGAAAGTTAAGTGAAGCCAAGGTTTGCTGAAGTTGACACAGCTGTGATAAAGGATTCAGCCTGCTGCTAGTTTATGATATAACTGTGTTACCATGGCTCTGGATGGAAGTTAGAGCTTTTTGGTTTCAGTAGGTGCTTTGCTTCATTTTTATATATGAAATGGAGACACTGGCTAAATGATACTTAGTTGCTAACATAGTGTGAATCTCAGAAGGTGGTGAGCGAGAGAGCCCTGGACTTGGGGAAAACCAATTTGTTCTAGGACCCTTGTAAGTGCCTGTTGAATTGAGAAGATGGGCAGAGTATGGGAGGAGCAGAAAGCCTTGGGGCAACAGCAAGTTGAGTTGAGTCATCTCCTTTTTAAAGCTTTATGGGCACTAACAAGGACTGAATTTTCATAGGCCATAATTTGATACCAAAATAGCTTGACTAAACCTTCTGTGCTAATGTTATTAATACACTGATCAGCGAAATCATTGGGAAGGGAAGGCCTGACAAGGCCTGGTGTTTTACTAGAAGACAGCCAGGTAGCTCTGTGGGTTTCTACTGCCCTGCTCCAAGGTGGAGCAAAGCAAGGAAGGTTATCCAGAAGGGTGGAGCTTTAAGTTAGGTCTAGAGTAAGCTGGCTCTACCTGTTTCTGGCTGAGGGACCATGCCATGAGCAAGTCTCTAAGCCCCAAGCTTCTAACCTCTACTCCACAAACCCACATATGTACTTCCTCACTTTTTGTTTTTGTTTTGTTTTTGGTTCTGGTCCTAGGTCTTAAACTCAGGGCCCTGGTGCTATCCCTGAACTTTTTTACTAAAGGCTAGCATTCTACTTCTTGAGCTACAGCAACACTTCAAGATTTTTGGTGGTTAGAGATGTGTCTTTTAGACTTTCTAGCCCAACTTGGCTTTGAACTGTGATACTGAGATCTCAACCTCCTGATTAACTAGGAGTACAAGGGTGGACTATTTCTTTACTTTTAAAAACCATATTCATTTGTACAATACCAGAAGTGGAAATCACTCACATAGTTTTCCTGAATATTAGCTTCTTCATCTGAGAAGTAGGAAATCATAATTAGATCCATCTCCCTTGCAAAATATTGTGAAGGAAAAGTGAGGTCCTATACAATCTGTTTGCTCCTGAACTCAATTTAAAATAGACTTATAGTTATTGCTCAGCATCCATAGGAGATTGCTTCCAGCATCCCTTAAAAATACCAAAATCCATACATGCCTAAATCTCTTCTATAAAATAGCATGATATTTGCAAAGAACTTCTATGTTCCTGTGTAGCTTAATTCATCTTTAAGTTATTTATAATCTAATAAAATGGAAATTGAAGTCATTGGTAGACTGAATTATTTAAGGAATAATGACTAGAAGAAAGTCTATATATATTTAGTACAGATGAAACTATCTTTGATCTTCTGTTGGTTGAATGTGCAGAATCAGACCCTGTGGAATGGTATACTTCTGTTTAAAGCCAGCTTTCATGGTCTAGGTCTCCTTGGACATTACTCTTATAACAATCACTCCCATCATTTATAAGAGGTTTTCCAAGAAACTGATTTAACATGTAAATGTCTGGTGGGAAGACACCACCCTGCTAGCATAGTTGTCATCACTTCTGATCATTTCTTAGACCCCAGTGGTGAAGGAGAAGTACTTACCTTAATCTGAGGGTCTTCCTGGTTATTTGCACCTCTTAGAAGAGAACCTGCTTCTCAGACATACTCTTGAGTCTGGAGTGCTCAAGTGTTGTCTGAATGCTGATTATCTCACACTTACTGCCTCTTGAGCATCTCTCTCTCTTGATGGGAAGTAGGGTAACTGAGGCTCACGATTGCTCTACAAGACCAAAATTAAAAGTTCAGAACTCTGGACCTTCCACACACTCCCAAGACCTCCCATGCACTCCACAGTAAGAGGCATGTTTCTCTCTCAACCAGTCCTACGACTTAACTGCATTTCGGTTACTATCCAAGATGATTAGCTATGGGATATCTATTCTGTTACAACCTGTGCCTCCCCAGTGTGGCATCTTGCCTATCGAAGATGTCAGGCAAGTGTTCACTTCCCATCCTAAGACCATCCCTCCATCAGAACAGAAATTCAGACAAAGCTAGGACTCAAACTTCAAATGTTGACCCCAATCTGGACCCTGAAAGGAGACCCTGGTCCCAGTGGCCACCCTGAGACTAACTCCAGCAACTCCTACAGTATCTTCATCCCTGAAAGCCCAGAAAACACTTTAGTTTGGTGTGTTTACTTGGCTTAGGCCACCCCTTAATTCAGGTGCTCTGAATCTTGCCTTTAAGTCACCTTAAATTCCAGCCTGGAAGTTAAGTTCCAAAGGGCCTATGATATCATCTGTCAATGGAGGCCTGTTGAGTTAGAGGCCCTGGAGATTTCCAGCCCCCAGCAGTAGGAGTGAGGGAAAAAGTCTTCAAGAATCCATTGCTAGAATCAAGGCCTGTGGCCATACCCCTTCTTAATCTCACAGGATTAGTTCTATAGATCTGGCCAGGCTGGGAAGGCAGGTTCCACAGGCCCTAAGATAAAGAAGAGAAGAAAGGATGAGCAGAAGGGAGGGGAACAGGCCAAGGCTTTTCATAAAAGACCATGTACTTAAATTCTTCCATTATACAAAGATGTATTTAATGCCTACAGACACAAGACACTTTCCTGCTCCTGAGAGCCTAGCAGGCCAGGTGGGGTTGAAAGATTTTTCACATGAACTCTTGAGACAGCTGGCAAAGGCAGGAGGACAATTATAAATATAACAAGGATTGGCCTAGAAACTTGAAAACTAGACCTAGAGCTACCTCTGAACTATTGAGTGATGTTGGTTAAGCCACTCACCCCGTTTTATCCTACCTCCACATCTGCTAAATCAAGATGCAATTTCTCTAAGAGCCCCTGCTACTCTGGCCCGTGGAACAGAGCAGGACTTCCAGAACCCTCCCATACTACACTCAAGTGCATTTGGGCTTGGGCTGATGCTCAGGGCTCAAGGATTTTCTAAAGGAAAAAAAAACCTCATTTAACTTCCCATTTTTAACTCTGTGGAGGCTCCTCATATCCTGTAGGATAAAAGCCGTCATCCTCAGCGTGGCTCTGGAGTCCGTGGGCCCCCCGTAGTCCAGCAATCCTAGCCTCATCCTGTCCCCTCTGCCCCTTCTCACCACTTCAGTGCCACTTCATCTGTATCACTGTCTCTGTGACCATGCCACTTCCTTGACAACCCAGATAGGTGGGGCCCCTGTGATAGGATCCCTTTGCTTGCTTTCCCCTTGACTAGTTGGTCTCACACATTTACTCCTTGACATACCCCCAAGCAACCCTCTGCCAGATTGTGAATTCCAGTAGTGTAGATATTCCCACATGATCCCAGCATCTGTGCACAAAGCAGGTACCCACGTTTACCCAACAAGTCTCAGCTTTCCTGTGGCTCAGTGTGAGATATTCCTGGTTCTAGTGGCCTCCCCTCTACCATTCCTCAACTTAGGGATAAGGATTATAGGGAAAACTGCATTCATCCCAGAGCCTTCTCTAAAATTTACCAGTTTGGCAATGGAAAATGTGCTCCTTGAATGAGCCAAGCCCATGAGCCCTAGCAATCCATTTAAAGGACTCAGTTCTAAATATTGAGGAACGCAGATACTGGTCCTAGTCATTGTCACATTTCAGCTCTGTGACTTTCAAAAAGATACTCTTTACTCTAAATCTTAACTTTCCTCACATAAACAGAGGGGGTTGGACTCAATGATAACATTTAGTCTTTAATGGGTACCTACATTCTTTGCCAGGTCTTGGGCTAGATCTTTTATAGGCAGTGCAGGCGATTCCCACAGCATCCATACATGCCAGGCACTATTATTAGCCCCGTTTTACAAATGGGGAAATTGAAGATTGGAGAGTTTATATAACTTTCCCAAGGTCACATGGCTAGAAAGTAGCTGAGACTGGATTTGAGCACAGGTGTGTGTGTGTGTCTGCCTCCAGATGTTGAATTATGTTTTCTACTTTGCTCCCCTTAAAGGACCTCTGTCTGACTCTCCTATTCCTAGAATGTAAGTCTGCCCAGAGTCCTAGACGAGACAGCTCAAAATTTAAGACAAACATGCTCTCAGTATAGCTTTATCCCTGGAAGCTAGGGGTCAGTACAAGTTTCATCCCAATGTCCCTGAGATATAGGCAGCTCTAGTAACCATATAGTAGTGCTCAGCAGCACTAACCCTTGAAAATCAGAAAATAGATAGAGGTAGATCGCTTGATTACAACCTTCTCTCTTAACTACAATCAGCCCTCAAGCTTGTTTTTAGAATTTAAATTTCCATTGAAGTGTTAAACACTCGCAGAAAAGAGCACCCATGATTCATGAATCATCTCAAAGTGAACACACCCATATAACTGCCACCCTGATGTAGACGCAGGACACTGCTGACAACCCAGAGTCCCCATCCTGCCCCTCCTTCTTTGTGTTTTGTTCTACCTCTCATGTCTTGTATGTTTTGATCTGAGAATAGTCCCTTGAGCTACGAAGAAAGATTGGAATAAGAAGTTAATTTTCAAATTATCTTTTCATCTCCAGGGGGAATTATAAGTCTGCAGGAAGGAGATGGAAGAAGATAGAATTCAAACAGGATATTCTAAACCTTCAGATGTGATAAATTGCTGCAGGTTCCAGAGAAAAAGAGGAAGTAAAGTTCTTGAACCAAACTGTCATTGTGTGTTGTTCATGTGCATGAGAGTGTATATGCATGTGTTTGTGTGTGTGTGTGTGTGTGTGTGTGGTGTGAGCAATGTAGAAATTTGCCAAGAAGAGAAAACAATAGGATCTGGGTGCCCGTGGCTCACACCTGTAATCTTAGCTACTCAGGAGGCTGAGATCTGAGGATCATGGTTCAAAGCCAGCCCAGGCAGGAAAGTCCGTGAGACTCTTACCTCCAATTAAGAACCAGAAAACCGGAGTGGTGCTGTGGTTCAAGTGGTAGAGTGCTTACTTTGAGCTGAAGAGCATAAGGTCAGTGTTCAGGCCCAGATTTCAAGTCCCATGACCAACCAAAAAAAGAGAGCAAGAGAAAAAACACTGGAACACTGTGGGTTCACAGAGGATGAGGGCTTTACCACCTCTGACTAGGTTAGGTCTTACTGAGGAAACAGATCATGCTTAGCTGTGTCTAGGAAATTCATCAGAGGCTCTATGTCCCTGCTTCCCAATAAGATGAGATTGTTGCAGCCTTCAGCATTCTAGGTCTGCTTGCTATAAGACCTATCTTCTGGTTACTACATGAATCATTAAATGGGATAAAAGGGAGGATGGGATCCATACAAACGTCCTCCATTTGGAGAAAGTCTCCCCCTGAGTCTGTCAATTGTCAAGTTTAAGGTTCTCCACATGAGAAGTGAAGAATTTCATGCAGTGCCTTGATCATAAAATTCTGTGAGTCAAGTGTGACAGTGCCAGATTCTGAGTTTGACATTGACATGTGCAGCCTTCTCCATTCCAATGAACACATTGGATATGGTTTCCACCCTTCCTCCTCAATAGGTGACAGGTTGTTGGTACATCACATTTCTCAGACTGTACTGTAGTATCAAGAGGGACACAAAACCACAAGGATACAAAATGTCTCTTTGAACACCAATTTTTTACTTCAAGTTTGAAAAAAGTGAAAAAGGTAAGTAAAATGAAGAGAATTATAGAATAGAATGACAAAAATGTATATGCCCCTTAACACTTCAAAGTGGAGTTTGCTGTCAGGAAGTATTAGGGGACCTCTCTGCACTGAGCCTTGGGTACCTAGAGGATGATATGAACTCTCCTTTGCCTTCAGAGGTACTTCTATGGACACATCTGGCTGACACTGGAAATTAAGTAATGATCAGGTACTGTTTTATGTTGGGAAGATCCAACATAAGATCCTCTCTGCATTTCAGAGAAGATTGAGCTACGAGTTAGAATGCTGTTTACTTGTTATACTGAGACAGACTCAGTTTTACCTGTTGTACAGGCATAATTAACAGCACCCATTTCCATAACCATAAGATCCCAATTTGGTTGAAAAAATCCTGGAGTCATTCTGAGTTACTTTCAAAGATGAGAAGCTACCTGTGGTTACCTTTTCCAGGCTGGAAGAACTCAGCAGAGGAAGATCCTAGCAGATCTTCAAGGAGCTCCTAAAGACTTTCAGGATCAATAGAAAGGGAGACTCCAAGTGTCCACATCAGCAATGTTCCCATCTTGGTCCTGGTCAGGCAAGCTTGCTCTAGACAAAGGCCACATGACAATGCTGGAACAGAGACAAGGAGACTAGACTGAGACAGAACACCAGAAATTGATCTGCAAGGACAATGCAAATCATACAGGAATTAAGTCATACCAAAGCTGAGACACACCAAAGTTTAAAAAAAAGGTTTCAGGGTCAAAGGCTAAGTACAAAGACATCATGAGAAACCTGGGACCTGGGATGGGAGAAAAAAGAAGGCAAGATGGGGATACAGAACCAGGTCTTAGATCCAAGGCTGAGCATTCCTGGATACTAAAGTCTGGCCAAAAGGCTGGGTACAGCCTGACTGGGGAAGAGGCATGGCCTGGTAGCTCAAGCCTCCTATACACAACCAGCTAACTAAACTGTCTCTTGATTTCTGATTTTGGTAGCACCACTTGTGATTACTTTCCAAGTAATTATTTTGCATAAAATTTATTCCTGAGACAGAGATCTTTTAAAAAAGGAGATGGCTTATTTTAGCTAGCATTGCCTCCTTTGCATATAATGTCATTTTGGGACAAATGTAGCTAATTAGCCTGTCTCTTCCCTTGATACTAGCTTCACAGAAGTGTGCACAGGCTACTGATACCAGTGTAGCAGATGAACAGTGACTGCCTCTCTCCACACTTTTATCAGGCATTTGTTGAGTTAAAAAGGAGAGATTGTTGTGGTTGCCAGATGTGTGCTATTGACTGTCATATGAGAATTCAACAAATTCTACAGGAAGAACCTCCTGTGTTGAGTTGATTTGTTTATATCTACTTTTTCTCCTTCCTCTGCTCTCTGTACTTGCCACCTTACAGGCTCAGTCTGTCCCTCCAGTCTTCTCCTTACCAGTTATGACTGCATAGTCAAAGTCTAGAGGGTCCTTACCAGCTGTATGATCTTGGGCAACTTAATTAACCTTTCTGTGCTTTCATATAGTTATTTAGTTGTATAATTTTATAGTTACAATGTGCACAACCTTGTAGGATCATTGTGAACATTATGTGAAATAATATATGTAAAGAATTTAGAAATTACCCCAGAACATAGTCAGTGCTGTACATATTTGTAAGAATGCTAAATAGTCAAAATTAAGCTCATGGAACCACAAAAAAGGCAATAATAACAGATACATATATTCACATATGTTGGTTCCCTACTATAGGTGACAGTTCTGAATGGCATCAGTGTAAGATTTAAGTTGAAAAAAATAAAATTTTCCTTAGGATTGGTCATCTGTCTGGACACCTTGGATAAAAGGCTGAGTCCAGCTGCACTGGCTGTAAGTAAAAGCTCATGCAGTACCTATGAAGGTCTTCTAGTCTAAGTTCTACATTTGAAGGATGGGAAACTAACTTGAGGGAGGATCAGTGACTTGATCAAGGTTAGCAATCTCAAGAGAGTCAGTAACAGTCAGCTCCTTAACTTCCAAAGAAGGGTTCTAGCCATATAACACTGTAAAGACTAGTTTTCTCTCTTAAACTCTGTTCTGCATGAGCTGTCACAGCTGTAAAGCCAAATATCCTAGGGAATAAATTGTCTAGGATCTCTCAAACATTTTTACACAAGCTTGTTTTTCCTTATACATGCATGTTTTTCTACCTCTTCTCATTATCTCATACTAGTTGTACATATTAATGGACTCACTATATTTCCATATACATATGAGGAAATGTAATCTGCATACAAAGAGATAGCTGCCCACTCATATTTATTATAACACAATTCACAACAACTCAGCTATGAAACCAGCCTACAGGTCCACCAACAGATGAATGAATAAAATGTAGCATATACACATACAGAATATATTTTAACTTTAATGTGCAAATGAACCACCTGAGGGTTTTGTTACAAATATAGACTATTACAGCAGGTCTGAAGGATTTGAGAACCTGTGTGTCCCAGGTAGTGGTGTTTTTCTGGGGATCACCAGAGTTAATAAAGTTATCAGATAGCACTATCCAATAGAAATAGACTGTGAACCACATGTTCAATCTTCCTTTCCTTGTGATTTAAAAAAATTTTTGCATTAACTTACACTTGTAATATATAACATATACTCAGTGTAGTTTGAAGAAATTCATCCCCTCCACCATATTCCTACTGCTCTCCTCCTCCTCCTCTTTTACCTCCTGCTCTTCTTTTTGTTTTTCAAATGATATTTGGTAGGTTTCATTATGCTATATTCCTCTGTGTGTCTCTGTGTGTGTAATGTCCTTCAATCCTCTTCATTCCTCAGTACTTTCTCCTTTCTTCCTTCCTTCTTCCACTGATCCCCTCCCAGAGAGTCTCCATTTTACATTCATGTTCCACTACCATTACAAGTATCATCATGTACAGAAATATAACCAAAACTCAAAATGGCAAACATCACATGCTCTTGCTTGTTTGTGTAGTATCCACCTAAAAAGATAACAATGATGATTCTAGTAATAGGTCTAAGAGAGTGATCTTGGTTTTAGACCAACATAAAAATTTATATAAAAAATAAAATTTACTTCAATAGCATATTCTATTTAAGCCAGTATATCAAAAATATTTCTATTTCAACATGTAATCAATATAAAAATGAGATATTTCATAATTTTTATCCATATGAGATTTCTGACATTCAGTGTGTGTGCTGCACTCAGGGCACACTTCAGTTCCAACTTTCACATTTCAAATCTTCAGTCTCCCCATGTAGTGTGTGTGGCTCTAATGTGATTCTAGGTCATGGCTCAAAGGATCCTAGCCAAATGTTATCTTCTTGATTCTCTTCCCACCTTGGCACGTCCCCTAAGCCCATCCCTTGTTGTGGGTGAAGACCACTGCCTCAAGCTGCTCTTAAAGAGCCACTGCTCCTCCTCACTCTCTACCCCCTTCCCTACCACAACCCACCTAGATCCATCTTCCTGTGAACACAGTCATCTAGAAAGAAACAAAATACTAAAAAACACCCTCCTCCATTCACTTCTGGGTAACACTAGTGTCTCTGGACCAAATACTCCTCTCTGGCTGGCTCTGTGATATCAGAATACACATCTGAGTATTTGGGTCTATGTGTTCTGTCCTCACTGGGGAAAACAGAGCTGGGAATACTTTTCACATGGTTCAGGCCCTGCCTCTGTCTGGCTGGGTGGTTAGAAGAGTTTTATGTGGGGCCAGCCATGGTTGTGAGAGACACAGGCTGTGATTTCATGGCCAACTGCCAGAGTGACATCTGTGGGCCCTCTGTGACTTTGTGGGAAGTTCTTCTACTGCCAAGGAGACATCAATGGGTTCCATCCCACAGCTCTGGCTGTGTATATATACTCAGTGAAGGAAATCCTCATGCCAGCTGAGGGCCTTTTGGGGGGGGGGCACAGGAGTCTTATCTGTGCCAGAACAAGGGTCACAAACATCTGGGGCTTGTGTGTGACTCATCAAGCACTTCTGTTCACATCTACTCCCTGGAAGCCCATGTCCAAGAAGTCAGATCATTAAGCTACTCAAGCTGATGTGTGCTGTGGCTTCCTTTTGTCTGAAAAAGCTCATAGTGTGGCACTGCCTAATGCTGAACATATGAATATCTGGCAGCATCTAAATATTCTGTGGTCTATAGACAAAACAGCCACATCTATAGGGATGATCTGATTAATGGTATTTTCTGGTAAAGTGAAAATGGCTCCTTGTTTCACTCTTGTTGTCGTAAATCGTTCTAAACTTGGATGGAATTTTCCCTACCATAGAGTACCATGAGCAAAATCAGATGCCGTGGGAATATTACTTGCAGGCATTTTTACATATTGATCAGAGAAGCAAATATATTTCATTCATTCAATCAACAAATGTGTATTGAATATCTGCTTTGCACTGAACATGGTTTTAGACTCTGGATTTTTAAGGTTTTTATGGAGATTATGTTTGAGTTTGCATGTATGTTGAGGTGAGTTGTGGACAAGGATGGATAATAAGCAAGCAAACAGCATACCAATTACTCCAAAATGCAAGTGTTCTATGTGATATATATATATGTATATATATACACCTGATGTGCTGCAAGCTGAGGTCACAGGGAAGACAGTGGCTCCCAGACAGTACTGCCCTCTCAGATGAACAGGTTTTAGCCAGGCTCTGCAGGAGAGCTGACCATGATCAAGCTCTAGGCTCAATAGCAATCTGTTCCTGATGTCTGGGAGTTACCAATTAAGCAGGTCATATGATACCCTCCTGATCCCATGTTTTCATATTCATTTCTTTCTCTCTTGCTTATCTGCTACCAGCTTGCCTCTGCCTGGGTGGACAGTTTCCTCTGGGTTTGAAGGCAGAATTGTGCTCATGACTCTCACCCTCCACAGGGTTCCCTCGTGGTGGGAGCGGGGACGATAGAGTGTTTGGGGTGAGATAGTAGATGGTTTGTCATGAGGTTAGAGTAGTGATAGCTACAGGAAACATAAGCAATGTTCCATGTACCTTTTATGCTGCTGTCAGCCAGGAGCACCACACTGACACAGGCAGTATTCATTTATTCAGTGTTTGAAGCTAAAATGTACCATAAATACACTCTATCCCTTCAAAGAGAAGGTTCACAACAACTGGCTTTGAGGGCCACCAAAGTCATCTTTGGAGGAAAATAAAACAATAATGTATTTACAAAACATTGCCCTTTGTGGAAAGTTGAGAACATTTTTCCTATTTATGATCTGATCCTTTTCCACTTGACAAACATTGACGACTCTTCCCCCACCCTCACCCTTGCCCTCTCTCCTGTTTTAGGTGGGGCCCAAATTCACATGGTTTTCTGCTTAAATAACAATTGCATCTGTCACAGGGCCAGTCCAGTAAAACTGGAACACCAGAGACCACAGAAACATTTTAGGCCAGCACTATTCTAGGGAGCAGAGAACAGTAAGAAAGATGCTGACTTGGGAGCTCACCAGAGCAAGGCAAGATTTTTTTCACTGTAGCAGGTGAAAGAATGTTTGGAGATTGAGCTGTAACATATCATTAGGAAATTACCACTTTTGAGTCAACAGTAGCCATCATTGACAGTATCAACTGCCTCTATCTAAAGATAAGCAGCTACCATCATTAATGAATGCCTGTATGCCAGGCATTGAGAGGGGTACTCTGCACACATTGTCATTTAGTTTTCACAGTCACCCAGCAAGGTGGTGTCTTAGGTTGAGCTGTCCATCTATAAGCACTAAGATGAGGATTTGTAATTTAGTAAAGATATGTTCCTAGGGCAAACCTGCAGGTGAGAGGTTGGTGGAAGAGGAACAAGGAGGAAGCCAGGGGAAAGTGGGATTTCAGGCAGCCCTGGCCTCAGCCCCATCCTATGAAGAGTTCTATGAAGAGCTTAAATTATGCCTCAGAGTTTGCCCTACCTCGAGGAAGGCAACATAAGTAACACAGCTCTGGACATTGAGAGATAGAATCTCAGTTCCCCTTAGTTGGCCACTGTGTTCATGTTCTGATGTCATTTCCAATGTCCCTAAGTCACAAGGCCTACCCGGTGATACCTAGCTTCTCCTTTCCTAAGAATGAGATTGTAGAGCAAACTTGGCTCATGAAGATGGTGGCAGGTGTGTGTGTGTGTGTGTGTGTGTGTGTGTGTGTGTGTGTGTGTTGGCTAAGTGACTCTTAGCCATAGAATTTTCAAAGTTAATTTAGCATAAACCATAGACCAGGTCTCCTTGTTACTTTTGTTCTTCCTTGTATCCCTCTAGATCAGAAAAAAGCCTTTTCTGGGCCTATCTCTGTGGGACCTACTAGTATGTTCCTCTACTGTCCCTGGAGTCTGCCCTGATACTTTTAGTGGTTCAGCAGCAAAGTGCTCCTGTTATAGTCTGAGCAAGCAGTTTCTGCTTGACCTAAGTCAGGAGGCACACATTTGAAGCTCCCTGCTCCACAGCACACGGTAAGGTGGGCTTACACTCCTCAGCTATGCCCTCCTTGCCCACTCTCCTAATCAGGTGCACGATATTACCTGTCCATACGTGGCAATCCAAGGTGGCCTTCACTGGGCAGCTGAATTGGGAAGTCTATGCTTCCAGAGAAGACACAAGTGGGAAGGACAGAAGCTGGAGTCTGCAACTGGAGTTCACCACCAGTTCAGCAACTTACCAATGAAATTGAATTGTCGACTTCTTTGTACATGAATTTTGTCCTCTATAAAATCAGGGAATGATAATCCTCTAATCTGTAAGAACTAAATGGAGTGTTATCTATAGATATTTAGCAAGAGTGAATGGGGTAGAGATATGCTTGTTTTACAGACTTTTTTTCAGAAAAACTGACATGCCAGCATCCCTTCCTGTCTCACTATGGGTCCTAACTTTAGGCTACTCTGTGCATTTTAATAAATACTAGCTGGTCTGGATTGGGAACAGCACAAACAGTACAAACTTGAGAAGCTCCTTACATATGTTTTGAAGAGTTTTGTCCCTTCTGGGTCACCACCTGAGTTCTATGAGAGAGCAACCTGGTTTGGTTTATTTTTTTCCACATTGATCTTGACTATTGCAAAAGTAGCCCTCTGCCCTCTTATTGAATTCCATTATACTCCACATGCAACAACTCCTCAGATGAAGTTCTCTAGGACACCCTAGCACAAGAGAAAAAGCAAAATAGGTATGACATGGAGAGACTGGATCATGCCCCTCTTCGACCTTCTCTCCCATACATAGAAATTCTGTCCTAGTTTTAGGCAGCCTAATTGGACATCAATCACAGAGGTGATAAAAAAAAAAACAGACTTTCCACCCACACCATTGTGCTAAGAATAATTTCTGTCCCAGCAGTACAGCTGGTTAGAATACTTCAAGGCACTTCCATCTGGAACGAGGTGTGAGGCTTTGGGAAGTGCATCTGTCCATTTCAAGTCTCAACCTATCATAAGCTCTGAAATTTGGACAGAAGCCTGGGAGAGTTAGAGGGACAAGAAACACAAACATCCAAATTCTAACTTACCATAAAAATATCTGTCTCTTCCTAACTCCTCTTCTTTTGTGGTTGCATGGTACCATTTGGTCATCTATTCCCTGTTAGTACAGGAGTCACTAGAAAACAACTGTATTTACTCAGCAGAACTGATTCAACCTAACTTAGCATAGTAATAGTCTTCCTCCACCCTAGCACCCTGGCTAGTGTTTTTTGATGAAATTGGCTCTTAATGGTGGCTAGGTGGCTGGTTTAAGGGAAAGGATTACTCAACTTAATCTTCCAAATAAATAGAATTGTCCATTCATTCAAAAACTATTTCCAGGGCTGGGAAGGTGGCTCAGTGGTAGAGTGCTTGCCTTGCATGCCTGAGGCCCTGGGTTCGATTCCTCAGCACCACATAAGCAAAAAGAAAAAACCAGAAGTGGTGCTATGGCTCAAGTGGTAGAGCGCTAGCCTTGAGCTGAAGAGCTGAGGGACAGCACCCAGGCCCAGAGTTCAAGCCCCACAACCAAAAAAAAAAAAAACTATTTCCAGGATGCTGAATTTGGGCCAGGCATTGTGCTACTCAAGAACCAATGACTTGAAGCACAGTAAGTCACCTTCTCTACCCTCTTAGAGACTGCAGTTTGAATCTGTGGTTCCTAGTTTTAGTCCTGAACATTAGCATCACTGGACAGCTTCTGTAAAAGTGCACATATCTTTTACTTGTTTAATCCTCACAAGCAGTAGGATTGATAGATAGCTGTAGATATCTTTGCATACCAATATTGTGCCAATTTCAAAGATGAGGAAACTGAGGCACTGATCAGTTGAGCCACTTGACCAATGGTACATAGCATTACCCAAATTGTATTAGGACAATAGGTCTGCCTTCAGAGAACCTTGCAAAACTCTGAACTGTACTTCTTTTGCATGAAGGCATACTAATGTGGTATGTGTGGAAATGGCTAGAGCAGATGACAAAAGAAATACTAAGTAGAGGAAGCCAAAGAGGTAAGCAAGGACAGGGCCAGAAGTGTTTTAGGGACTCAAGCCAGAAGACTAGATTTATTCCGTAGATGATCAGAATGACTCCTACATATGACAACTAGACTGAGAAGGCATTCTCTGGGGGACATATTTCTGTACAACAAAAAGTAGGTCAATGTCTTTGGAAAGGAATGCTGAAGGTGCAGACGCTGGGTGATGGCGATGGGCTGTGACAGTAGCTCTGTGCTGAGTGGGGAGGAATGTGAAGAGCCCTGCTCCTTTTCCCCACTGAACTCTTGTTCCAACATGTTATCAGTAACTCTGGGGTCAGCTCTGGTGCATCTGGCTCTGTGCCCTCCTTCCCTAGAAGCTACTTTGTCTGCCAGCTCTTGTGCCCACTTCACCGCACCACCAGAATCTCCACCATGGGCTCATCACAGAGCACAGGGCTGACCATGGAAGAGCTGATATTACTTTATTAGAAGCAGTGGGAAGGCAGGGGGATAATAATAGTTAATCACATGAGATGGGGTTGGAGTTGCAGGTCTATCATTTACTCTGTGATTTGGGCAAGTCCTTTGGCTTCTCAAGTTCTGATTTCTCACCTGTAAAAAGGGAATGGGATGGCCATTCCTGCCTTGCAGGTTTGTGTTAGGAAGTAGAGATATTATCCATTAGGCCCTGTAAATATGTGTAAGGCCCTTAGTAAATAGCAGCTTGTACAATACCTGATCAACTCCATTATGATATCCTGACATACTTTCCCTCATCAGTCTAGAGAGTTCAGGATGGCAATCACTGAAGAACCCCCTTTATTAGACAGATGAGAAAACTGAGGCCTGAAGAGTTTTAGTGGCTTTCCAATGTCATCTGGAATTGGAAGAGCATAACTTGGGGCAGGTACTTCCTGTGGGAGGCCTCATGGCTCCTACTACCCAACAGGAGCAGGGGTGAGAAGTTCAACTCCAGCTTGGCTCAATCGTGCATGGCCTTTGCTCTGATTTCCTACCTCCACAATGGCACAGGCACAACCTTTCTGGAAGGGTTGTGAGGATGAATAAGCTGTCATTGCAGAGTGCTGAAAAGTGCTCCCAGGTGCCAAATCATGACTCTGTGGATTTCAACACCTCACTTGGCATGCTCTCCTGCCAGCTTCAAGTTGTATGAGGACAGTTCATACAATCGTGTATGTGTGTGAGCGTGTGCATGTAGGGAGGAAAAAAGGGAGGAGGAGAGAGAAAAGCACAAAGAAGATTCCAGATGTTCCCAGATCTCTTTCCGTACCTACACTCCAGCAGATGGTGGTTTAGCTGTCTTCCCTATAAAGAAGGCAGAATATTCATTTCCTTCCCAGGTCTTCTGGGCCTGTTTTCCTGCCATCTGTTGAGGGACTGCTAGAGCAAGGGAAGCTGGCTAGGACCTGTCACCTTGTAGCCCACAACTGATTAAAACCGTGACCCTGTTACTGAGAAGCAATGATTTGCCCAACTTCAGTAAACAAGGAGCACAGTTGGGGACTCAGTGGCAGATTGCTGATGTCTAATATTGTGCTAAAGAATAAGTATGAAATTTAGAATTTGACAACTGAGGATTTGAATCCCAGAACTTCTGCTTGCTAGCTGTGAGACCTTAGGAAAATTACTTCTTTAGCTATGTATACCTCAGTTTCTTCATCTGTAAAACAGGAAAACATTACTTCCAATTATTATTCAAAGGGCTGGGGAACGTGCTCAAGTGGTAGGGTACCTGCCTAGCAAATAGGGTGCTGAGTTCAAATCCCAAGTGTTGCTCAAAGAAACTAAATGAGATGAAGACTTTGGCACATAACTGTTTTGTTGCCATCAACCCTAGTGGCTTCCTGTACCTGGGTTACCATGGTGCCTGGTCTGGTCTGTGTTTGGTGATTTCAGTCAAGAGTCAGAAAAGTCAGAAAGATACCAATAAAAAGGCAGTCGCTGAACTCAAAGCCTGTTTCCCAGGAAGAAGCATCTCCCTTGGATGATGGCTTGGACACCTCAAGGATTTGACAGGGGGAGAAGGTTGCGCTTCACATGCCATAGTGGAAACATAGGTACAGCACCTTAAATAGATAGCTAGGGTGAAAAAGAAAAAACAGGCAGCTCCTAGCTTGGCTTTTCAACTCCTTGTGAATCAAGTTCGGTGGAAGGACAGACGAGGATGACCACTGGGGGCCCTGGGCTACACTAATAGAAGCTGAGCCTTTCCTGTGCTTCTTCCAATACCATTAAAGTATTCATGAAAAGGTTTCCATCAGCCTCTCTCTTGCCTCTTTGCCCTGCCTGGTTTATTTTGGATGTCCCAGTTCTGGGGATACCAATTTCCCATGATGTGGGATAGTACCTGTGAGCCCCTCTCAGAAAGATAGAGATCCCACTGGGCTTAGTGTCAGGTCCTGGTCCTATACTCCCCATCTTAGCAGTGGAAATGTCCACACATTCACAAATACACACAATAGCAGGTCATATGGTAACTCTGGAGTAGATAAGGAAGGACCTGTAGCATGAATATTGCAAAGAAATAAGATGATCCTAATAACATCAGTGACAATGTTTCAGTCACTGATTGAAGACAAATATATCAGCTCAATCATTCTAGCAACTCTATGGGTGAGATATTATTATAACCCTCTTTTTACAGGTTAGAAATCTTAGGCAGAGAAATGAAATAACTTCTCAAGATTACACTACTAATAAATGGCACAGCAGAAACTCATATAGTCAGACTCACGCAGTGAAACTGCCAAGTCATCTTCCTTCTAATTACTGTTTCCTGCTTTACAGACTGTCTGGTGAACCAAATTCCAGGAGAGAGGTAATGACATGGAGAAGGAACTGAGGCTCAGAGTGGTTGTGTGCCTAGGCCAAGATCACACAAGAAATTAAATGTCTCTGTACATCCAGAGGGCTCTTTCCATTTCACTAAATGGCTTCCATAGTAGCAACTGGAACCTTGATACTGTGGGATTGGGGAACCATTTCTCTGCCCCTCACTATGGGATCCTGCACTCCATGCATACTGAAAGACAAGAATGAAAGCTCCATTTTTTGCCTGGCTGCTCTATGCCCCATTCATCACTTTTCCAGAGAAGCCTTCATAGCGTCTGCAATGTGAAGGGGTCTTAGTTCTTCCCTTCCTTCTTTCCATTTCTCTCTCTCTTTGTCAGTCTCTCTCTCTCTCTCTCTCTCTCTCTCTCTCTCTCTCTCTCTCTCTCTCTATCTCTTTCTTCTGTCACTTGTGGGGCTTGAACTCACAGCCTAGGCACTGTCCCTGAGCTTTTTCACTCAGGGCCAGCACTCTACCACTTTGAATCACAATGCCACTTCCAGTTTTCTGGTGGTTAATTGGAGATAAGAGTCTCACTGGGACTTTTCTGCCCAAGCTGGTTTGGAACCAACGTCCTCAGATCTCAGCCTTCTGAGTAGTTAGGATTACAGGCCTGAGCCACTGGCATCTAGCCCCAGGGTTTTAGTTCTTAATCTGCTTAGTTCTTAATCTTACCTCACTTGTCAGCATATCTTCACTGAAGTGCTTGTGTAATGTTTGTCCATTTTGCTAAGAAAAGAACAAAGTAAATAATTTTGGTTCTTGCTAACATACTGACAGCAGTTAGCATGTTGCTTGGCATTTAGAAACACTAAAATATCATTTCAATGAATGAATGATAGTTCTCAGACTTATACCCAGTTCTCAATCTCTATTATCTCAAACACTTGCAAATTCCCGTGACATATTTTTCACTATGATCCTCATTTTACTAATGAAGAAACTGAGGATCAGAGAAGTAAAGTACCCTTGTCTAATCAGTTAATAAAAGGTGAAGTCAGGATTTACCTAGGTCTTCCTGATTCCAACTGCTGGGGCCTTTCCCTTCATTATACTCAGAAAAGAACCAGGAAGCAAAAGGTAGTGTGACAATGGAGCCTACTGGAGTTTCTTCTGCAGGGACTAAAGAACAAGATGGCACTGAGCAGAGACCCATAGGATCCAAGGCATGGAAAGAGCTAAAAGGGTCCTAAGGAGTGAATTCTTGAAGCTTGTCTTTGATAACTTCACAGGAAGTCAACCTTGCTGGCCAGCTGTCATTGAAAACTGATTTTTACCATCCCTAAACTCAGCCTTCCTTTTGTCCTTTCAGGAAGTATAGAAACACAACAGGCAAAAGACTGAATGGGAGTGTATTCACCACTGCCAACTTTGAAAAGATGTTCTTAGTGCTAGCAGGAGAATGCCACTTGCTAGTGTTTCGCACAGCCCAGAGTGCCTTTCTCTCACACTTGGTCCATGTTTGAGGCCTTTCCAGGCTATTTGGAGCCCAGGGCAGGGCGGGAGGTGGGGAGTCTAATGAATTTATCCACGAGTATCTAAAATTCGTGTGCCATGTGGCTACAAGAAAGTTGTCAATTTTTTTTTAGAAAATAATTTAATGGTGTCTTGACCTACTGTTTGTAAAACATTATCTTAAGCCTAAATAGAAAAGACAAACTCCATGTATTTTGTTCTTTTTCACCTGTAAAGCTCTGAGGTTTTAAGCCTTGAAGGGGTGGAAAGAGAGAGACAAAGGTAAACAGTGACAGAGAGAGAAGAGGAACTCAATACTGCTGTTTGTGATCTCATATCTTCACAGAGCTTCAGATGAATCTCTGAGTGTGAAAGAGCCCCATGGGTGTCTCTGTTTTGTTGACAGGTTTTAAACCAGCCTGGAACTCAGCCAACAAGTAGAGTTAGCTAGAATTCCCTTTCTCACATGCCCAATAGGTTTCACCTTAGGTAGCTTGGGCTCACTATCCTCACCATCTCTTTCTGCAGAGAATTATCTTGAGGCCAGCATGCTTGTTGACCAAGCCTAGATGGTAGATCAGTCAGAAAAGAAATGATTTCCTAATCCCTCTGCTCAAGGGTGGTCATAGCATTTCTGTTAGGAGCTGCTTCCCAGAAGGAAGGGAGGACAGGAAGGGCCTCTGGAATGAGGGTCTCAAGTTGTTTTATGGAGAACCTCCTCGTCAGTTCCTTTACTCCATGCATTACTGCCTTTTAACTGAGACAGCATTGCCATTTTGGGTAGCTATTTTTTTGTTTGTTTGGGGAAGGGACTCATTGCTCTTGGCTAAAAAGCTAGAGGACAGAAGAATCTAATCTAATTTTATTCGTGTCACCATATCACTGACATTTATACATAATTGGGCTTATTAAATGGCCCCTGAATAAATGAAAGATTACAACAAATGAAACTGTTTGAAAAACCATACCAAGAAATCCCAGGGAAATAGAATTTGAAATCACCCATAATTCTACTCCTTTAAAAGAATGATACAGAATGTCTCTTATCTTGCCTCTTAGAAGTAACCACTTTTAGCCAGCAGTGGTGGTTCATGTCTGTAATCCTAACTACTCAGGAAACTAAGATCTGAAGATTGAGATTTGAAGCTAGCCTGGGTAAGAATGGCAGGAGACTATTTTTTTTCATGAGACTCTCATCTCCAACTAGCCACCAAAAAGCTAGAAGCTCTCAAATAGAGAGCTGCCCTTTGGCAAAAAAAATCTAAGGGACCACGTCCAGGCACTGAGTTCAATACCTAGTACTAGCACAATAAATAGATAGATAGATAGGTAGTTAAAATAAAGAAATAAATGTAAATACTTTTATGCTTACATGGATTGATAAAGTATATATGTATGTATACACACACTCACATACATAGATATATTTTATATATACATAAGATTAGGGCATTTTTCCATTGTTTCCTGACTTTTCATTTATTAATTATAGCATGAACAACATACATTTTAAAATTAAAATTTAATTTAGGTTGGATTCTATAGAAAAAAAAGAGTAACTACTTTTAACAGTTTGATGTGTTTCCTTCCCTCCCTTCACTTCTCTTTATGAATATACTTATCTCTAAACTTACCTAAATATTTCAGCACACTAATCATAGCAGTAAGCATATTATACACACATACATACATATATGTATATATATATATATATATATATGTTAAGAGAAATACATTTAAACAAAGGGGATCACAAAATAGATACTAAAACTATAAATCTTTTAAAGATACCTACTGTTGAGATTTTTCACACCAGCACAGACCTTGAAGAGTTAACTTGTTCCTCCCAGAGTCCTGTTCCCTGGGCTCCCGCCCCTCCCTAGGGGTCAGACATTGGCCAGGAGCCTCTCCCAGCAATTTGATGCAATGCGATGCTCACCAGGCTCCATGCCTGGGCAGAGTCAGAGGGTAGGCATGAAGGTTTCCAGCATGACAGCAGTAACCAAAAGAGGAAATGCAATGAGGGAGCCCAGGGAGCATTGTAGCTTAGGGCCCTGGAGGCCCCACACCCAGTAACAACCCAGCAATGTCAGTCTGACTGATGCCACTACAGAACAACACTGGGGCAGCATTTTGGGCAGTTACCTGGCTATGTTCGGTTTGCATAGGCAACTACACTGGCTGAGTGTTTTCTCTCAATAAGAGTATGTTGCTGATAAAGTAACAGAAGACCTGATATTTTCTGTTAAAATCTACTAAAATTATCTAAATGTTTACTTTAATAATATCTCATTGTAAAATGCCAGGAGATGAAAGCTTTTGTTGCATTTCATAAAAAAGTATTCAGTTTGTCTTCACCAAGAGAACCTTGCCCATATACTACTGCCTAGATCCCACTGCAGAGTCTCATTTCATTGGTCCAGGGAAGGACCTGGGCCTGTCCTGAAGAGAACAGAGAGTTATATTATCATTTCTACTATCATCTTTATGTTATTCTTTTGATAGTATATGGGTTAGTATCCAGAGTCCAGGTGCTAGAGCCTAAGCCCTTGGGCTAAAATCCTCTTTTTCTACCAAACTCTCAGTGAGATTTTAGGTGAGATACTGAACCTCTGTGGGCCTCATTTTTCTGTAAATGAAATTGACAATCACCACCTATCTCATAGGGTTGTTGTGAGAATTAGAGATAATGTGTGTACATTGTTTAACTTAGTCTCAGGCATGCAATAAGAATAACTTCACAAATTATAGTTCTTATCAGAGTCATTATTATTCTGAGTCAATTCTGATTGTCTGTCTGATGTGTAGGAAGCAGAAGAAATAATATGGAAGGTGAAATAATTTGTTAAACATCAGTTTGAAACTGTATTAAATAGAGCTCTCAATTGTTTATAAAATTTCCCCCTTATGTACAGTAGTGAAAAAGTGGGTAGAGAATTAAGAATAACAATGAATCATAAAATCTTGCAGGTAGGATACAGCCTATTGTGTGGACATATTCATTTTCACCTTTACTTCCTACAGACAGAGTCTAGATGACACCTATACCACCAAATACAAGGCCTTCCCCAGCCTATGAGTACTGTCTTAACTACAGACTGTTGCATAGGCTGGAAAGCCTAGACATTTTCATCTTTTTGTATTTTATCTCTTTGCCAACACATATATTTGATATTCATATTTTATTTGCATCTTTTTCTGGTTCCAAAGCCCTGTCAGAATACATTCAAATTTCCTTTTTAATCCTACCTTACTTATTGAGTGGAGGAAAAGAAGAGTGTGGGGAAGCCTTGACTCTGAATGTCTTCCCTCATCAAACTCAGGATCTCATTCATATCCTATGTCTTTACCTATTCTCTTCCTTCTCCAAAACAAATTGAGATTCCTAACTCAGCTCTTTGTTAGTTTGTTAGTTTTTGTTTCTAATTCTTCTCCCCTAGAAGAAAAACGTACTCATTCAAAGTATTTGGAAGCACGTCCACCTTTATTGCTGTTTGAGGGAAAGGTTTTTACTCTGTGCTATGGTTTGATTAAGCTTCTACCAAAGGACATATATTCAAAGCTTCGCCACCATTGCTGGTGCTCTTGGGACGTGGTGGAAACTTTAGGAGTTAGCATCTAGGGGGAGGAAGTAAGGTCACTGAGGATCCCGGAACTCCTTCCCCTTTCTCTCTCTTGCTTTATGGACACTGAGATGAGCAGCTCACCTCACCATACAGTCTGTGCCACGATGTAAATGGCTGCTATAGGCTAAGAGCAATAGTGCCAAGCCACCAGGGACTGAAACTTCTGAAACTCTGAGCCCAAATAAATCTTTCTTCTTTTAAGTGGATTTATCTCAGATATTTGTCAAAGTGATGAAAAGCTAACATATTTTGCTCTGCTTCCTCTGTGGAGTCTCTTCATTCATATTGCTCTGACTACTTCATTCTTCCAGGCCCTTTGTATCTTTCATGGAAATCAGTTTTTCTCTTTAAGATAGGCAAGAATATTGCTTGGCCCCTTGGGCTGTTCTTTGGATATCTAGCCAATCACTAAAGTATGTCTAAGAGCATGACCTCTGATATGCTCAGTCTCTGGCACCTGCATTGGGAAGGAAGTACTATCTGCTTTATCTTCCCTCTGATAAGATTTATATACACTGCCTTTTCCCACCTACAGTAGTCACAGTCTGATTACACTTTCTTCAGCCACATTTTCATTGAGTATAGATTTTTGCCAAAATCCTTTGTGAAGAGACAAAATTTAAAAAAAGGAATGCTTCTTGGACTGGCAAAGGCAGCAGAGTATACCCATAGCTTCAACACTAGGGTGGAAACACAAAATTTATCTCCAGAACTCTTCTGGATTTTTTTTTAGTAAGTTAAATAATCAACATAGCTGATAATTCTGTGAATAGTTGACCCTCTTTTGTTTTATCATGGTCTACTTTGGACTGTATCTCTGGGGTGTTGGCTATACATATCATTTATCAATTTCATTGTTTGCTTCCCCTAGTAGCTCATGAGATAGCTCACAGAAACAGTAGCTATATCATCCTTGGAATCCTGACAGTAGGGAGCAGAACTATTTCTTATCTGTTTCCCATCATGTGTCTATAGCCTATCACATACATGGCTCTCAATGATGTGTTTGTTGAATTAATGATTGAACCTCTAATTAACCAATGGTTTCCTATATGTTTGTTTGACTTTTAGTCAGGGCCATTTCCTTGAGAATCTATAAATACTCTAGCATTTTCAGGTGAAGGATCCTTAGTCTGAGGGCATTGTTGGGCACATTGATTTGCAAACAGACCCATCTAGAAAAATTTGGATAATGGGCTCACAGTGCAGTGAATAGAGAAGATAAGCAGGCTACTAAAGAGATGTCCATAGTCTAGGGTGGGTGAGGTCTCCAACTCAGCCACTGAAAAAGAGTGTTTGTACCATCTTTGATATATGTATCATAGATCACCATCTTATAAAAGAAAAACACATTTTAAAATAAGCTAGTGTGAGTTTTTTAAAATCCAAACAAGCTCATGAATGTTTCACTTTTATATCATTTTTATGTCATTCCAGAGACTTACAACATGCCCCCTCAACTGTTCATAAATTATTTGAGGGTCCCAAGAATATTGATTTTTGTCCCTCCCTACCCTGCCACGACCAATCTCTGCAGTCTTGGGTGACTATTGGGGTTTAGATGTCCTCAAAGGACTGTCTTCTTCTGATATCAGGCACATGGAATCTTTTTTTGTTAATTTAATTTTATTGTCAAGATGATGTACAGAGGGGTTATAGTTACATACATAAGATAGTACATTTCTTGTCAAGTAAGATAGTGAGTACATTTCTTATCAAACATTGTTACCTTTCTCACATTTTTCTCACACTTTCCCTCCTCCTTATTGCCCCGCCCCCCCCCCCCCCCCCCCCCGGCCCCAGTTGTAAAGTTCATGGGATCTTTAACTTAGGTGAGGGAAACTTGGTGAGGCTGATCACTTTTAGATAATCTCTGAAGCTCAGTTGGTACTCAGCTTAATTACTGGTGGCTGACACTGAAGATCAGAGACAATGGATCTTACAACCAGGGAACATCTAAACTCAGGATCATTCTGTTGTCCTGTGAACTTTGGTAATAAGTTTTGAATTGGCATACCGTTGATATTTGGATGACTTTGAAAGTTTAGAGTCAAAGAAAATGAAGAGTCGTCAGACTGGGGATAAAAACTGGGATATTTAGACTTTACATATAAGTCTATGGTCATAAAAATGTTTTCTAAAAGTCTGGGTCCTTTCTAGCTTGTCATTGTCTAAATCAGAAACTTCTCTAGCTATCAGTGCTTGCCATTTTGACTTAAAATGGCTTCTTTGATAATAACACAGTATCCAGGAAGAAGTAAACTTATAGACCATTTTTATAATTTGAGATGATCAAGAATCGTGTGTGTGTGCGTGTTCATGTACCTATGCCTCTGTGTGTGTGTGTGTGTGTGTGTATGTGTGTGTGTGTGCCAGTCCTAGGGCTTGAATTCAAGCAGGGCCTGGGTACTGTCCCTGAGTTTCTTTTACTCAAGCTAGTGCTCTACCATTTGAGCCAGAGCAACACTTTTGGCTTTTTTGAGGGATAGTTTATTGGAGATAGAATCTCCCAGACTTTCCTGCCTGGGCTAGCTTTGAACTGTGATCCTCAGAACTCAGCCTCCTGAGTAGCTAAGACTGTAGGTGTGAGATACTAGCATCTGGCTAAAAGAGCCATATAATTATATTTTTGCTTCTCATTTGCTATTTTCCCCCTCTTTTTCTAGTTTGAGTGACCAATTATTTTTTCGTTAGGTAAGAAAAATGTTGTAAGAAAGATAAAAGGTGGGTGAAAAATATTCTAGGGAAAAGCAAATGTTATTGAAGGAACGAAAAATAAAGAAATTTGGAAAATAATAGAAGATGCACTTGTCTTCAGTCAAGAAGTATAAGAAGTTACCAGATTTTAGTTAAACAGAATGTTCATTTATTTGCTACATCCTAGAGTATTACAGAGTATTTTTTAAACAAAGAAATGTATGCACCATCTTTTATATTTGTACTTTTTTATCTCAGAACCCAAAATGTAAGCTTGCTAGAAAATTTAATTAAATTCTGATTCTAAATTGCCACTGAACCAAATGGCAAATATATGTCACTATTTGCATTGCTCTATCTATAGCAGATATCAATTGACCATTTTGCTGTTTCCAACTAAATAGTTTTGCCCTCCCCATGCCCCCAAATCCTTTCCTAAATAGTGTGATGTGAAAATCACTTAAGTACAGGTGGTCCTGAAGCACTTCTACTGCTTGTGTCTAAAACTTTATACCCAAAATGTCACTTCCAAACCATCACTCTGGGAGTTTATTTGGAAAACAGAATCAGCCCCATTGTAGATCTGCTGAATCTGAACCTGTATTTTAACAAGATTCTCAGTGATTCTATACAGATTAAGGTTTGAGAAGCTCTGGATGTGCATGGAATACATGGTACATTCATTAGGATAGTTCTCAAATGTTACTATATCAAAAATCATTGAACTAAAGGTTTATTTAAACAAAGATTGCTGCCTTCACTCCTCCCCTAGCTCCACCTCTAGGGAGCTTCTTATGCAGTAGGTAAGGTGAAGGATTCCTTTGAATTCAGGGCCTTGCACTTGCTAGCCAAGTCCTCAACCACCACAACATGGCCCTTTTTAATTTTTTTTTAGGTACAGCTAGACTGAGACCACAGTTCTCTGACAGCCAGCCCCTCAGAAATTGGGATTACAAGGGTGCACCTCATGCCCAGACCTGGGATGGGGATTCTGAAGCAAGTTTCCAGGTGATGTGGTTGCTGTTGCTCTGGGGAGCCTACCTAGGGAATTATTGCATCAGAGCCATGGGAGTACTTGGGAATAGCTCCATGGTCTTTAGAAGTGAAAGACAATGGTATCTTTGCATGTTTCTACAATTCTTCACCATCTGTGAGAATCAGAATTCAGAGTTTAAGTGCTGTTAACATCATTCTCTCATTCGTAAGTCCGAGTAGCTGTTCTAACCACAGCATTACAGTTGATACTGAGGAAATCTATGGAAATTAAATTGTAGTTCCTAATTTCATGAAACATTAACAATAAGGCAAAACAATTGTATAAGAGGTATTGTCAGAGGGCCAAGTGTTAAGTGCCATGGACTACTCAGAAGGCAATAACTACAACAGGCTTGCATGTGCTTGAGCCTATGTAGAATAGAAAGCATGGAACACAAAGTGATTGTATCCAAATTGAATGGAAGATAAGGAGGGTAGGGGAGCTGGCAAAACTAAGAAGGCATCTTCTTATTTCTTAATGCTAAGGTGGTTGCTTTCAAAGTCTAGTATCTTGAACAGGAAGCTGCTGTAACAAAAATGCTACACATTGGGTGACCAAAACAACAAATGTTTATTTTTCATTGGCCCAGAGGCTAGAGCTGGCTGACAACACTATTCAATTCCTCTTGCTTTCTGGTTACATCCACCCAGGCAGAAGAATATTATATTTATCTTCCCTCTTCCATGATGGACATTGATTGCATCCAGGAACTTATACTCCCCAAAGGCTCCAACTCCTAGTACTGTCACAACAAAAATTAAGGTTTTACAGTATACATTTTTGGGAGACCCACACATCCGGCCTACACTGTCTGTATAGTTATAAACGAATGCTATCAGCATTGTAGATCAGGGCATTAGGCATAAAATGGCAACTTGCACCCCAGAAACAGAAAGTGGGAAAATGGCTTCTAGAGATTATGAGTGGGAGGAGTAGTTACAATTTAAAAATAGGAATTACAAAGCCAGGTGTCAGTGGCTCATGCCTGTAATCCTGGTTACTCAGGAGGCTGAGATCTGAGGATCCCAATTGGAAACCAATCTAATCAGAAAAGTTTGTGAGAGGGGTTTTATCTGTGGCTAACCAGCAAAAAGCCAGAAGTAGAGCTATTGCTCAAGTGGTAGAGCACCAGCTTGCATGAAAAAGCTAAGGAGACAATGACCAGTATATGAGTTGAAGCCCCAGTACTGGCGCACCAAAAAAAAAAAAAAATCCCAGACATACAACTTTCTTGGGTTTGTGCTAAATGACAGCTGTGCACTCTGATTTGGTCCAGATAACAGTCCAGTAAGTAAATCTAGTTTAGTCAAATCACCATTTTCCTACATGTGAAAATCGAACATTCAAGGATGTAAATAAATTCAAATCCAGATTGTTGTTCCGAGTGGGGGAATCGTCATTCAGGAGTCATGAGGCCTCTGGCCTGCCTGGATCATTCGATGCCTTCCATGTTGTATGACTTGGGAGTAAGCAAGGAACCCATCGAGTCACTAAGAGGAGTCTCTAGGGAATTAAAACCAAGGAACCTGGCGGGAGGGGGGGGGCGGTGGTTGCGGGGCTAATAGGTCAAGGTGCTCACAGAGAGGAGTACCTGCATACAACACGGCAAGGTCTGGCTTTCCCTGCCGGGGTCACACAGCCTCTCAGGCCAATCTAATTACAAGTCCTTGGTAGGTTGCAAGAAGGGGCTCTCGAGGGGCAGCGGGAGGGGGCGGGTAGGCAGGTTTCTCTGACCCACGTATCAGCCTTTGAAACCTGGCATCTGTCGGGAGAGCCTGGATGAGCAGGCAGAAAAGAGGAGACATGGCTAGCGTGTCCTTCGCGCACGGGAGAAGAACCGGCGTGGCCGCGCCGGAATGGGGGACAGCGAGGTTTGCAGGCAGGCGTGCCTCGGGAAGACTCAGACCGTTGAGGTGACCAGTGCAATTGGAAAACGGAAACTAACTTCCTCTGACCCTTACCGGCGGAGCTCCAGAGCTCCGTGGCGGGCGTTTGCGTTCGAAAGGGCATTTTTCAAAAGAAAGCGGCAGGGAGGTGGGGGTGTCCGCCCCGCCGGGAGGTGCGCGGCGGGAAGCCGTGCCGCAGCCGGGCCACCAAGCCTGCTTTGTACTGGAGGCCAAGCGCGGCCCCCGGAGTTTAGGCTGCGGCCGGGAGTTGAGACCACGCCCCCTTTGCAGTGAGAGTCGCGTCCGCTGATTGGTGAGCCGCAGGCGGGTGGGCGTGTCGGGACCCGCCCGCGGCTGTCAGCGCGCGCCCCAGCCGCGCCAGCCGCAGCCCGGCCTTCCCTCCGCAGAGCCCCGCAGTCAGCGCTGTCTTCCCGGGGAGCCGGGCGGCCGCTCGCAAGCGCAGCCCTGCCCAGCCCGCCAGCCGTGCGTCCAGGGCGGGGTGTCTCGTGGGGCCCCCCACGGCCACCGCCTGCGCTGCGCTCTGGCGCACGGAGCATGTGCAGAGCCACGGGCGCTTAAGGTGCTATCGGTCTGTGGGGCTTGTGGGCTGCGGTGACCGACTGTCACGCCGGGGAGAGACCTCTCGGGGGGCTCTGGCTGCGCCTCGACTGCGTCGCGGGTGACACTGCGGTGACCGCGAGCCGGAGCGGCAGCCGCCTCTCAGTGGAGACGTCTGGGGGGGGTCCGTGAGCCCTCCCTCTCTCTCCTGCCTTCCCTATCCCGCCGGAGCGAGACGCGTGCGTCCCGGTCCCCGGCGTCCCCGGCGTCCCCGCCGCCCCCCGCCGCCGTCCTTCCCACAGGGGGCTTCCTCACTTCGGATGCCATGACAAGTTAATATGGGCGTCCAGGCCGCGGCTTCTCTGGAGGAAGATTACCACCGGCGGCAATCCCGGAGCGCCCCGAGCTCCTGAAGCCCCGCCGCTCCGGAGCGGCTTCCCCGCCCGCTGCGGCCGGCAGCCCGCGAGCCGGTGGGACCGGCCGGACGCCGTGAGCGGCACCCCGCAGGCAAGCTTGCCGGAGCCCCTACACCTCCCCGTGCCCCCCCTCCAGACCCGGGGGTTCTTTTATTTGTATTTTGTTTTGTTTTCCTCCGCCGGTGGTGGGCGCCTCGCGGGCCGAGGCCCGGCGCCTGCTCTGCCGCCCGCGCTGCCTTTAGCGGTCGCCTCCGCCGCCGCCGCCGCCGCTGCCAGGGACGTGCTGGGAAAACCCAAGCCCCGGGAGAAGATGCCGGCCATCCTGGTAGCCTCCAAAATGAAGTCGGGACTGCCCAAACCCGTGCACAGTGCCGCACCCATCCTCCACGTGCCCCCGGCTCGGACCGGCCCCCAGCCCTGCTACCTGAAGTTGGGAAGCAAGGTGGAGGTGAGCAAGACCGCCTACCCCAGCCAGATCCCGCTGAAATCGCAGGCGCTGCAGGAGCCGGCGGGGGAAGGGCTCCCGCTGCGGAAGAGCGGCTCGGTGGAAAACGGGTTCGATACCCAGGTGAGAGGTGTTTTGTGCTAGGGGGTGGGGGTGGGGGGCACCGTTTGGAAGGAATGGGTTAATACTTTACGTGGGAGGGGGTAATACTTCATTGGGAGGGGTGGGGGGAAAGGGCTGCAGGGCGGGTGAGGAAGGGAACCACCTCCCTTAGGGTGGTATACTGGGTGGGTGGGGGGGTGCTCAAGGAGAGAGGGCTGGCCAGTGGGTGTGGCCCGGGTGCCAGAGGTTCACCTAAGGAGCTGGGCGAGGAGATGAGCAGTGCTGGCACGCCTACCCATCTTTGGGAAGGATGGGAATGGGGGATTGCCAAGATCTTCCCCCAAAGCGTATATGGTACTGGAAATGTCTTGACCCCAAGAAGGGACTATATGGTATTTGCAACTGTCTGTGCGTTCCGAAGAGGTTCTATCCCTGTAGTTGAATGGTTTGAAGCTTCATTTGGTTTGCCAGCTCTCTGGTCTGGTTGTAAGATCCAGGGCGTGGGGTTGGCAGTGAACCTGCTCTCCTCTTGGCTTGAAGATGGCCTGTTCCGGCTCCATCCTTAGGAAGCAGGGATTCTGGCAAGGTGCTGGCACTGCAGGCTGCTGGAGACTCCTAAGGTCTTGGCTGACTGTTGCTGTGGGGGTGGGTGGAGGGGGGCGGCTGTCTCAGAATGGCGGCTTGGAGCTAAGCCCCTCCTTTCTGGGTGGTAGATCCTGGTGTTGGTACCTCAGGTGACTTGGGAAGTGGGAGAATGACTGGAAGAGAAATGGTAACTTCTACCTTTCCAGATAGAGGCTGCATCACCCGATTGGGCTGGGTAACAGGCTTTGGCTATGCAATCTCTTTTAAGGAAATCCTTAAGGGCCAATCAGGTTTTCTTGGCCTCCTGCCCTCCCTGCTGCATTTCTCCCCCTCTTCTGGTAGAAGGGAGAAGGGGCACGGTTGTGTTTTATTGGCAGCCAGTCAGTAGGGACTTTTGGGGACAGACTGACCCAACGGATGTGACTGTCCTGGTCAGGAGGGAAGGGAAGTCAGAAGGGGAGGTGGTTTGGGGCTGGTATGGGGGAAGTGGCAACACACCAGCTGACCTTTTTGGCAGGCACTTCTCTGCTGACATGGTTTCTACCTTCTCCTGGAGCTTTGTTCAATCAGAGGCTAGCGCTCAACACATTCCTAGCCTTTCTGATGGAGGCACTGGAGCTGGAAGCTAATTGTAAGCAGACTTTTGGAACACTGGGTTAGAGAAGGCCCTCAAAGCAGATTAAGCTCCCACACCAGGCTGATAAGCATGCCCCTTGCTGCACTTGCTAAACATTTTTGGAAGCTGACAGCTTAGAGTGATGGTGTGTGGGAGGAAGGCAAGATTTTCTTTCAGTGCTCCGGGTCCTGTCTCTGCCAGGATAGTGTGTGCTGCTCTTTTACTGTTATTAGCCACAGGATTTGTTCCGGGGACTGTGACATGGGGATGAGCTACAGGATGCCTCCTGAAAGGGTTTCCCCTTCATCCATAGAGGTGGAGGCTTAAATGGTATAGTAGAGGCCAGGACAGTGAATCTGAGTATGATGCACACCCTCCAGCATGATGAGGAATGGAGGAATGAGAGGAAGGTGACACTGGTATTGTTCAGAGCAGCTGCTCTGTTTTAGCCCATTTGACCCTTCATTTAACAAATATTCTTAAATGGAGTGGGCAGGCTTGGGAAAGGTGATTCATCACCCTCTCCTCTGAATAAAAAAAAAATAAATCTCCAGCTTCTTTCTTAGGGGCTGACCTGGCCTAGCCTTGGTCCCTGGACACCTTGCTTCCCTTCATTAATGGTCCACAATCCCCAGCATCCCTCTCTTCACTTACCTTGTCTTCAGTGGGCTTCCATGCACTGACCAAGAGGAGAATTTGGACAGACTGCGAGGGAAATGAGCCCCTTTCCAGTGGATTTTTCCTAGTTTACCTGTGTGCCATCCCATTTTTAATGCCCAGGTTCCAGAGGGGCTCTACTCATGGCAATGGCAGATCTTGGTGTTCACAACCCCACCCTGACATCTAACTGACTTTGGCAAAAAAAATTTGCCATCTTTGGACAAGGTATCCCCACATGATATTCCAGAAAAAATCCTCAATTCTGGTTTGAGGATTATGTCTGACTTGCCACCTGGTAATTCCCCAGTCTGAAACCTAATGTTTACCAGTAGAAAACACTCAGGAAATGATTAATTCAGTGGCAAATGATACATTTGGGACCTCTTTTCTCACTTTTATTAAGGGGATTTTTGGCAAGAGGCTGGGTCACACATTGGCCAAAGCTTAAGATTTAAAGTCATGTGGATGATGGTGGTATTCTGAGTGTCATACTAGCAGGGTAAACTTATCCATTAACTTCTCTGGGCCTCAATGTTCCATCCGTAAAAATGAATATGAACAGCCCAAGAATGACTTGTTTGCTGCAGTATGTAGTGGATAAAGAGAGCAAAAATAATGACTATTGATATTGGTAACCCAATGGATAGAACATATTGAACTTAGATTAGTCTCAAGCCCTGAAGGAAAGTATCGATATGTTCATAAGGATTTACAGAGCCTCTATCAGAAGCCTCATTGTACAATACCAGTCTCATAGGAAGGGGAAGGCAGGGCATGTCTGCTGTTGAGTGCCTGAGGTACCAGGCTCTTTATGCATGATATAATTCATCTTCCCAGGAACACTTTTAGAGCAGACAACACAGATCTATTTTCTATGACAATAACAAAATAATAACAGAAACAATAATGGAAATTCCTTACATATTAGTTGGTCTGTGCCAGGAACTGTCCTACTTACTTTCCACAAAATAACTCATTTATAATAATCCAGTGAGCTAAGTGTAGTTTTTCTCCTTTTACAATTGAGGACATTGAGGCCAAAATGAGGTTAGTAACCTTGTGAGTGGCAGAGGTAGAATTAGTAGAATTAAATCCTGGACAATCTGGTTCTAGTCTCTGTCTTATCTATGGTACTATACAGAGAGTCACAGACATCCCTGATCACCAGTGAGCTCTGATTTGTATGATCACAGATGACTATAACCACTGAGCTTCAGTAAAGCCCAGCAAAGAAGGGTCACTTGTTCAGGATCATAGAGAATGGCTCAGCAGAGAATCTAGCTCAAGGAAGGCCTATAATCTGCCTTGGTGCTCTGGCACATCTACAGAACATGTAAGGTACAGCCTGGCTGTCTATGACACCATAGACTTGCTGAGAGGTATAATTTATGTGCCCAACAAGGAGCAACAAAGGGGAGGCAAGTAGCTGTTAGGTGTAGCCTCTCTGTCAACCCTTCAATTTCTTACCTGGAGTCTCTTCTATAAACCTACAACTGGTTTTTAGCCTCCAGATGAGAAAACTGCTCTGCAGTAGTACATCTTTCCAGATCCCCTTCCTGGTACCAAGATACCTGAGTCTCCTGTGTATGTTCCCCTATGTATGAATTATGACCCTGTGCAAAGAATTGTTCTAAATGCTCACTCTCTCTGTTAGTTCTGAATCCTTCTCTAGCCAACCTGCAGATAAAGAACACTCCGAGATATTTGAGAAGAGGTTAGCCTATTTTTAAGACGCAGTCACAGGGGGAAAATATGATTCTTATAATACTTTGATATTTCCTGCTTTTAGGAGTTAGTGATCAGCTTTCAACTTGTTTCTTTGTAATAGTAATTAGAAGTGATTGAAATCTTCTGTGTTTTAGATGTTTAAAAAGAAATGCATGGGTGAGGCTCCTGGGAAGAGAGTGCAGATCCAAGCTTACAACCTGTTGCAACTTTGCCTTTGCCCCATTGTGTTTTGATTAGAATCCTTTCTTCATCATCAAAGTTGATTATGGATTTGATTAGTGCATTTTTCTGCTATTGTGTTATTCCCTTCTCTTTCTCAGTTCTTGAAGGGAAACATATAATGTGATTATCTGCCAATGTGCAAGAATGTTTATAATTCCCATATTGCTTATCCCAGTGGTTAATTTTCCAAAGCCACTTTAAGGGTGGTACTGGTGGCTTATTTAGAGATTCATTATGTGTGTATATATCTGTGTATAAATATATCCACTTCTGGTTATATGTGTATGTATACACATATATACACACATACACAAATACATACACATGGAACAGCTTAAAGTACTTAACACATGTAAGCACACACATCAAAGAGGAGGAGTTATAGCTTAAATTCTAGCTTTCTGAATAATTAGGTTTGCTTCCTGCTTTTCACACTCTCTTCCTCTATAACCAAGATTTAAAACACCAAAGCTCTCTGTCCATTTTATTTACTCACAAGCTTGAGAGATGTGTTTTAATTAGGTCTCAGTGGCCAGTGTGGGAAAGCCAAACCACACAGGGAGATTTTGGCTTCAAGTCAGAAATTCTTATTTCTTAGATTCAGCCTCAATAGTGGGGAAGGGAACATTTGTGAAACATCTGCTATGTGCCAGGTTTGTCTGCAGTGCTCTTTATACATTTATTATTTAATTTCATACACCAGGCACTGAGTACAATGTGAAATGGTCAACACATTTATGTGAGGAAGCTGAAGTCAAGGGAAATTATCACTCAGGGACAGTTATATATGCTAACATAGGTTTCGAGAGGCTGGTTTGGATTCAAATCCAGGCTGTGGGCAAATTACTTAATATCTCTAAACCTTATCTTGCTCATCTGTTAAGCAGAAGTGTAACGTTTATAGTTTGGCTATGAGGATCTAGTGAAATATTACAGGTTGCTGGCACAAGAAATATGCAATATATGGTATGTGACATGGTCTCTTTTTATAAACCCAGGCAGATCCTAGGTTTATGTCTGCCTCACCCCCAAGCCCATCTTCTATCCAGATTACCTATCTACTTCCCAAGGGCATGGCTGGCTGCATGGAAGGATAGATGATGGCTTGTGCCATGAAAACAGAACATTGGTTCAATGAATAGGTAGCAAAATTAAATGAAGAACAATGCCACGGAAAGAACTCATATCCAAAGTGATTCATTGAACTTTCACATCTTATTTCCAGACATGGTGTCTGTGTAACACTAACCAAACTGAGGAGGAAGGCCTCTTTTGTGTAACCATCTGAGCTGGCATGGTCAAGGTAGTTAAGTAAAACTGTCCAATCTAGCCCAGGATGAAACCAAAGAATGGCACCATTGCTTGAGCTTTTTAATGGCTCTTTAGTGCTCTGAGGGCAGAAGGAAAACCCTTTTCTTTCACAACTGGCACAGTTGTGGGAGCTGGACCTTGTGATCAGTTTGTCCATCAAGGTGCCCCAAGGCATGGCCAGCTGCCCAATGTGGTTTTACCAATGGCCATAGGACAAATTTCAATGGTTTTCCTGTCTTGTGCTCACATTATTCAAGTAGATGGACAATGTGTTCCTCAAATGTCTTGGGTATAATGGAACATGTGATTTGGGGAACAAAACTTGGTCAGGCTTTTGTGCTTTAGTCTGTGCTGGACTTTAGTAAGTGACTCAAAGCTTTCACAGAAACTTCGAGTCACCCACACAAAACCTTAAAAATTACTCATGACTTGTTGCCCCTTCCCCAAGGAAAACAGACCCTCTCTTGTGTTTTGCAAACTATTACCCTAGAGTCTCAGAACATTTTGTCTCTTCTTCCTAGTGAAACCTTAATATGTCTGTCAATAATACTCCATCTTCATCTTTCTGGGAGGGAAGAAAGGGTGGAGTCAAGGTACTAATAAGACTAGTTCCCGGGGTTCTTTGGGGGCCTTTGAGCAAAATTTGTTACTCATGGCTGAGTGACATAATAAAAATAGAGTCATCGTCATAGACACTGTTCTGGCAAAAGTGCTAGCACCAGGCATAGTATCATTAAGTTTAATACTTAAAACATTCTGTGAAGTAGATGTGGCTTCCTGGCAAAAAAAAAATTTTTTTTTGAAAGGACAGCTTTGGGAGTCAGCAACTTTTGTTCTAGTCACTTCCTTTAGACCCTTTCTGTGTCACCATCAATAAATTCACCTGTCCAAGTTTCAGTTGCATCACTTTTAAAAGGAAGAGGATAGTACCTGCTTTAGCCACTTTGAAGAGTTCCTCTGAGGATTAGTAGAGGCAATTATGATGGACAAAGCACCAATGTTAGTTAGCATCTTTTTCCTTCAGAGATATCAAAGTTCAGAAAGGTTAAGTTATTCTTTCAAATAGCACAGCTGGTAAATAGTACACTCAAAATTTGAACTCATAACTCTTTGACCCACAGAGTCAAAATTTTTGAACATCAAGTGTGAAAGCACCCTGAACAAATATCTGAAAATCTGACTAACACTGGCTATATTCATAAAGCTGTGGCTAAACCTTTTAAATTGTGCAAAACTCCCTCCTGGGATATGGACTGAGATAGTCACACAGTAGGCCAAACATAGGAAACATGGGATGCAATTTGCCCTCGGTTCTTCAATCAAAGTTTTCTACTACCAAGTCTTAGGGACATTTACCTGATTTTGCTGAGGTGGAGGCAGATTCTTTTCTCAAGTCTAATTATAATGCCCACACTGTTTGTTCCAGTGGTGTTAAACCTGTTAGAGTGAAATAATGGTACTACAGGAAACTAAAATTTGGGGCAGATACTCTCTTGCCTCCACCTTAGAAAGAGTTCCTAAGAAGAGTTCTAAAAAAATAACAACAGTTCTTAAGAAATGGAGAGGGTTTAGACAATCCTAGAATAGGACAGAGCTTCCAGAAATACTGATTATAGCAACCATATGTATACCATTTCTATATTATATAAGCCCATTTGGCATTCCTATAAGAAAATACCTGAAGCTAGCTAATTAGGAAGAAATAGTTCACAACTTTGGATGCTAAAAATCTAAACAGCATGGCACAGGCTGGTTCAAGTGCCTCCCTTGGGGACTCCCTTGGCAGATTGCAGTGGTAGAGCATGTCTGGAGCCAGGGATCACATTCCTAAATAGGAAGCCAGAGCATAGCCAAGGGTTTGGCTCAGGCTTTTACAACCATTTGCCCTACTGAAGACTCAAGAGACCACAACTCCCTCCAGTGACTCCCCCAATAACCTAGGAGCCTCTTATTAGGTCTTTTTCTTAAAGGTCCCATCACATCCTTCCTCACATACATTATCTCATTTAATCCTCATACTGACTTTCAAAATCAGTATTTTGAACAAGTTTTGCAATAAGGAAAAAACTAGGAGTCAATGAGGAAATTAGCCTTAGAGGAGTTTGTGTTTTTTGTGGGTTTTGTTTGTTTATTTTTTGGACCACACAGATGATAGGAACAGTGTGGAATTTTTTAAACCATCTTTCCAATTCCAAACCGGCACTTTTTTTCTTTTCTTTTCTTTTCTCTTTTGTCAGCTGTGGGGCTTGACTTCTGGGCCCGGGTGCTGTTCCTCAGCTCTTCAGCTCAAAGCTAGTCCTCTGCCACTTGAGCCTTAGCACCACTTCCAATTTTCTGGTGGTTAACTAGAGATAAGAGTCTCACACATTTTCCTTCCCCAGGCTGGCTTTAAACCATGATCCTCAGATCTCAGCCTCCTTAGTAGCCAGGATTACAGACATGAGCCACTAGTGCCTGGCTCAAACCTGTGTTCTAAACCACAGCACTATTGTGCTTATAATTGGAGGAAGCCAGAGTCCCATATGGAGGCAACACCTTAGAGAATCAAAACCTCAAACACTCTTGGAGACTGCTCACATTGTTTCTGACCTTGGTGCTCTTCACTGTTCCTTTCTTAAATCAGGGTGTGTATTTGGTCCCATACTGTCTTCAAAGGTTCCATATCTGTAGGATGAAAAGCCCCATTGGGCTTTCACCCATATCCTGCTTTAGTCTGAGTACTATATCTTCCCATTGCTATCTATGGCTGCTGTCTCTGTGGTCACCTCTGTAATGTGGTCCTGGTGAGGTCCATGTGCCTCACAGCTGGCAAGACTTCTTTCCTGTCCTGCCACGTGGCATTTGGCTGCAGCTCTGCAAACAGTCCCTAATTCATGCTGCTTTGCTTTGATTCTTTTCAGACCTGGAAGTAACGCATGCTCACATCAAAATGTGTGGGCTGTCAGTGGTCAAACCTTCTGATAGAGGAACTTGGCTTTTAGGTTTCTTTAGACCAAGAAAGAAAGCCCTCAAGGAAAAGTTAACATTTAGGTGACAAACCAAATTTGGAAACAACAGCCTTACATGGGAATACTGCTTATGATCTAAGGACTTGGGACACCTCAGCCAGTGAAGATCTTCAAAGCTATTTCTTCCTATAACTCCATTGTATCAATGGGGGTGTCATGGCCCAGATTAACTCCAGTCCCTCACCTCTGGGAGCCAGACCACTAACTAGAAGGCATGCATCCTGACTCCTGGTTAGTGTGTCCTTTTCTACTTCTTAGATGTTCTGTTTCGAAGAGTCCAATGGTTTAAATATATATGCTATACTATATCATTTTCCCTTTCTCATACCAAGTACTTAAAGTGAATACTTATAACTCCTTTATAATGGGAAAATTTTGCACTTGGCTTCAAGAATAAAAAAAACTAGAACCTCTTTGTAGATGGCATAATTGTGATATAAGTTCATCTTTAAGACCTGCCTTGGACCAGACACTTAATATGTCTCCTTTAAGCTCACAATAATTTGATGAGACTAGGGGATTTCATCTATTTTTTATGTGAGGTTTAGAATTGAGTAGCAAGTTAACCCAGACCACAGAGAATCCATGCTTTTGTTTTGTGGCTTCTTAGATACTCACCACCATTTCTAGGTAAAGCTGAAAGAGACCAAGGATATCATTTGACCTTCCCTTTTATTTACCAGGATTCTCACTTCCCCCATGCTAGGGGGCCTGGAACATAAAAGGCATGCAGTAAATTGTTGCTGAATTGTAATTCAGACATGTCAGCTCAGGGAACACAAAAATTTTGGTGGGCTGTGTATGTGAAACTCCCTGATGTGCCATAGATGAGATCACTGTTACTAACTGAGCAGTTACTGTGTGCTGGACACTCTTCCCAGCATTTGTGTGGATTTTTCCACTTAATCATCACAGAAACAAGAACCTCTTAGTTAGGTGATTTTCTGTTTGACTTTATTTTGCAGGTAACCTGGGCTATGGGCACCATAAACAACATGCCCAGGGTCAAGGTCAAAGTCTTCCACTCAAACATTGAGTGGAAGAGTCAGGCTGGAGGCTCAGGCAGCAACATCCTAATCTCTCACCTCTATCCACTGCTGTTAACTAAACCCAACTCTAGTCAAAGGTGAGGAAGACAGAGAGGACCAACAACTAGTTTAACAATTTCCAGTGAAACCCAGCGTAGACTTCCTCATAAGATAAATGAGGGCTGCAAAGTGCCTGTGTCTCTAGAACTGTAGATACTGTGTCTCTAGAACTGTAGCGATACTCCCTGGTAATCCTGACCACCTATTAGACTCCTTTCTTTTCCCCCTTTGGTCTGCTTCTCACTCATTTGGAATTGTTTCTTCTTTGGGTTGTGAAGTAGAAATGAATATAAATTTGACTGAGCCTCTAGAAATGTTTACCTGTCTAAAAATATGCCAGCTTTGTTATATTTTTAGCCAAATTTAGATTTGAAAGTATATGAATTACCCACGCCCATGTATTAGGCATGAACTGCTGGTACATTTTGTAACAGGAAGCTGCTGGTTTCCATTCCAGAGAACTGGAATTCGGTCAGAAATTTGTGATTTGTAAATACCAACTCTTGCCACATTCCATTGCTGTTTTTAAGAGCATCTCATCACCTGGATTCAGAGGAAGAAGGCCATGGGCAAGGCCAGGCTGGCCCAGCTTCCCTGGTGCATTCTCTAGGTCTGGTGGCTTCCAAGCGAACTCTGCCTGGCTTTTTCTCCCCAATCTCATGCCATTCTCTAGTGTGTTGCCTTTGGATTCACATGAGGGCAGACAGAGTGCTTATTTTAGAACTGGAAAGAGCACAGACGTATCAATAAAAAAACCAGGGAAGGAAAAATCCATTCAGTGGTTTTAAAATATCCCTCCCTTAACAGGACAAATTATTTTTGTTTCTTAAAAGCAACTGGTAATTTTCTCCTCGAAACAGTTGGAAAAAAGGCATAGAAGACTCTAAAGAAAAGGTGGGGGCTATGATGACAGCCTGTGGATTTCATCATCCTGTTCTCCTCACATATGACAGGTTCTTTCCCTTAAACTTCTAAAATATCTGTGCCCCTAATTTACAGAGTGAAATCACAAAGACGCTGTTCATTCAAAATATAAGGAAGCTGAGGCTCGAGATCTTTGCATTTGCTGTTCTTTATGCTTAGAATTTCTTCCCCAAATATCAACCATGCTCATACCCTCCCCTTCACCATCTACTCAGATGCTACCTAATCAGAAGTGCCTTTGTGAATCAACCTATATGAAACAGCAACACCCAATACATCCTTTTATATCTCCTCCCTTTGCTATGTTTTACTCCAAAGCCAGATTATTCTGACATATTTAAGTATTTCTTTAGTTATATCTTCCTCTACTAGACTGTCACCTCCTGTGCCTGTACAAAGCCTGACACATAGTAGGTGCCTACTAAATATTCACTGAATGAGTAACAAGGTCTTATGTAGGGTTACAGGAAGCAGTATGCAGGTCTCACTCCCAGGCCAAGACTTACTCCTACAGCATTTCTTTAGACCCTATAAAGGAACTTAGAGTGTGTTTCCCTTAAGATGCTAAAGTATTAGAATGTTGTCCTGAGATGATTTTGCTCATTTAGCACAGAGTCGGCCAGTTGGGAAATGGTTATATGTTTGTCCAGGTCATGGAATTCTCACTCCTGAGCAGATTCTTGCTTTGTCTGATTGTAACGTTGGCTATGAGATGCCCACAGTGGAGTGCAGAAGTGAGAAAAAGCTTTGCCAACAAACACTAATTCTACTTTGACTTCAGTTTTGTTTCTTCCTTTATCCTGTTCACTTTTTGTGATCTGAGTGTTTGCTAATCAAAGTTTGGTCTGTGTATCCACACAATAGCTTTAGCTGGCAGCCTGTTGGAAATGTGCAATCCCAGGACTCACTCAACCTAGAATCTGAATTTGCACTTTAATAAAATTCCAGATAATGTGCTGGCAAAGTAAAGTTTAATACACAGAGGAGTGTGTGTATCCTCAACTCATTCAAAAGTTCCTCAGAAAAATCTCTTATCCACAAAACATTCTGTCACCAGCCCTGGCACCCCAACTGCTCTGAAAAAACCCTGAACTGTGATTGAAGTGTGGATAGACGGGATGGACAGGGGAACCCTACAAGAGGGTCTCATGATAGAGGTTCCTAGAATCCAGGCAATTCCCTGTCATATGTGCTTTGATTTGCTGTGCCTGTTTGTCTGGTGTCTAGGTTTTGTAGCTAACCATCATAGCTAACTCATGTAGCTAACTCATCATAATGGGAGAATGAAATCTACCTGGTCTCTGCAGAAGGAAGGGCACCAGCATTGGAAGACTGGTTGAAAATGGCATGTTAACTTAAAGAGCCAGAGGCAGTTCCATCTCAGCCCTTCTCACAAATGATTATGACCTTTATTCTAGGTCTTTAGCAAAGAGAAGGAGGTTGTTCCTACAGTTTGAACAGAACCAAATTTCTTCAGTCCTTGCTGTTTGGAAATTTTCTAATTCTCTTTAGTCCCCAAATCACATTGCATGATTCTAGCATGTTGTTTTGAACGAGGCAGAATGTGCCCCCAGGGTCCAAAGGGGGAAGGGTTGGCTGGCTGGTTCTCTATATCCTTGTGTCTAATGCCCAGGGTAGTCGCCTAGATGGACCAGTGCTGGGAAAATGTAATCTGTCTGCCTGCTGAGGCATTTCTTTCAATCATGCTGTGGTTGAGGATTGATTCAGAGGAAGCCTATTGGTAAGAACTAAGTTCCTAAACCAGGCTGTTTGGAGAAAATTATTGTCTAATCCTGATATCAGAGCCTTGTTCTGAGCACATCAGGGCTATTTAAAAACTGCTCACATGGTCCCTGGTGCCATAGAAACAGGCTATCTTTGTGCTCACCCGTGTCTCAGTCAGGCATGAGCCACCACACGTGGAAGAAGAGGGCTTGGAGGCTGAATTCACTGCAGAGTCCACAAGAAGAAGGAAGGTGGCAGAGGAATTTGGGGAGTGCTTTTGTTCCTCCCTTAGCTTCCTTAGCTTGGTGTCTGTTATTGGACTCTGTCCAAGCTGCCTTCTTGGTATCTGTCATTGAAGTCTATCCAGCCTCCTTTGAGTCCAAACCTGGTACTGAATGAGGACAATAAAGCTTCCCTGTGACCAAAAGCTGATAAGCCTGACATCAAGAGGTTGTCTCTGTGTGTGCATCTATTGGTATATTCAAACATGTTTATGTTGGTATATTCATACATGTTTGTGTATGTACACATGTGTGTATAAACATTGAGTATATGTTGGTGTATGCATGCATACACTTGAGAGTGTGTATATGTATTTGTGTATACATGAATATGTGCTTGGGTATATATGCATGTGTGTGAGTGTATGTGAATGAATATATATATATATATATATATATATATATATATACATGCATGTGAATGTATATGTGTGTATGTACAAATTCCTAAATATTCCTTGATAGGTTGCAGAAAATCCTTTTTGTTCTCTGGTAACCGCGTAGTGTATGAAGCAATGTGAGAAGTTGAGAGGCACTGTTCTTAGAATCAAGAACTTTACATTCTTTATCAAGTCCTCTTTAACATACTTCATGATGCTGCTCAGTGGTTCCTCAATGAACAGTACACATGTCTAGACAGTTCTGTTATAGAGTGGGTTTCTTAGGGCTCTGAAGAAACTGTAAAGTACTATCTTGTATGTGCTGTTTGATACCAGCTCCCTCAGAAGAGTCAGATTAGAGAAGCCAGGGAAGAACAAATGGTCACACTCATATTGACAAGAGTTTAGACTTCATCTCTGACCACTTATAGCTATATGGCCCTAGGCAAATGGCTAAATCTGTCCTGCTTCCTTCCTACTCTGCTCCGCAGACAGGACAGCAAAAACACAGAGTTGCTCTGTGCCTGGACTGTGATCATGTGTATGAAGCACATGGCAAGTGTCCAGCATGTGATGCACCCTTCATTAACATTAGATCCCAGTGTGTCTGTGGCTGTACCTATATGTATGGATAACAGCAGTTAAGAAAAGTCATTGGCAAAATGCAGTCAAGAGATCTGATTGCTTTGCTTAATTACATTAGTATAATTTGGCAGTATGGAAACCAATTAATTCATTCTTTCAGATACTTACTATCAGAAACAGAAGCATGCACAGAAAGGCCCTATGGGGCAAGATAGGCATAGAGAAAGTATCTCTTCTTTCACATGGATGGTCCTCAGTGCATCAGTATACACCTAAGGAGAATAGTAAATATGCAAAATCCTGGGCTCTAGTCTCAGAGAGAGAGACAGACAGACAGACAGACAGACAGACAGATGTGTGTGTGTGTGTGTGTGTGTGTGTATGCAAGTCTGGGGGTGAGACTACAAAGTTTGTCCTTTTTCTTTTCTTTTCTTTCTTTCTTTTTTTTTTGTCGGTCATGGGTCTTGAATTCTGGGCCTGGGCACTGTCCCTCAGTCTTCAACTCAAGGCTAACACTCTATCACTTTAACCAAAGCTCCACTTCCGATTTTCTTTTTTTTTCCCAATAAATCTATTTTTATTTCTTTTTTTTAATTTTAATTTTTATTTTTTGTGAACATATTGTACAGAGGGGTTACAATTACATGGGCAAGATAATGAGTACATTTCTTATCAAGCATTGCAGCCTCCTCCTTTGTTTACCCTCCACTTCCGATTTTCTGATGGTTAATTGGAGATGAGTCTCATGGACTTTCCTGCCCTAGCTGGCTTTGAACCATGATCCTCAGATCTCAGCTTCCTGAGATCTGGAGGTGTGAGCCACTGGTGCCCGGCTTAAAGTTTGTCTTTTTTTACAAGTATGATCAGGTAATGTACAGTAGACAGTCTGAAGGCCTACCTACCCCCCCCCCCGTGGTGATGGAGATAAAGCCAGTGGAAGATCAATTAAGAAGCCTGAAGGAATAAGGGAGCTTAGACAATACAGGATAGGGAGGGCCAGAACCTAGGAGTAACAGGAGCTGAGATTTGAATACATGTGAGATCTATAGTAAGCAGGGCATCAGATTTTAGATTGGTCAGATGAGCAGATGGTAGAGGGCTCTGGACAGGAAACCTTGGCTCTTCTCCCTGTCACCATGAACTAATGTTGCCAGGTAGGGTAGGTACTATGTCAGGATGCCAGCCACTGGGAAGGATTTTCTGGGACTTCTGTTAAAGGGTAATGAATCCAGTGTATGTGTCCTGGGTTTAAAGTCCAGGCTAGTTGGCTCCAGGTTGCCCAACAGTGCATATGTATTTCAACATCTGCCTTGCTCAGTCAGAAATTAGGATAGTTTCCTATATTCTCCAACCTGGAGTAGGGGAGATGAATGAAGGTTTAGGAGCAACAAGGGATTTCTGCTCTTAAGTAGTTGAAATTACAGGTATCAGCCACCACCACACCCAGCCTAGAATATAGAGTGAGGCCAGTGATATGCATTTGAGTACCAATATTACTTCCACTGGCTGTGTGAGCTCAGAGCAGCCATAATTGGTATCTTAGGTTGTAAAGGGCCCTGTCTCCCTCCTGACAAAGGCTAAGCCAAGAGATCCCCAATAGTAGTGTCCTTTTATCTTCTGCCTACCGGAGAACAAATTTTCTGGGGTTTTCAGTGAGTCAAGAAGAACTAAAGGTAAGGAAGGATAGAGGATGAACAATACTGAAATACATTGTATGTGTGAATGAAGATGACAAAATCTGAAAGCTGTTTACTAATGGGGGTAAGAAAGATGGGGAAACAGAGTAAATGAGGAGTCAATCAATCTGATTAATCTACTATATAGGCCTGCATGAAATACCAAAGTGAAGCCCTTTTGAACAATTAACATACACTTAGACAAAAAGGAGAATGAAAGTAAGGTAAAACAGGTCCTCTAAGAGTATGGACATGGATAGGAGGGAAATGAGCTAACAGAGAGAGAGGAAGAATGAGCATAGTCAAAGTGCTTCGTGTACCTGTGTGAAATTACTACAGGTAATCTGAGCTTGGTTTGGAAAGGGGAGGAGAGATGAGGGAAAGTGATGGGTGAGGGGCGTCTGAGCAAGATATACTGCATGCATATATGAACGTGTCAAAATAACACCCCCCTTTGTGCAACTAGGTGATGCTAAGAAAAGTAGGGGGAGAGAGAGAGGGAGGGAACACTTACTTAGACTTGCTGTGCGCTGGGCTCCAGGCTTATTATGATTTCATGACTTTTCTCACTTAGCCTCTCACTTAGTCAACATCTGTCCTTTTGATAGGTGAAGAAAGGGAAGCCCAGAGAGGTGAGGAGACAGCTAGGACATGGCATAGCCTGGTTTTCAAATTCCCTTTTACCTGGCTTCAGAGATTCACTCAGTTCCACAGAGAAAATGATGAGAACTTTGCTCCTCTGTCCTCAGGGGCAAAGCCCTCAGAAACTAGCTACCCTGAGTTGGGTTGGGGGCAGAGTTGTGGGCCGAGCACCCTGGAGTCCCAGGACTTGTGGGCCATTTCTATGCCCTCAGTCAACAATCCAGCTTTCAATAATTCTGTCCTGGCTGCCCGCCGCCACTGTCATCACAGTCAGACCCCACACCCACACAGGAGAAGGCTTTGGCCGAGGATATGCTGAAGCAGGAGGAGGAAATACCCTCTGGTGGGGCTTATTACAAAGCCCCTGAATGGCCCCATTGAGGTGCCCAGGCTGGATGACAATGAGCCTGTTGGAGCCCTTGGCCCGCTGAGGTGAGAGGTCTGAGGCTGGGCAGGCAGTGCTGGCTCAGAGGCCAGACACTGACTTCCAGGGCTGGGAGCCAGGGCCTCTGACGTGCTCTGAAATGCCAGCTCTGCTTAATGGGGAGCAGCTGGGCTCAGCTAGGCATTTCTCTCCATGCCAGGAAGGCAGTGTGAACCCAGTTCCCCGGGCCATGGCAGCCTCCCCTCCTCCCTCCCTTGCTCTGCTCCGTTTTCCAGGGCTAGGCACAGCCAACTAGACATGAGGACCATGATCAGCCATTTGCAGTGTCCCCTCAGTCCTCAGTAGCACCCTTTCTATCCCTGGTAGGAAAATAATAGCTCTTTAACAGCTCAGAACACCCACAGGTACAGTTGTGAGGTAAAATGCAAGACATTCAGTTATATATGAATTTTAGGTAAACAGCTCTTTAATTGTGCTTAAACTGTGTGTACAAATATATTGATAAGTAACAAAGTCTAAGCCAAGATATGGGTTGTTGTGGCATGGGAAAATTTTTTTAAAGTTACTTGTTGTTTATCAGAAATGTGGATTTCACTAGACATCCTCTATTCTTACTTACTGACTCTGACAAATGACTGGGATGATGTGGGTTTCTCCTTAATACTATCAAAGTGGGGTGGGGAGGAGGCCCAGTTCTCTGCCCACTCTCTGCCTCTTGTCTCCCATACACAAAATGACCAGATGCTAGAATGAGAAGGTATTCACAGACAAGCATTTGGCTTCCTTGTTGCCTACCTCCTGGCAGGAGCCTCAAACTTCTTTCAGCCCCAACAGACAGGAGGGAGGCTTCTAGTGACATTCTAGTTGGTGACCATTTTCATAGCACCTGCAAGTCATAGCAACTAACCTCAAGTGGCTTCATTGTGAATGAGACAGAGGGGTCTCTTCCCTAACAGAACTTAGAGGATTCTAGGGGGAATTGAGGTTGAACAAAAGAGTAAACTATCAACACTGTGGATCTGTGGGTGAGTGGAAGGGGGTCTTGGGGACTCTCACTGTACCCAGAGCAGGTATCTTGGAGTCAAGGGTTCAACTTGAAATTTGGAGCCATGTCATTGAGCTGACTAGCTATGTGGCCCTAGGCAAGACAATTTTTTATTATTTATATATTTTTATTGTAAAGATACTGTACAGAAGGGTTATTGTTACATGAGCAAGGTAATGAGTCCATTTCCTATGGAGCATTGTTAGACCCTCCTTTATATTTCCCCTACCATCCCTTTCCTCCCCATCTCACCAACTCTTCCCTCTCTTCTCCTACCCCACCTCCTCCCTGCAAAGTTGTAAAGTTCATTTATAACATACTGTCTTGTACATCTCATTGTTACAATGGGTCATCCTGTATCCTTATTTCAGCATTTTATTTTCCTTACCCTCCCCAAATTAGAAAAAACTATATATATACATATATATATTTACAAGATGCAGGACACTGGAATCAAATACAGTGACAGGGATTGTACTGTGAGGGAAGAGCATACAAACAAAAAAATAACATAGTACGTTATAGTTACATTAAAAAGAACAGCAACAAAGATAAAACCTCTTGTGTCCCTATCCTGGGGTTCTTTCACTTAGCATCAGGTTATATGGTCATATGTACTAGCTTTTGACCTCCCTAATACTATTATTAGGCAAGACAATTTAACTTCTCGTATTCTTGATTTTCCTCTTCTGTACAGTGGGAACAGTATTTCTTGCCTGTAGGGACCAATGGCCAGTGTGAGTTCCAAGAACAATGCTGAATGTATAAATATGCATTGCCAACTGGTAGGTTGCAGAGCATTCCAGATGGAGAGAGAGAGAGAGAGAGAGTCAAAGGAGAGGGAAATACAAGAAATATAAGAGCCAGGAATGCTTGAGACCCATCCCTGCTTGGAGCTTGGAGTATGTTCTCTCAGCATACTCATTCTCTTACTCTGCTTACATTTACTTTTATGTTACTGGGGTTTGAACTCAAGACCTCAAGTTTGATATGCAAATGCTCTGCCATTTAGCCATGTTACCATTCTGCTTTTTCTTTTTCCAGACAGGGTCTTGTACTTTTGTCCAGAGCTGGCTTTCAAACAACAATCCTTCTATCTCTACCACTCAAGTAGCTGGGATTGCAGATAAGCACCGCCATGCCTAGCCCTTTAGTCAGTCTTTTATACCATTCTTCTGTCTCAGGTGAATAACAGTAAAACTATATAGTTATATAATATTTACTGTTTGTAAATTTGATAATGGTTATGAGCATGAGCTAGAGATTTAAACAGTTTTGGTTTATACTCCATCTTTTACTGTATGACCTGAGGTCATACAGTAAAGCCTTGGTTTCCTCCTTTATAGAAGGATTGGAAGGATAAAAAGCACAGAGTCTGGCATATAAGTGCCACAGAAATGGGCAGCTATAAAGAAGGACTTATTTGAGTCTTACAACACCCTTGTTAAGTAATAATTATCAGGTACAGAATGAAGTTTAGAGAGGTTAAGTAAATGATCCAAGGTAGCCAAGCTGAAAGAGTGTCTATAGGAAGAATACTCCTGAATTCTCAGGAAGCTTTTGGTCATCAGGCTTTCTGAGGCTCTGCTTTCTGGCTTTCAGCTGGATGCCTTGCCAGGGACTGGCTGGATCCAGGCTCTTTTGCATAGTTGTGTTCTGGCTCACACACTTGGTGTCCTAGAATCTTGGCATACCTCCTTGTGCCAAGCCCATCCCCACTCAGTCTCCTCAGGCCAGGGATAAGGGCATCCTTTTCTAAGGTTTGTGTCCACCTCACAGCAGCCATTTCTCTTTACTAAGATTGAAGTTTGAGATTTTTATTACACTCTTAAAGCTTTTCTTCATCCCCCTGCATGGATGCTAGTTTTATTGTCTTGAGTACAAATATAGTTGTGAGAGATGAGGGTGTTTCTTGGGAGAACCTAGGGAGTCCTTACTGGAGAAGGCAACCTCAGCTAGCCACATCCCCTTCTGTGGGAGCAGCTGGACTAAAGGAGGTATTGTGGTTTCTCACTGAATTAATAACCAGCGAACCCTGATGGTTAAGGAGGGGGTGTGGAGCTAGCCTTAACCCCGATAGAGTGCTCTGTACTGCTTCTTTCAGAAGATCTTAGTTCAGTCCTCCTGCCCACTCTGGTGGTTAGACTCATGTTTCAAATGACTGCAATGAGACAGATGCTGATGATTTGAGCTAGGTTACATGGTCAGTAAATAGTAGAGGAAGGTTTAGAGTACAAATCTGTCCACTTTCAAGCTCATGCCTTACTGTTAACCAGTGCCTAGGTTTGAGTGTTTTAGGAAAAACCAATCCAGTAGATCACTTGTACTTGACTTCAAAGTTCCCCTGAGGACATCAGATGCTCCATTTTCCACACTGCAGGCAAGTGTGCTACCATTTAAGCCACCTGGTACGTGAGGGCCCAAGTTTAGTACATAGTACTGAGACTTTTAGGGAGATTGGGCAAACCTGTCTACTGATTTTACCTGATTCCTTAAGACCTGCCTGCTCCTCTTACCTGATTTCTTAGAACATTTTAGATGCACCACGAGGAGAAATGGCATTTTTCTAAGGACAGGAAGAGCCTGCGTAAGTCAGAGATGGACATGGCCATTGTGCAGTGAGGATAATGTAAGAAGACCTGTTTTCACCAAGGATTGGGAACATGATGTTGCAAAAATAATGGGATGGAGGCTGTGGGATGAAAGTCTTGAAGCTAGACATGGATAATTGGTTTCCATCCAAAACTCAAGGAGCCATCGTGGGGTTCTGAGCAGGGGAGGGAAGTCTGATGATTGTATACAAGAGATTCTCAGGATATTGGAAATGTTGTAGACTAGATACCTGATTGTGTCCTAGAATTTCTGTTGATGAGGATGGGAGGATGCCTGGGCCATGACAGAAGTTCTGATGATGGTGATGATGACGGGCATTTATTGAGTGATTACTATGTGCCAGGGAAGGTGTCTGAAAATTTTGCCACATATGAACCCATGTAATCCTTGCCACAATCATTGAGGGGGGAAGTGCCATTATGAGTACTGTTGTGGGGAAGCTGAGGCACAAAGATGTGCTGGCATCTGTTATATCTGGACATGGAGGCTGGAGAGGGAACAAGCAGATCAGAAAGTCACTGGGGAGACTGAGGTTATGGCTTAGGGCTGGAGCATTTGCCTAGCATATACCAAGCTGTGGATGTGACCCTCAACATCACACAAAAAAAAGGAAGAATTCTTGAAGGAAGATCAAGCGCTGGACCTGGGACCGTGTTGAGAAGAGACTAGAGGAAAGGAAAGATGTGCAGTGACTCCTGGGTCAGCCAGTTAATCTTCTATCAGTGGTGGTAAGTACTGGGAGAACTCGCAATGCCTCTGTTAAGTGGAAATGTGATGTTTGAAAGGATGAATGTCGTACATCAATGCCAAACACAAATACTGTAACATATGTGAGGCCAGGTGCTTCTGTTTGAGGAGGATGGCTGAAGTGAAGGGGACATGGACAGGCCAGTGTTGAAAGGGCCTATGCCTGCCAATTCCTTCCCTTAAATCTAGTGTGTTACCTCTAGACATCACCACCACAGGTCTCTTTCCTGATGACCTTTCTTCCTCTCTTCTTACCTCTACTCAACTTGGACTACAGCAATTTAAGCGCAAGTGTATTTGTCAACACTTTATTAAAATGTTCCCCTTTCCAGGTCACACATGCTTTAGCAAAATGCTTCAGAAGTTTGATGAATGAATTAAGTGTGTGAATCATCCCTAGGGTTCACATCCCTCCAGAGGAAATGCCCAGCAGTGTCTGAAATCCAAGGCATCAGACCCTGATCTCCTACAAAGTCAGACACCACATACTGTTATGGCCAGATATATCATATGGACCAGGTCAAGCTGTGACCCTCCTCAGGCAAGAATGTGGAGACCATCCCTAGCTCAATCTCTCTAATCAGTAGTCATTGCCAGCATGAGCTCTTCAGTTCACCAAGCCTCAGTTATACCTTGGCCTCAGACTGACTTGCTGTAGGATCTTGGACAAGTTATTTCATTCCTTAAATTTGTCATTTGTAAAATGAAGATAATAATAGCACCATCTAACAGCACTGAGATGTCTAAATCAGAAAATGCCTGTAATATGCTTAAGCCTAGGATCTGGCACATAGTATGTGCTCATTATGTATACACTGCACTTGTCCCAGCCTTACTCTGATATGTTCCTGGAGAATAAGGCTTCTCTGTGGGCTTTGGGACAAAGCTTGGAGCCTATCAGCACATTGTTGCTGGTTTGCCTGGCATCCTGCTTGTGCTCCCTGGCTTTCTCAGCCAGATCTAGAGTGGCACTGTGGTCAGCCTGGCCCTATAAGCAGCTCTCTTGCCCTGATATCCAGAGATGTTCTTGTCGACTTCCTTTCCAGACCCTTAAACACCTGCATTAGAGGCAAATAGCTCTCATCAGTGCTTGTAGATCATCTATTATGTTCCATTTCATAACATAAGTTCTATCCTCAACCCCATCTTACCTGAGAGGAAATGGAGGCACAAGTCACTTGCTCAGAGGTATGCAAGCCAAGCTGTGGACTCTAAACCCTTGGCCACTCTGAACAAAGGAGTTTGCAGCCATTCCTCCTGCATGCTGCCTACATTTTCATAACCTCCTGTCAGCCCAGGAGGTTTGCTACTTCTCTGAGCACAAGCGACCAGAACCATCTGTCGAGTGCTTTTTTTTTTTTTTGAGGGAGCTGGTGTGACTATTTCAGGGTAAATGTAGAGAAATAGCATCACTTTTTCCCCTCTCACAGTAAAAATAACCTGCAGGGATTAGAAGAACAAATGGAGGTTGGAGGTTGGGAGGCTGACACAGAGGAAGGAGTGTAAGTGCTGTAGGCTGCCCACCTGGGTGCCATGTACCACCATCTGCTTGGTAGGGAGGCAAGGTTGGCCCGAGCTGCCAGCACCTCGTGGCCACTAGCATCAGCCTTCACAGGATCGTCTTCAAAGAGCTTTGGCCCAAGGAGCCTCAAGGAACAGAGGAAGGATTCCCCAGAAGGCAGTAACATTTGTCCATACAGAGAAAGCAACATGACCACCAACCTCATCCTCTCTTGTATCAGCCAGCTCCAGACACGAACCAGGCACAGCTTCTCATCATGAGACGTGTTTTTTTTTTTAAATAAAATAAACTGCAAGTAGTTGGTGAAGTTGAGATTATGTTAATGTATGCAGTTTCCACTGCTGCTAGGATTAAAATAGCTTCCTTTCAAGAAAACTAGAGCTACTTATTTGTCAGTCTTCTTCCAGGTGACCTCTGGTTGGGTTCTAGGACTGTAGGCTGAGCATGAGGTAATAGTGGTAAGAGCTCCATGGTGGCCCCTGGGATCTTCAGCTTGGCAGAGTGTGAGACAGAGACCTGAACAGATTCTTCCTTCATTGGCATGCTTCATAGTGTTGTCTGCAGAGCCTCCGAGAGATCTGTTGTCAGGACTCCACTCCCACGGAAGAGGTTGAGCTCTTTCTCAGTCAGAGATGGTCATTCTGCAGTACTAGATGGGTGCTAAGCAGACAAGTTGATTGGCTTGGGTGGAGGTCAGTTTCAAGTTTAATAACATTCACTTGTGGAGTTATAGTATAAGATTCCGGGGGCTAAGATTTCTCATAATAAACTTACAAGGAAATAGATGATGGTGGGTTCCTGGGAATCACTGACTTGCTAAGGATTGGAGGGTTAATTGGGGGCAAACCTGCTAGGATTTAAGCCAAGTGTCTATAACCCAAGAATCACTGTGTCTTCTTGCCTTCCTTAGCCATCTGGAGTCAGACCACAAAATGCAAGTGTTTAGAAATGATTGGGAGGACTTTAAGCTCCTATGCTGAAAGGTTCTTAACTATACAGGGGAGAGGGAAGGGATATATCAATTGTCACCTACCAAGCAAAAGGCAGAGGTGGGATTCAAATTCAGAGCTAACCCTCCATAGCCCAGACTCACAGCTCTGCCCTTTAGGGTGATTACAGCTACACTTGGTATTCATTCTGATCAGATTTCATCAATACCTTGTTTGTAGAATCTCCCTCTAGGTAGAATCTCCCCTAGAATATGTAGGGTATCTGGAAAGTTTTTTGAAGGGCTCCTATCTATATGAAAAAGCTTCTTGCCAAACATCAGTACACCAGCACCATTTTGGTAGGCCAATGTCATGATCCTATGGAATAGCTATAGTGTCAGCCAGAGAGAGCCACACTCTTGGTCACCTGGGATCAGGCACTGCTCAGGACACCACTGGGGTAATTCCTGTGCACCCGATGTATAGAAGTTCAGAGAATACCATGAAGAACTGAGAACAGGGACCCAGTGGTCTATCAGAGCTAGGGGGGTCTGGACACTAAAAGGAGTCAAAAAACTCAATGAAGGCACTCAAAAATCTAATTTTAAGGACAAAAGTGAACATGAGACAAAATGAGAGCAAGAGGAAGAAGAGAGTGAATCCATATATTAAACACCTGTGTATTCTAGGTACAGTATTAGAGTCCTTGAGGATAGCAAAAGTCAGGGTCAGGTGCAGTGCCTGATACCTGTAATCCCAGCAACTCTGATGGTAGAGATTTGGAGGACTTAGGTTTGAGACCAGCCCAAGCAGACAGACTCCAGTTATACAGAAGATGAAAGTAGGAAGATTGTGATCTGAAATCATCTTGAGGCAAAAATGAGGCCTTATCTGAAAAATAAAACTAAAGCAAAAGGGGTTATAGGTGTCATTCAAATAGTATAGTGCTTGTCTCTTAAGCTCAAATCCAGTGCTTTACAAAAAAAAAAAGAAAGAAAGAAAAGAAAAGGGAAAAGGAAAAAGAGCAGGGTACTGGTGGCTCCAGCCTGTAATCCTAGCTACTCAGGAGGCTGAGATCTGAGAATCGTGGTTCAAAGCCAGCCCCAGCAGGAAAGTCTGTGAGACTCTTATCTCTAGTTAACCACCAGAAAATTGGAAGTGGTGGTATGTCTCAAGTGGTAGAACATTCACCTTGAGCTGAAGAGTTCAGGGACAGTACCCAGGCCCAGAGTTCAAGTCCCACAACTGAAAAAAAAGGAAAAATATAAAAAGGAAAAGTCCTTGCTTTCTTGGATTTTCAGCCTGATGGGCTATCAGATATTAACCACATCATTACAGGAGGAAAACTGCAAGAGAAGAGGGAAGAAAGGGGCCTGGCTACCCAATAGGAAACTCTAAAGTAGGTAAACATAGCAGCATGTGACATAATGTGCTAATTGCACTCACAGATTTTAGAGACAGATACTGAATTCAAGAATCTTCCATGTGGCCAGGTATGGTGGCTCATAACTGTAACTGTAGGTTTTCTGGAGCTGAGATTATGAATATTACAGTTCAAGGCCAGCTCAGCCAAAAAGTTTACAAGACTTCATATCAACCAGTAAAACAGGCTGAGCATAGCAGTGTGTGCCTAACATCCTCTCTGTTTGGGAAGCATAAATAGGAGGGTCACAGATCTGACCATGTAAAAAAAAACGCAACTCTATTTAAAAACAAAAACAAAAATGACTGGAGGAGTAGCTCAAGTGGTAGAATGCCTGTGTGCAAGCTTGAAGTTTAAGGTCCTGAATCCAAATTCCAGTGCCAAAAACAGAGAACCATACTTGCTTCTTCTTAGATACATTCCTCTGTGGCCCTTACACCCTGAACTGATTCTTTTTTCTTTGTCATCCGAAAGATGTTGGTAAATATTCCTACCTTGCAGGGCACTGGAGAAGATTAAATAATATCAAGATGGAAAGCTGTTAGCAGAAAACCTGACACATATGGGGCCCAGTGAATAGTGGCCATCACTAATTATTACTGCAGTCTGAGTCCTGAGCAGATCCAAGTAGCTGATGAGGGCAGGGCGGGGGCTGAGCAAATACGCATGCTGACAGTCCTAACAATAGCTGACGGTGGAACCAGTGACAATCTGATAGCACAGGAAGAAACCCCGAAACATTGACTGGCCTAGCAGTTTGCAGAGCCATTAGTGAATGGTTAGGGTGTGAATTTCGATCTGGGGTAATCTGGGTTTTGAGAAGGTATGGATATATAGGATGGGACTTCACAAATCAAAAGACTAAATAAAGCGTATGTTTGAGTGCCTCAAACATGAAGATTCAGGTGCTTCACCATGTGGAAGCCTCATACCCTGCAATGCTGGGAGGAAGAGTGACCCTGGGCTTATCCAGAGGTAGATCCACCAGGTACCTCTGAGGAGGTGACCCAGGCTCAGGTCCAGTGTTGTACCACTTGGGTAGATAGGGCAGAGCAGAGCAGGGCAGGGCAGGAGCTCCTGAGACTACTCTGCAGAGGATGTGCTGGGAGCCTGTCAGCCTTGCCCGGGCTGGATTTCCAGTCTTATAGATGTAGATCTTAAATGTGGGGGACAGATATGGGAGAGGCACAGTCAAGAGATGAAAGATCACTCCATCTGCTTGCTTCTGCAGAAAATATGGAGACCAGAAGCGGAGGGTGAGTTTTCCTAATGGAGAACTTGGAGGTGAATTTTCAAGGGAAGAAGCAGCTTTTACAGACAACACAAATTCCCCAAGCTGGGATCCTGACACCGGGCTCTGGTGGCCAAGTTGGCAAAGGGGCTTGTTAGAGGAGGCCACTGTGAGGAGTGCTCAGTCGATGTCCTTAAAGGAAGGCACACAGGCACTCAAGCATTCGAGCTCTGCATTTCAGCTGCAACAGAGACAAAAAGGAGGTTCCTTCTTCTGGGATGCTTACATCTCCCTAACTTCTCTCAGCAGTGCCAGCGTCTGCTGGAGCCCGGGACCACCCTGGAAGCTTGGTTAGTTAGGATCTTCTGTCTTCCAGGTCACTGTTGGTACTTGTTGGGAGAAAAGGTGGCTGCTGGAAAGAACACAGCTAATATTGGAAGGAACCATGTAACTAGAACAATATAAATCTTACCCTCGTCCCTTGTTGTCAGTGAAGTTTCACACTGTTTACCAAGTATTCACGTAGGCAGATGTTGAACTAGTCTCTCTATTCTCATTTAATCATCCCAACAACTCAGAGTGTTCTCATGTTATTTCCATTTGCATAAGAAAAAGGGTAAAGAGACAGTTAGGTGCCCAAGCTTACACGGCTAGGAAATGACAGAGTGAGCACTCCTTAATTCCTTAATTCCTTCTTCAGAAGCCTTATTGAAACTCTGAACCCCTGTTTTGAAGGCCAATGGAAAATTTTAAAGGTAGAGGTTGCAAACTGATGCGCCTCAGGTTGAATCAGGCCTGGGCAGACATTATATATGTGGCACAATGTTAAAAAAAATTTTGGGGGGGGGTCCGGTCGTGGGGCCTGAACTCTGGGCCTGAGCGCTGTCCCTCAGCTCTTCAGCTCAAGGCTAGCGCTCTACCATTTGAGCCACAGCACCACTTCTGGCTTTTTTTTTTCTTTTTGCTTATGTGGTGCTGAGGAATCAAACTCAGGGCCTCATGCCTGCAAGGCAAGCGCTCTACCACTGAGCCACCTTCCCAGCCCTGTTTGTTAAAATTTTTAAAAGCATTATTTCCTGTTGACTATAGGCCTCAACACTCCCAATTGCCTTCTACACAAATGTTTAGCCCTTGAGGACTCTTAAGTTTCTATTCCCTGGGTGAACGAATCTTTGTTTACTTGACTCAGTGACTAAGCCAGAGTGGGCTGAGTTAAGAATATCTAAGAAAAATAAAAGTATGCCCTGTTACTCCTTCTGCAGAGGGAAGAAGATGCCAGCAGCTACAGATTCAGTCAAACCAAGCTGAAGAACTACTCACAGATCCGTAGAGCTGGCTTTTGGGTTTTGAATTCTATCTTGAGGAACCTAGTAGTTTCAAGAGAAAAACTCAAGAGGGAGATTCTTGTTCTTTCTTGTATCATTGCTTCAAGGGCAGCTCTTCTATCTTAGTAAGGAATCATTTGCACTGTACAACTTGAACTTCTCTCAGTAACCGTCTACAAGAACTTCAGACAAGGACACATATTACAAAGAATGAATCTGTGACAAACTACTAATTTCTAGTAGTCTTCAAATTTTGGAAGGTTTGTTCACTAGAAGCAAGTAACACCCTTCCAGAATAGAGGGCACTCAGAAAACAAAAGAGATGTTTTGGAAACTGCATAGGAAAGTAGTTGAATAGGAGAATCAAGCATGGGTACTTCTTTTGGCACATGGTACATGCTTGATTTGGTAGCCCCATCTGTAATAGTAGAAGCCTTTCTTATCTGTAATAGTAGCAAGCCTTTCTTAAACACTTTGAACACACACACACACACACACACACACACACACAGTATATTGTTAGCTTATTACCTATATTGTCTCCTCCAATCCTCACAAAAGCCTATAAACCAGGTACCATTGTAAAGAGCTCACGATTACCTTCAAGGGCACCTAGCTAATAATCCAGGAAATCTAACCCCAGATCCCATGCTCCTAACCTTTACTCTGCTGCTTCCAACAGGGGCCAGAAGTCTGGGTACTTCTCCATCAGAGGAATGTAAGATGTAAGATAATGGTGAGAGGTCAGAGAGAGGAGGCTAGATCCTGCAACTGCACCATTTTCAATTCAAAGGATGACATGAACTTTTTCTTGCTACTAAAGCCTTTCCTGCGTGGCATCCACTGCCTCTTATAGTTCAGTCTTCACTCTTCTACTGTTCCCAATCCCCTTTACTCTAACCCCTTCTCAAACCTTGCAGAAAAGTGCAGTTTGAGAATCAGGTGGATTAAGAGTCAAAAGCTGGGTTACTATTTCCTCTCTCTAGTGACTTCAGGTAAAAATAGCCTCAATTTCCTTATCTGTAATCTAGGCTGTTAAGAATACCTTCATCATAGATGTGTGAGAACTAAAGGAGATGTGAGCTCAAAGCACTTAACAAGGAGTCTGACACATAGTACCTGATACACTGCCACAGTAAAGACAGAATTCATTTCATTGGTGGTCACCATGTCAGATTAGGAGAGTACCTATGTGGTTTGCTGTGTGGATCTCATGGAATGCCTACACCTCTCTGCCACTATATGAGGTGATCCACAAGACCTGAAAGCTAGTATTTCATGTCTCCTTGCCTACCTGGTGCCATAGAAGTTACTAGAGGTAGTCCCCCTCCTTAGTGCCTGGCCTGGTTATCAGTCCTGCTCATCTCTAGATAATAATAGACATCCTTTGATCTGATGCCCCACATGGAATCAAGAACTTCCCCTGACCTTGCTCATGCTAATCCCTGCATTCTGAAATGCTGAACCTGGTAAGCAGTCAGGCTTACCACCGTCTCCTGTCTGCTTTGGCAGCTGTCCTGAGAAGCTATGGGCACTATCGCCACCTGGTGGCCCTTCACCGCAATACATGTATAGAGATTTCCCACAGTATCCTATTTAAGGCAACCCCAGCTTATTATATTCCTGGGAGTTCAACCTACAACACTGAGAGCTGAGGGTTGGGGGTGTGGCTTAGTGGTAGAGCCACTTGACTAGTAGTGTGAAGATCTAGGTTTAATTCCTAGGGTAGAGGTAAGATCAGAGAGGGGAAACAGTGAGATGTAGGAGGAAAAGCACTGTGAGTGGAGGCATGTAGCCTTGGTTAACATTCTGCCCTTCACCATTAGGGAATATTGGACAAATGACTGAACTTATGTGAGTCTGTTTCTTTTCTAAAATATGATGAAAACTTTCCACATCTTCTCATAATAACATGTGAGGTTTCCCAAGAGATATTGTACTCATGACTTATGGAATTGTAACCCCTTGGTACAACTCCTTAATAACCATTTAAAAAAAAATGTGAGGTTTCGGTGAAGGGCTTTGTAAACTGCAAAGGTTCTGCATTGTGGAAGGTCGGGTCATAGTGGTTCCAGGGACAAAGTAAGGTTGGTACTTCTGAATCTGTGTGTTGGATTCTGGCCTGGCATAGCCCCCACTATCTAAACCCAGCAAGGAGCCAGGAGCAATCATGGACGTGGCCCAGCATGTCTTCAGGGTGGGTGAACTGCTGAGGTCTTTACCCCAACTCTCCATCCTGGGATCTGTTCTGGAGCTTCTGCAGCCAAGTGCATCTGCTTCTGCAGATGGAGAGTGACCGGTGCCCTCTGATTATTTTTGGAGATGGGAAGCTCATGTTTTAGTTTCCTCGAGGATCAAATTCTGGATTGGATCAAGGGACAAGCTGCAACACTCACAGGTAAGGCCACACAGAATGGTTGGCCTCAGCCCAGAACTGCCTCTCTGAGTCCAGGAATGTGATAGTATCTGGAGCTGGGCATGCAAGGTTAGCTCATCCCTTCCGATGATGGACAAAGGACCCACTGTGTAGTGTTGGGCAGTTATCCCAGTGGCTTCTGGCTACTCTGCTTAGGCAGCTGTCTGGACTGGTCCAGCCTAAGAAGCCTGAAGAGTTTTCTTGCTCCACCAGCCATGGCAGACTTGGGTCAGTCCACGGTCATCCCTGCCCCAGGGCCTAATGCCAAGCACATGTCACAGGTACTGGGAGGAAGGGTTCTCTATGGGTTTTGAATGGCTCCTCTGCCCATAATGCCTTCTCCCCACTCCACTGGCTTCAGATGTAGTTGCTTTTATTGAGTGTCTACTATACACTAGATAAAGAGTTTTCACAGAGATCTTCTCATTTTTTCCCTCAAAGTAGCAGAAATTTGGAACCCAAATTACATAGGAAGGATCTGAGGCTTAGGAAGGATTAGTCACTCAGTGAAGTTCAAGCTCAGGCTTAAACCCAGAGTTCTGCCTCCAGGGCTCGTCTTGATCTGATAGTGAAAGACTTTCTAGAAACAGACTTGGAATGAAGGCCCATACAGAGTGAGTATGTAGCCTCCATTGAATAGAGGGAAGATACTTCACCAGAGCCTCAGTGACATGCTCCCCAGTGCTGTTGCCTCTTATACCACCCACCTCCCTATCCTTAGCACTTCCAGAGCCTTTCATTCTGATACCACTACTCTCCATTTGAAGACAATGAGTTAGAGCAGAAGCTGAGGGAAAAGGGCTCTGGCCTTATCCTGGTGTCACAAATATTTATTCCCTTATAGTTTCACTTACTACTTTTAAAAGGTAATAAATGCAGATAGTTTTTAATCAAAAAGATTTACAACTTGAGTATAAAATGAATGGGAAGCATCTATTTTTCCTCCTCCTCACTGTACCAGCAAGCACCTCTTTAAATAGGTCCTTGTATATCATTGTAGTAACTTCTGTGTGAGGGAGGGGAAGGGGGGAATAAAGCATACTCAAACCCTCCCACAGTTGGAATTTCACCAGCCCCATCCTTCTCCAACATTTCCTGATACAGAGACCAAGTGTCCCCTCTTTATCTGCTGCATCAAATCTGTCATTTAGCTGGCTATCGGCTCTCCATAGTTTACTGGCTAGTGTCCTCTTAGTGAACATTTTGTTTGTTGTGGTCTTTTTTTTGCCAACATAAATGAAGTGCATATTACCCCTGTATCTATGCACAGTTGTGCACAAAGATAATGAGATCCAGTATCAACAAACAAGCTGGGCATGTTGGTTCATATCTGTGGTCCCAGGTACTCAGGAGGCAGAGAAAGGTTGTGGTTCAATGCTGGCCCACCGCAGAAGCACAAGCCCCTATCTAAAAATAAAACTAAAAGCAAAGAGTTGTGGTGGAGTGGAAGTGGGGTGGGGGGGGCGAGGGGAGGAGCTCAAGTAGTAGAGTACCTGCCTAGTAAGTATGAGATTAAGTTCAAACCTTGCTGCCACTAAACAAATTTTATGTAGATTTTCTTCCTCTTAGCTAAACCAAAAATAGTCCATTTTATTCCATGTTTTCTTCTGATTAAAAATTGAAGTGTGGGCTGGGAAGGTAGCTCAGTGATACAGCGCTTGCCTTGCATGCATGAGACCCTGGGTTCGATTCCTCAGCACCACATAAGCAAAAAGAAAAAAGCTGGAATTGGCGCTGTGGCTCAAGTGGTAGAGCGCTAGCCTTGAGCTGAAGAGCTGAGGGACAGTGCCCAGGCCCAGAGTTCAGGCCTCACAACCAGACCCCCCCAAAAAAAATTAAAATGTCATGAGCCCCTGAAGATATTGCAGTCCTTAAATATTGCCTCTCTACAGTGACTAATGAATAAATTGACACTGAACTTGTAACTAGGGTAGCCCTCTACACACCTTTGTACTTAGCTATTGTCACTCTCTCTTACCTGGGACAATGTGAAATTTGAACTAAATTGGTGACAAATAGCCATCACATAAAGCATTTGATAACCTGTTGATGGTGCCAGGACTCACAGTCCTCATTAACAGGTACTGCAGCATCCTGAAATTTCCAAAATGTTTTCGCCACCATGATTGTCTTACGATATTGTGTCCATTTTACAGATTAAGAAATCAAGCCACTGAGACACAGGTAAGATTTTTCTTAGACACACAGATAGTAAGAAATAGAGTAAGAGGTACAGCAGCCTCTAGTGAGGCCAGAACTGCCAACTGGGTTCAACGGGATCTCGTGATCCATCTTTGTCCCTTAACAATCTCTCATCTGAATGATTTACATTCGCTGACTAGAAGACAGTGTGCTGACAGTGCTGTAGGCTGCCAAGCTCAAAGCAGAGGCAACATACTTGGGTGGCATATGGAAGCCAACTGCAGCCATGCTTCCTGAATCTCTCCCCAAGTTACTGATTTTGCTGTGTGTGTGTGTGTGTGTGTGTGTGTGTGTGTGTGTGTGTGTGTGTGTGTTTTAAACTAGAGTAAAATTGATTGTCACATATACCCAGTGCATGGAATCTTTTTTTAATGTAGGGAGAGCATGATTAGAAATTCAGACATAGATAGCTCAGCATTAATTACCTTTCCACTGCACTTGTTATTTATGGAGTGTGTTTACTGTCATTAATGAAGCAAATGCTAGAAGGGTATGGAAGGAGGATTAATCAAAAGAAAGTAGATTTAATATGTCCTCTTACTTTAAATTTTGTCTGATTTCTACATTTATTGCCACATGCACCTGTTTCCCTTTTAGGACTCTTGTACTAATTTATTTCCTGTTACCCTATTCACACATTGTTTCTGTTTTTTTGATATGGGAACTTGCTTTGTAGCTGAGGTTGGATTCAAACTCATGATCATATTGCCTTAGCCTCCCAAGTACTGGGATTACAGAGATGCACAACTGTGCCTGACTTTCTTTTACATTTCCAATTAGTCATTTCCACCTTCTACAATGCCCTCACATCTATACTCCTGAGTGCCAGGGACCACAAAATTCAGCTTTATAAAACTTGGCTTTCATTATGTCCACCCCCTTCTTAGAAAAAATATTATCTGTATTTTATTTAGCACTTATGATGTCTCAGGTAATTTTTATTCATTCCTATTACACCTCCCAATTATACTCAGCTTATAGATATGAAACCTAAGGCTCAGTGAGCTTGAGTCTGGATCACAAAGAAAGGTATAGGATTCAAATTTGTACCCTTCTAGCCCCACTCATTGCACTGTTATCATATCAGAAAGAGTGAATTGAGCATGCTCACCAGGCAGATGGGGTGGATAGGACCTGGAATAAAAGTTGAGTCCAATCAGCCCTCGCAAGAGGTCAAATAACTTGGCCTCTGCTCCCAGCCTCTTCTACTGTCTCCAGGCAGTGGCATTGATCTGGTTTCAAGTTGGCTTTTGTTGTAGGGTTACACTTTTATTATCTTTAAGTAGCTGTACAAAGGGGTTATCATTCGACAAATCAGTTTAGAAGTACAATGCATCTTGATTAATGTCACCCTTTTATCATTCTTCCCCCATCTCTCCCAACCCCTCCCCTCATTTTTTTAGTTTCATAGTATATGCATTGAATATTATGATTGCATTCTCCCCCACTTCTCTCCATTTGTCTGACCCCCTTCCCAACCTATTTCAAGTTCCAGTTTCCTGGTGTTCATTTTGGGTAGGTTTTTCTAAATCTACCAATCTAGATTTCTCCTCACTGCCCTCCCTTGAAGTTATTTCCCTCCCAGTGCCATTTTCTTCCTGGGAAATGAACCCATCTGGAAACTGAAAGGGCCTAGAAGACTGGACTGGACTACCATAGCACCAAACCCTACTGGACCTACTTGCCCAACAGAAGGAGGCAATGTGAGCTGGGGAAACTGAACACATGACAGCCTTGTGGGGAAGGCTCTGGTATGAGGGCTAGTTCTGAGTCCATGGGCAGTGGTGATCATTGATATAGAAGACCCAGGGAGACGGGATTTCCTTCAGAGCAAATTGCCTCCCAGTCACAATTGGTTCTTCCACTGTTATAGAAACCTTTTAGATTCCCATGTGAGCCCTGAGGTCTTCACATCAAGCCAGGAGACAGTTTGGCACTGCTGTTTCTCTGAACCTTACAGGCTAGGTGGTTAGCAGGTATAGACGTCTGTTTAAGCCAGACTCCTTTATTGAGATTCTATGACATTAAGGCCTGAGAGTCCTTGACCCACCTTCAAGAAATCTGGAACCAAGAAAATGGAATGTGGCAGACAGCTGAGAGTGTTATAGCCTAGACTAGATTTCAATTCTCCCTTGGTAACCTTCCAATAGTTAACCTCCTTTGGGTCTCCTTTACCCATAAAATGGGCCTACTAATGCTTATACTATGAGTTCTTCAGGGATAAGGATAGTACTATGTATCTCTAGCATGGTGCTAGCACAGTAAATATTGGATAGATACCTGTTCAGTGAATGAATAGGCAGTATTGTGAGCATTGAATTAAGACAAAAATGCTTATTGGGAGCAGCTTATGAGAAGCATTCAGGGTGCAGTGTCATTAATACTTTGTGGAGGCACCAAGCACCATTTTTCCAGGGACTGTATCTAAGGAGGGGCAGACTGAGAGAAGAATGAGAGTATCTTGCATAATGGTGAAGAACAAGATTGTGAGTGGACTTGATGCAGGCCAGAAGCAGGTAGAAATAGGGGAGAAATCGACCAACCCTCAAAGATGGTAACTGGCAAAAGTTAGGGATGAAACTCAAAGTTTCTAAGTCTTGGTGTCATTTCTGGGCCAAACATGTCTTCATGTACTGCAAAGTTTCACACACAGATTGTTTAAGCATCCACTGTGAGATGCTCTTCGAATTTCAAGCACTCCTTTTTTTTAGAAGCAATATCACACTGAGCATTTGGCAGTGATGGACTTATTTCTCAGTTTGCTTTTTAATAAGCTTAAGGGCTATTGTTGATGCTTGTTTAGGTACACAGTTAATGCAGCACTTATAATTCTTGCGTTCATAGGCCTGGAGCTCAAGGTGCCATCGAGATCGTAAAGGCAAAGTGTAAGGAGCAGGTAGGGGCACCGCTGTCACAGATCAGTCCTCATGTCTTTCAAGCTCTATCTCACAAGCTAAGTGCTGGCTGCTGCCACTTAGTTCCCAATTTGAATGCAATTCCATTATTTTTATTATGACTTTATTTTTTCTGGCGTAAGATGGGTGATTGGGAACTGGGGGCAGCTAGTAATTAAGCTTACCTGTCAGAGCTGAGCTTGAGTCAGAATGAAGCACACTCTTTAGCTTCTCCTCTCGTTTCACATGTCAAAGCATCTGAATTAAGCTTCTTATGGGAACAATATCTGACCCCAAAATGTTGGAACTGGGATTACTGAGATGAAAATTCATCTAAGTTACCTACTTGTCATGACTTAGAGGAGCTGTGAACTCAGGCTCCTTGAGAAAACTACTCACTAGTTATAGAACATCAAGTTCCAAACCATAATTGCTGCTGGAAGCAATTTTGGGGATCACAGCATTCAGATTCAATATTCATTTGTTCCCCCAGAGAAGAACTTTGGGCCAGTTCGGAGACTTTTACAAATAGCAGCGCAAAGCCCACAAAATCTCTCCGAGCTGCTTGTCATCTGTGGGAGACCTGCCTCCGGTCTGTGGCTTTGAGGCAGCAGTGTCACATATTTTGTTCCTGCCATGAGGCCATGTGAGCCAAAGGCTAGATGGAAGCTTTGTTCTTGACTCTTAAAAATTAGAGTCTCATATACTTCAAAGAGATTCTAATGAGGAGATTGGAGGCACAGAGATTTCAGCTTGGCAAATGTAGTTTTCAATTCCATGAAGTTTGGCGTGACTTGATTTCTCTAGTGAGTCTTAATTTTTCTTCCTGGCCTGAGTTAGGTACAGATTGTCATAAAAAAAATCTTTGGTCATTCCCACCTTCCCTTTTCCCTGTTGATTTCTAGAATGTTCAACTTGCCCAAAGTTTTATCAACCAGCTCCTTTCTAAATTCTTTCTCTTGTCTCTTTCCTTATGCAAGGTTTGGCCAAATGAGCTCTTCTTTCTAAAATGTTTATTAAAGACATTTTCTATACATTTATCAATCTTGAACCTTCTCACTTAGACAAATCTTCCTTTTCTCCCACTACCGCCGTATGTTTTTAATTTTTTGCCCCAAGTGTTTTTCTCTCCAGTCATTCAGCTTTTCTAACAATTCCTTGGCCTTTGCTAGTATAGAACTCACCCAGGGTTGCTGTCCCAGATTTTGCATACATTTTCCATCTCTGTCCAAGCAGTTTTTAATTTTTGGAATTTCTAGCCAACTGTACCAACCTTACTTGATAATGCTTCTAGAACATTCCTCAAAGTAGGGAGTTGCATAGGGAGTTGCAGCATGTCCGCTCAGAAAGGGTCATAATAAATAGTTCTTTACATTGCTTCAGATAAGGTTACTGAAGCCCAGAAAGGGAAAGCAACTTGTCTACGATCACACAAGGAAGCAGCAACAGAGTCAGGATAGAACTCCACCTCCTTGCTTGGCCCTTTGCCATCTCTTCTTTGATAATTCATTTCTATATACAAGTGCCAGACAAATTCAACACCCTACTGAGTGAAAATTGCAGCTCTTATTTATGGAGCATTAACCATATGCTGTGCACTGTGTAAAGTGGGTTTTTTTATATATGTCTCATCTCTTCTCATCAAGCATGCTGTGAGATGAAATCCATTTTACAGATGAAGAAACTGAGTTGACATTATGCAGGTGCTAGCTGGTATCAGCTGTCAAGAACCAGTTATATGCCTGTCTCCCCAGTTCCAGGTTTTGTAATATTGTGTTGCTGGCTAAAATCAGCTACAATGGGAATATTTATACTACGGAAAATGCCAAATGCTGTACATTGAGATTTTTTCCTTTTTTGCTGTCCCGTTCTCTCCCAAAGGAGATCCAACTTACCAGCATACCACAGAGCTTATAGAGATGTTCAAAGCCTGAGTTTCTAACCAATATTTGACACTGTTAGTCAATAACGCTAGGTTTTTTCAATATCCTCTTGTGCTGAAGGTGGTCGCAGGAGAAGAGTCATGGCAGGGTATGAGGTACACATATCTGTGGGACTATCCCTGACAGTCTGGAATCGTTTGCCCTCAGTGTTCCCAGATGTCACCCTGTTCCTACCACATAGTTAGTTGTGTTGCTTATTGGATTTTGAATTTCCCAAACACAATCCCAACTCAGAGCCTGTGTTATTGCTATTGCCACAGACTTAACTGCTTTTCACAGATGGAGAACTCACTCCTTTTTTAATCTGTGTCCTCCCTCGACCAATCCATTTAAATAGCACACCCAGTATTCTCTGTTCATTTTCTTCAGTATTTTCATAACATTATCACTTTCTGTCTTTATGGTACCTAGGCATTTGCATGTTCTCTTTCTCTCCAGTGAAACGTAAGATCTGTATCTTGGTCACTGTTAGCTTGAGAGGATAGCTTCAGAATAGACAAGAACTACATAACTGAATGAATGGTATTCTACTGCACATGCCCATTCTTCTTCGTGTGACGTAGGTCATCCACTACTAGTTCAGATACTCACCTTGGAAGGCCTTTGCTATTCTCTCAGGCTCTCTGAGCACATGAGCTCTTCCTTCTCTACAACCTTCTGTCCAGTTGGAGTTGCTTTGTTCATGTTCCCATCTATCCAAGATTAGGCCAACAATGACATCTGTCAATGCTGATGTGCTAACAACTAATTGATGAAACATTTTGTAAAGGAGCCTTTGACCCTGAAAACTAATTACATTGCTGTCTTGGAAATGGAAATTGCCTGTCTCATTTAAACTCATTTGTTTAAGAGTGTGATTGGGGCGGGCTGATTGTGACCTTTGGAGAAATAAACATGAGGACTTAGGAGACAGCAAGCAAGAGGAGAGCTGGAGTGGGTCCCATTCTGGGGACTGGTGCACTTGTTGTGACTGGAAAGGCCACATAGACATTGCCCACATTCCCTGGGTAATGCCTTCCAAAAAACACACCATCACTTTGACACAGATCTGTCTTCCTATTTACACATAAGCATATATAGAGCATCATAGGCAAAAACATGAGACCCTGTTTGAAAATAACTAAAGTCAAAAGGGTTGGAAACATGGCTTAAGTAGTACAGACCCTGTCTAGCCAGCACAAGACTCTGAGTTCAAACCCTAGTACTGCCAAAACAGCAACAACACACAGTCATACACATACATCCTCTCAACATACCTACCTCCTCTCTCCCAAATCATTTAAAAATGTATTTTTACATAAAATTTCAACCATATAGACAAGGGATAAGGATAACCACTAATCTCCTGAGAGAGAATTTGTGGATATTTTTATCAGTTTATTTTTATTTTTTCCTACTGACAACCATGCAAAATTTGTGACCCATATTTTAAAAGACTTCATATATCATGGACATCTTCCCATGTCTTACATATTTTTATATATAGTCAATTTGCTTAGTGGGAAAGTATTTAATTGAATGAATATACCATCATTAATTTAGTACCTCCCTGACCATGAAGCATTTATGTTGTTTCAGGAAGTGCTATGATGAAATTTCTCATGGGTGAGTCTTCGACAAATACTGATTATTCTTGGGGCAATAACTTCAATTGCTGCAAACTCACTGCTAAAGACTAATCTGTACACCCCAATGCAATTGGCCATTTTAGAGAGGAGTACTTGGAAGGTTATTAGGGTTAGCTGAAGCTCCCAAAATGGCAGTACTGCCCTTACAAGGACATGAAGAGACCAGGATTGAGGAAGAAGACACCTATCTGTGAATAAGGTCTGATTTCTAGCTTCCAGAACTGTGGGAAATAAACATTTACTATTTAAGCCACCCAGCCTACAGTACTTTGGTTCAGCAATTCAAGCTAACTAATGTTTCTCACTTCCCCCCCAAGTTCTCTGCATAATTTTTTTTAAAAAAGGAGCCTACTATATCCAGGCCATGATTTTACTTCTGGGTCTTTGCATATCCTGTTCTACTTGATAACCCTCCTCTCCAGCTTTTTTTCTAAAAACCATAGATTTTTTTATTCACGCAAATCACACATCTCCTTGATTTTCAATATTTCTGAATCTAGGAGCTAGTGAGAATATTGGCAGGGTAGTATATCATAGGCATGAGAAATGTTCTCCATCCTTCAAGGCTCAGCCAAACAATGCCTCTGGGATTTGGGCTCCTTCCTGGATTGTCATAACCCTTTGTTACTCTACCCTTGTGACGATCACACTATACTTGCTTACCTACTTCTTGCCTGCCCCTGTACAGGATTTCCTTGCCAATGCAAATGTATATTTTGTTCCTCTATGTTCTACTCCAGGAAAGGTAGGCAGGTGGGGGGAGAGCCTATACTTGATTGCTGCTATTTTCCTCACTGAAAGACCAATAGAGTCATTTCCTTCTGCCAGGCCCCAATGAGCTCCCTACATAGCCCTCTGTGGGTGGGTCAGAACAGCTCATCTGCTCCAGCTAGAGCATTTCCCATTTCAGGTTTGGTGGGTGTGTGAGCTTATTTGTCAGAAAGGCCCAGGAGAGTGGGTAGGTGGAGGTTTTGATCATTCCTCTCCACCTAGCTATGAAGAGCTTCCAGAAAGCCCTTCACTAGCACAGCAGTTGTTTTCACGGGCTTCATTCAGAATGACACTTCAAAGTCAGAAAGTGCTTGGATTTCAGCTTTACAAAAGGACTTCTATAGTTATCACCTTCCCTGTTTTTCCTTTGCCCAGCCCAGGATTCAATGAGGTGAGGAGTAGATTCTTTACCATTCACTCTTTACCTTCATCTCTATGTGCCATTCTTCTCTCTAGTCACCCAGGCTAGGACCAGTTCATGAAGAGTCTAGAAGGTCATGTGAAAAATCTGTCCTTTTGATCAAGAGGGTGACAAGATGGAACCTAAAATCCCCCTGATCTGACAGGCTCCACGTTCTTCCTCAACACATCCCTGACACATTCCCTATGTCTTGTTGCTTTATTAAGGACCTAAACAGGGTGGGCTTCTGCCAGTAAATGAATTTTTTCTGAGAGTGGCAGCCTTTTCCCCTTTCTGGAAGCTTTGCATTTGACTCTGTTGTGACTTGGGCTGATCAGTATGCAGCATGAAACTATTTAAAGCTGATGCATTAGTCACAACAAAGCTGCTCCCACTGGGAGCTCAAAAGACTGATCTGAGTGCTAGTTTCCCAGTCACTTAATTTGCATCCAACCTTTGTATTCCTTGGACTTCAGGCACAGAGTTTCTTTCCTGCATTGTCCTTGGTACAGGAATGAGCTTCAAGGCCTAGTCAAGCCACCTTTTTACAAACCTTCCTGGGGACAGATGCTTTTGTAAGGCGGAACCTAGACAGTCTGACCCAAAAGAAGACCCAGGTTCTGACAGAGTGCATCGTGCATGCTGGACACAGCTGCAGTGGTCCTTAGTGACTGCTTTCATATACATTCTGACCTGGCCCCCACAGACACGGGACTCTGGGCATCATTTTGAAGCCAGGAGAGCACTAAAGCCTTGAGCCTGCTCTAGTGGTGGAAGCTATAGCTTCCATCTGCCTCTGTCTCTGCCAAACCCAGACTGGCCTCGGAGGAAATGGATTTGAGAGAGGCACACTTGGCCTCAGCCAATGTGTAAAAATCTGGGACCTCTGTTTATTTTTAGCAAGAATTTCCAAGTTGCAGGGCAGTTTCTCCAAGCTAGCCCCAGTAAATGTCTTTAGATTCTGTAGCTGTGCGTTGGATGAGGCAGCAAGCAAAGACAAATCAAACACCGGAATCACAGCACTTTGATCCTATGTCTCTGGCTAGTTGTGTGAGTTTACACAAGTTGCTTGGCTTCTCTGAGCATTAGTTTTATTGGCTATTAAGTAGAGAAGATAATTCTGTTCCTAAAGTTTCAGAAGCATGAACTAAGAGGAATTGTGCAAAGGTGGTTTTAGGCTATCCTATGTGAGATGGGAAGGATAATAGAAAATGTGCAACCTTTACCTGCCCACCATGATAACTTTCATTTCCTGAGATATGGGAAGTGCTAGATACTGTTTTGAATACTTTCATGGGTTATCATCCTTTATCTTTTCAAACACTGAAAATAAATAACTATAATCCTTACAGCATCCTTCGAGGTAAATATTTCTACCTCCACTTCCTACATGAAGAACTTTGAACATAAAGGAGATTGCTCACTCTGATTATTGAGCAACTACGATACTATTCTATTCAAGGCACCAGGACAGTCAAGGGAGTTTCTGCCCCCTCTCACTCCCCTAACACCTGGAACTTACATTTTAGTAGCAAAGAAACATGATGAAATCCAAAAGGAACTTAATTTCACATAACAATAAGGGTACTGAAGGAAATGAAATGGTGTGAAAGGTCAGGGAAGGCCTCTGAGGAGGAGAATCAGTGGAGCAGCGATGTGGGGATGAGTCCATTAAAAGAAGCAGTGCTAGCCATTCCCACTGAGGAGGCTGAGATTGTGTCCACTAAGATAGGGCCCAGGACAGACCCAGGCCTGGACAGGGATGGGTAGACTGGGCTGGGGCTGGAAGCCTCTGTGGCCCTCTGCTGCGAGAGGCTACAGAGCTGGGAGTCTGAGGATCTTCCAACACCCACATGGCGATAGACACACTCAATGCATGGCCAGAAAGAAGTGAGACTGGTGCTTACCATGTAACTACATGTGGTTAGCTGGCTACCAAAGAGGATACCACAGGGTTCAGGTCTCTTTCTGCCTTTTACTACACGCCCACTACTATTAGGAATTGAACCTACATCCTCAATTTTGGAGCCAGCCATTTTAGTTTTATTTCATTTTTGAGATGGGATCTCCCTGAAACCTTTGACCAGACAAGTATCCAACTGAGATCTTCCTGACTTTGTCTCCTGAGTTACTGTCATTACAGACAAGTTCTAGCAATATGCCTGCTTTTGGTGAAAGTCCTTCTGGGTAAAAACAGAAATCAAACAAGTTATTTTTTCTGACTTAAGAAACAGTAAATTGACTTCTTGTGGCAGAGAGACTGGCAACTGCCTTGAGCAGGACCTCTGGCATCAGGTAAGTCTTGACTTGCTCCCATATCTGTTCCTTTATACCTCTGTGTTCCTGGGAAAGTTTCTTAGCATCTGACTCCCTAGTTTAGTAAAATATCAGCCCTACTGATACCCATTTCATGAATGTATGTAAAGGGCTTATCATATATTGAATAGTTTATTATTGGATAAATGTTTTCCTTTTTGCCACATGTGGGTGCAGGAGATGAAAAGGAGCAAAGATGCAAAGTTTGTGGAGGGGCAGGGATGGCACCATCACCATCTTGACGTCAGCCCCCTACAGCATCTGTCAATGTTGAATTTGAGTTCATTTTCAAATAAGTGTTTGCTGTCATTTGCATCTATTTCATGAAAGCCAAGTTCTAAAAGAAACTCTTCCCTATAAAGTGAGAATCCCCACATGTGAATTAGAATTTAGAACTGAACTTGATCTTTACTGCATTTCAAGACCAAGCCCAACAACACTGCCAGCTTACTCTACCTTTATTCTTCATGAGGCTGGAGGATAAAGAGACAAACTCCCTGGGTGCAGGATCTGCCCTTTGTTCCTAGACCAGCCCCACTCCTATGCAACTCTGAGACAGTGCTGTAAGTTTATAAGATGACAGATCCTCAAAGACCACCAGAATTGAACCATGGGTCCTGTGAAAAGTAAGGACTAGACAGCGATATGGTGACTAGTCACTGCCTTTGTTCAAGGGAAACATAAGGCAGATACACAGTAGTAATGAGCCATACTCTGAGAGCTGACCATTCACTGGGGACTGGGCCTTGATGGCCTTAACTGTGCATTGGTGGGCCTTTTAGATTAGAGCCTGGAAGGCTCATCATGCTGGGGTTTTTTTCCTCACCACTGAATGCAATTAGGAAAGTGGCACCTCTTCACAATCAAGTCAGAGAGCAGAATCTAGTGCTAAAGAGTTTGAGCTGAATCAATTTTATCTCTGGTTAAAAACAACCATTTAGAAGCTACAAGTACAGTTGACTTTGGCTCTGAGATCTATCAGGAAAAGGAGAGGGGCGGGAAATAGTAAGGAATTAGCAGCACAAGCACGATTTGCTCCTGAGCTCTTCCAGTCTTGGCTGTAAGTAATTCCGTCCCAGGATCCTAGCAAGTTTGCTTTGTGCCCCAAGGTGGAGAGTTTGGAAAAGTGCCAGTACTAAGTGGTTCTTTGGGGAAAGAAAGGAAAGGGAACCCCCGTGAGAATGCTGTTTCTTGAAAAACTGTGCCTCACCTGAGCCATGTGCAGGGCTAGTGGCAGAGTGAGCTGGAAGGGGCTATGGGACACTTTGTATGGACTGCCAGGCCCAGGGACTGCCAGGCCCAGGAACAAGGCTGGGTGGGTATTCTTATAGCTAAAGGAGAGATAGGAGGCCTTGGGTCTTTGAGGAGTCATTCATTACTGATGTCATGGAATTTACATTTGTGTGGGGAGCTACAGACCAAACACAAATAAATAAACAAGTTTATTTCAGCCATGACAGGTGCCCAGGAAAGAAGTGTGAAGTGTTCAAAACAGGGTAGAGGCCATTTGAGAGGAGGACTCTGCAGGGAAAGCATTAAACCGAAAGATGGCTTGTGAATCCCAAGGGCTTCAGGCAGGGGACCTGCAGAAATTGTTGCCTCCAGGATCAATTCTGTCTCCTCATTCACCTCTAAGCAGCACCCAGCTCTGTCAGGCCATTTTCCTGTCTTCCTCTAGGGAGTTCCATTATTTTCCTGCCCATTGCTCTAAGACTGGTCCAGACCACTGACATCCCTCCAGGCTGCTTCTAGCCAGGTGCTTCTAGCCAGGGTTTCTTGCTTTTCCTGGCATCTTGTCATTTTATCATCAGTCTTTACACTATGGTCAGAATGATCTTTCCCATGCCACACATGCCCACAGCCTCCTGATCCTCTTCCATGCCTCTCACTCCTCTCAGTGACATATACACAATGACGTTTGTGTCCCCCAATTTCTCATCCAGCCTCATTTCTAGACATCTGAAGTTTCATTTAATATGATCTACTTACGCAGGCTTTCTTCCATTTCTTCTGATAAGCTTTATTAGTTGTGACCTCAGGGCATAATGGCTTCTAACCTGTTTGATACACATTGATCTCACTAATGTAGCTGTTCCTTTGTCTGATAAGGCTTCCATATTTTCAACACTAAGACTCTAAATCATGTGTTTTGGTTATGTGTTCCCAATAGCACCTCATACTCTCCTGTAGTGCACTTATGTTTAATTTGTGATATGTCCTTCTTATATCATCCATGACTTCCAAGAGAGAAGGAACCATATATTTCTTGTTTATTACTTTATCCTCTGAACTTAGAAATTGTCTAGAACATGCTGGGGATACTGCTTAGTGGAATCATGCCCACCTAGCAAGCAAGCACAAAGCCCTGAATTCAGATTTCAGTACCACAAAAAAGAGTGGTCGGGAGCATCATAGATACTTGGTATGTATTTGTCAAAGCAATGAAAAATGAACATGCACAAAAATCTTGGATCCTAAATGTTCTGCTTGATGTGCTTTTTGCTTTCAGCAAGATGGAGTAACAGGAGACTGTCTGTATTTTCTGTTCCATTCTCTTATAGAGATGGTGATTGATATCTGAAGTTCAAGAATAAGCATAGCAAGCAGGAATTCTGGCAGATGAACAGCTTGCTAAGGAAGTCTACTCCTGCCTTTGACTATCAGAACAGTGTTATTTTCTTTGGCCCATAGGGATCTAAGACTGTGTGTACTCAGGGAAACAGCGTAGACCCAGGGAGTGGAGTCAAGGCCAGGGGTAAGGCTCAAATAATAATCAAGTGAAAGAGGGTTGGTTGTGTGAAGCTTGGTGGGGGACATTGCCATTCTCAGTGGCTGAGGAATTGGAACATTCCCCCTATGTCAATGTAGAAGTGAGTGAATTAGGCTCCATTTTATGCCATGCCTGGAAAAATACCAGTGCTGTGCTTGCATAGTTTCTGAAGCAAAACGAATGCCAGTCTCACATCTCAGAGAAGTTAGCACTCAGACCATGGGAAATATCACTAAAGTGGAAAAAGATTAAAGCTGTGCATGTTTACCTTCTTTGAGTTTACTTACCCATTTGGAAATGTGACAAAGCAGTGGACTCTTCTCCCTTCTCCACTGCTAAATATGCATCCATCTACCTCTATCCACAGGGTTTCCCTGGAGGACCATGGCCTATAGTGGACAATCCCAGTTAGTGGCTCTACTAAGAGATAACAGAGTTGCCTGGGTTAAATGTGATGGTAAAGAATATAACAGGATTACTGGGCTGTGATTATTTTCCCATAAGTTCTTCACTTTTAGAAAAAGTGGATGGGGGGGGGAGGATTGGGTGGGGGGGGAGGGGGGAGGCTGGGAAGGGATGTGAAGGGTAAACAAAGGAGGAGGCTGCAATGCTTGGTAAGAAATGTATGCATTATCCTGCCCATGTAATTGTAACCCCTCTGTACAGTATGCTCACAAATAAAATAAAATAAATACACAGATAGAAAAAAGAAAAAGTAGATTGGCCTAAGATGAACATGTGTCTCACAGTGAAATAAGTCAAAACTCTAGGGTTTGAGGAAAGCCTTCCTGGATTGCAGCCAGGGTTACCAGCCATTCTGGGTATCTCCCCAGAGTTAGCCATCCATAGTGATCCTGAACAAGATGGGGAAGCTAGTCTGTACTGTTTGTTGATGTTCTTCATGTGCCTAGCTCAGTGCTTGGAACTTTGGGCTTAATAAATATTCATTAACTATATAAAGCATCTCTTCAGTTTTCCCTGGTTTGTTCTTTCTTCCTTTCCTTAGTCTTGTTCTGAATTTACCTGATTCTTTAGTTTTGAGTTAATTTCTCAAGAAATATTTATCAATCACCTCCTAGGCTCCCAAATAAGAGAACCCTAATTGGAAAACTCCTTGGAAAAAACCTTGGAAAACTCCTATTCTCAGGTCCATAAGACCTGGATTAAAATCTCAGTTCTGCTGCTTGAGAGTGAGGAAAAGCCTCAGTTTCCTCAAGTGTAGAATAGGGTGTGAGTATCAAACAAGGTCTTGGGCTTAAGGTTCTTTGCATATTTTTTGAGGCAGTGCTGCATATTGTTTAGGAAATGCCTACCATTTCTTCTCACCTAGCACCTCTGACACACAGCACAGGTCATTGGTTCTTTGGGGGTCATCTTTAAATTCTAGGTCCATGGATCTAAACCATAGAAATTTATTATTATTATTATTATTATTATCTATACAGCAAGTAAGTACACCCTTGAAGCAGACCCATAGTAGTCAACCATAGTTATATTAAGGCTTGGGAACATACGAATTTTTTCCTTCTGTTTTACATATTCTTAATTAATAAGCATGACTTCTTTCGTATAAGAAAAAGTATTGGAAACTGAGTGCTGGTGGCTTACACCTGTAATCCTCACTACACAAGAGGTTGAGATCTGAGAATTGTGGTTCAAAGCAGCCCAGGCAGGAAAGTCTGTGAGACTCCCATTTCCAATTAACTACCAGAAAACTGGAAGTGGCGCTGTGGCTCAAGTGTTTAGACTTGAGTTGAGCTGAAGAGCTCAGGGACAGAACCCAGGCCCAGTGTATGTTGTATCTACATGTCTCCACTTCAGTGAATCTTCATCATCTCGAACTGATCACAACCCAGGCAGATCTTTTGATTCTTCAAACCCATATCACCAAATGCTTCTCTCTTAGTTTTCTGCACCTGTCAGTGACACCCACATCTGCCCCCTTATCAAGCTGAATACCTGTCGGTGGTCCTTCACTGTTCATTTTTCTTCACATTTAGTTTGGAAACTCTGCTAGTATATCTAAAAGTCAATCACACCCCACTGTCTGAATTGCCACCACCCTCTCACTACAGAGTTGCTATTCTACCATCTGCTCAACTTCCTGCACCATCTCAGATCCTAACAGCTCTATTTTCATAGTATATATAGCTAGAGTGTTGACAGGTATATGTTACCTTGTGCTGCTTGCTTACTCAGAACCCTCCAGGAATTTCTTATAAAACTGGAAAGAAAATCCAAATGGATTTCTGTCCTTCAGATCTCTATTTTCTGTGTCAAGCCAGATGATAAATATTTTAAGTTTTCTGATCTAATTAGGAGTCTGACATATAGTCTTCAATCTCCTTTTCCTCCTTCTCTTCTTTTCTGAAAAATGTAAAACCAGTTCTTAGCTCATGAACTAACAAAACCAGGCAGAGGGCTGGTTTTGGCCTCAGGCCACACAGTAAGAGAGCTGACCCTTCTTTTCTCTCCAGCTCTCTGATCTCCCTATACCTGGCCCTGCAAAACTCTTCATGGATTGTCTATGGCACTTGAACACTTGACCTGCTGTTTCTGTGGTCCAGAATGCCCGTCCTTTAGGTAGGTCTGCCATGAGGCTTGTTTTGTCAAGTTTGTTTACAGGTACCTTCCTTGAAGAAGCCTTTCTGAGCAGCCCCTCTCAAGCACTCCTCCATCTACCCAAGTTGGACTTCTCCCAGGACTTCCTGCATTTTCATAGTGTGCTTGTCTGCCACTTAGGCAGCTCCAGACTATCATCCCCTTGAGATCAGGCACTGCCTTTATTTTGCTTGTCACTTCCCCTCTGAAATGCACAGAATAGAAACTGACCCTTGTTGGCTATGTTCATCCATGTAGGAAGGCTTCTGCCATACAGTCTGATGAATTCCATCCCTTGCCATGCCTCTCCTTTACAAGGAGGCTCTTTTTACATCTTCAATGAAGCACAGAGGAAAAGGGTGCCTGCAGACTGTGATCTCCCAGCTCCAGGTGCTGTTGACCCACAGATAATACCACATATGCACTGGGGACAAGGAGGGGGTCAGGCTCCAGGCTTTGAAGTAAAGGGAACTGTCCAACTCTCAGGAAGCTGACATCATTGGAACTTCTTAGACAATTAGTGCTACAAGGAGCCAGTGCTGATGTCTCTGGAGGAGGCAGTGAAGCAGCTCCTGGAGCCAGAGGAGCGCAGAGATAAGCAACCACCCTTCCCAAGAGTAAGCAGCCGAGCCAGCTGCATTCCTGTTAATGCAGACCTTGGAGGGATGGTGCTTATCAGACCTATGTGGGTCATGGTGGAAAAAGCACAGAGCTTTATAAGATACTTCAGGGAGCAGGGGAATCTCTGGGAGCCTACTAGAGGGGTATATCTGGAGCTACAGGTATGTCCTTGTCCCACAGCATAATCCAACCTTGCCTGGATGCAGCCCAGAAGCCCCAAGAAAAATGAACTCCGATTACAAAGAAAGCCTTGGCCCTTTCCATGGACATTATAGGAGGCCACTCAGGAGTGGACTGTACAGGGTGGGCCTGTGGGGAACCCCAGGAGTACTTGATATGATGTACCTAGCATCTGGCTCAGGGAATCTGGCTGAACCAATTCCCCAGGACACAATGGACTGAGCAGTGAGTGATGGTATGAACTGATTTATGCACCAGGCAGGGACAGAACCAGTTTTGGCCCATGATCCAGGTTAGGGAATTATAGGAATCTCTTCCTTGGGCACCACTTAAGATAGAAATTGGTTGTGGAGTATAGAATAGGAGAGGTGTATGCTATTTAGGCTTGTGGATTTTAAGTCTCAGGCCATAAGTCTAGCTCTTGATGTTAGTAAACATTTATATAATATATATGATTATAGCACAGGGCATCTTTATCCAGCCATCCAGAGTCTAGGCAGGAGGTCAGATGGTCTGGGATCTCTCTATGAGTCTGCCCTATATGTGACCTGAGATCTTACTTCTCCTTTCTGACTTTCATATTCTTACTCATACAACTGAATAGTAAATCATGATGTTATCATTTCACTTAATTATTTAGAATCAAATCAACAAATAATGAAAGTCCTTACAAAACTAAAAATGCTCTAAACTGGGTGCTGGTAGCTTATGCCTGCAGTCCTAGTTACTCAGGGGACTGAGATCATGGTTCAAAGCTAGCCCAGTCAGGAAAAATCCACGAGGCTCTTATCTCCACTTAATCACCAAAAAGCCAGAAGTGAAGCTGTGGCTAAAGTGCTATGTAGAGCACCAGCCTTTAGCTAAAAAGCTAAGTGACAGCACCAAAACCCTGAATTCAAGCCCCAGCACTCACACACACACACTCTCTCTCTCATACATATAAATGCTCTAGCCAGATATACTTTATTCCTAATAAAGTTGTATGAAGCTATACTACCCATAGGAACAATCAATATGCAATGAGCTCTGATCATGTGCCAGAAGTTTTGCACAGTATTCATAGGTATGCACATAGGAACGCCATAGAAATCTTGAGAGAGACACTGTTAAAATCTTGTTGTGCAGATGAGGTTGCAGGACATACAGAAGTTAGGTAGCTTGCCTCAAGTTTCATGGCTAGCCTAGAAGAACCAGGATGTGAATCCAGGTAATTTGTCTCAGGAAGACTCAGGCTTCAAGGGCCTGCAGGACACATCTCAGGGGCTCAGCCCTGCCCCTGGGAAGATAACAGTGAGCTGTCCAGTAAAAACAGACACATCTCTATCTCTTCCCTGCAGATGGACTCTGTTCCTGCTTACTAGAGAGAGCCAGATGTTTACCTGATGCTTCCCCACTAATCTGAGAAACAGGGAGAGGGGCCAGATTACAGAGGGCAAACAATGTGTGTCTGGAATTTTCTTCTTCTGGGTAGAACTCCCTCACAGTGTGAAAGCAGAAGCAAGAGGCCACCTCTAAATAGCAGACTGTAGATTTTCCTAGTTCTCAGTGGAAGGAAAGGAAGAAAACTGCAGTGAGCACATGTATGCTTGTACTCTTCCTCTCTTCAGTCCCTCCTTGAGGAAGGGCTTTGGGCAGCCCTGCTTTTAAACACCCTGTTGTTTGTTCTACTTGAATTAAGTGCAGTGTGATGAGCTTAATCAACAAAGTGGCAGATAAGGCTTCAGAGCATCACTCTCAGAGAAGCCTTCAGGAATCTTCAAGGTGGACTGAGATGGCAAAAGGATCTAAGAAAAGATAGGAGCTGTGACCTTAATACTGGACAAGTGTAGACGCAGGAAGCATGAGCACTGTTCTGAGGCAGGCTGTGTCTGCAAAGCATCCAGAGAGTAAAGGAAGGAATATCTCAGGGAAAAGTCTTATTTTTAAAAAATCATTTAAAGAAGTGGTGCTGTGGCTCAGAATAGTAGAGTATTAGCCCCGAGCAATAAAAAGCTCAGAGACAACGACCTGAGTTCAAGCCCCACAACTGACAAAAAAAAAAAAAAAACACCAAAAAAATCAGTTAAATATCATAGATGGAAATGCACCCAGAAAGGCAAAATACCTTGGGGATATCTCTGCAGGCATTCAAGCAGAGTCTGGAGATCTTAGCAGGGGACCCAGAACTGCCAGGAGAGAGAACTCAGAGGTCTTTTGGTCTTGCACATCTCTGACAGTCTGTGATCCTATGAGGAGGCAAGAGGTAGAAATGAGATACAGCTTTGGGATATAATGAGAATAGTGCAGCACATTCTCAGTCAGACACAGACTATGTGTCCTTACCTTCCCCCACACACCATGCCTGAATTCAGGTCTTTATCCTTATTCTGTCTTGGCCCTCATCCTGAATAACCAGATTCAGCTTCTATAATGCCCTGAGGCCAACAGATTCTACTGTTTCTCTTCCTTCCTAGAGTAACTCCGGGGCGCCTCCACTTCCCTTCTCCCCCTTGCCTATTTGTGCCTTGATGGTTGCTTGGGGACATAACTGGGTCAAGAGGAATGACTCACTCTGGAGCTTGTGGTATTATCTCTCTCAGGGGTCATAATGCCACAAGCTAGTTGAAAGCCTTTGCCTTGGGAGCAGTGGTTCTCAGTCTTCTGTTCAGAGTCATCTGTGATGCTTATAAAATCTCATTCAATAGCTAAAGGGTAGTGCCCTATAATTTGCTTATCTACCGTGTTGATGTTACTAGTTAAGGACCCTACTTTAAGGACCATTGTTCTATAAATCCTTAAGTTTTTAAAGCTGTCCTGAGGCAGGTTAGATAGGTGTGGCCTAGTTTATGTGTAGAAAAGCATATAATCTCAGGTGCTAGCTATGGGCTTGGTCAAGCTATATTGAAATGCAAGCCACACTTTATGAGCTGTGTGTCAGCTAGCAATTTGCTTAACACTTCTATGCTTTCATTACTTGTACTGTAAAATGTGGATGATACCAATTTTAGAAGTTTAATGAGGACTGAAGATGGTGATTTACATAAAGAACTTAGTGTCTGGGACATGTATAGATGTAAATATGCAGTAAGTGTTGGTAGTTTTTATTATCACAATCATATGGCAGGAATGCTGGGGACACAGCAGAGGCAGGCCAAAGTTCTCTTCCAGTTATGCCCCATATGTGGGTCCCATCCATTGTTCTTCCCCATCTGCTCCCTGCTGGGAAGGTGGGGATTGGTCATCAGGAGGGTCATTCTTCAAATCTTGGCTTTTTGTCAAGGACCAGCTACACATTCTCAGTGACTGGCTTTCATTGTGACTCTGCAGGAGCCTCTCTGATGGGAACCAAATTGTGTTTAGGACAGAGGACTGGGAAAAGAGGTCACCAAAAGTCCATTGGCCTGTTTCTGATGGGAGTCTCTCTGCCTCTTTCTCTCCCCAGTTGAATCTGTGACCTTTGGATTAGTAGTTGTAAGGATAGATGTGCAGGCTAAACTCTCTTTCTACCATCTTAAAATTAAGTGGAAAATCTAAGGGTGACTTCAGATGGCTTCCAAGGGCTCCTCTGAAGTGGGGAAAATGCACATTTGATTCTAACTCAGAACACCTGCCCTGAATTGGGTTCTTCACAGAGATATCTGCCTAAAGGGTCCTGTGAGCAGATAAATTTGAGGAGTACAGTAGTCCCCCCTTATTCGTAGTTTTGCTTTCCACAGTTTCAGTTAAAGTCAACTGTGGCCTGAAAACATTACATGGAACATTCTATATTTTGAGATAGAGAGAAAGAAAAAAGAGAGAGAAAAAGATAAAACATTCTAATCACATATGTTTTATTTCAAAATATTACTTTGATTCTGTTTTGTTATTAGTTGTTAATCTTGTACTGTCCCTCAATGATAAATTAAACTTTATCATAGGTATATATTATAGGAAAAACATTATATATATATATATATATATATATATATATAAATTTATTACTATCAGCAGTTTCAGGCATCCCCTGGAGGCCTTAGAACTTATTGCCAATGGATAAGGCATTTTCTGTACTGCATTTTCCAGTTCATCTTCTGAGCTCCAGAATGCTCACTCATATGTTAAGCTTCCCAGAAGTCCTGCAGTTAAGATGTATGCATATAAATTGTTGCACATATTAAACTTCGTTTCCTACCAACTAACTTTGGGAAACTGGTTTAAAGAGTATACAGTTTTGCAAGTCCCTTCACATGTGGATCTCCCTGGATTTCTATCTTAGAAGGAAGCTGAGATTCAGCTTGCCCCTATTCTGGGGACTGTTTAAAATATGTCTAAAATTATCACATCTTGAGAAAGAATTTGGTGCATTTGGTAAAACCTTACTACTGGTAGGATCAATCATTAAAAACCAACATGAGAACCACCAGATAGGAGATAACATCTTTTCTCTGTCAAAATCCTTTCAGTTGACTTCTTTTATTTATTAATATTTTCATATTGACCTTAGAGCCATATTGTGATTATGATGTTAAGGTTTAAATTTAAGAGTTTAAGTCTCTTACTACCTCTGTGAAGTAGTAGGGCAAGCTATTTAACCTTTTGGTGACTGTTTTTTCTTCTGTAAATGTACTTTTTATATCTATATTGTAAGATTATTATGACATTTCTGTAAGATGTTACATGCAGACTTCTCAGGATGGTACTTGATGCATGAAAGATTTCTGTATTAGTTGTTGTTGCTTTTGCCTCTGTAAAAATAATATTGTATAAAGTCCATTTGTCTTGTGACCTGTGGAAAGGATATTTGGATGGGAATTAATAGGTCTAAGGTCTACCTTGACCCTCTCACTAAGTGGTAGCTCGCTTAGCTCCTCTGTGCCTCAATGCACTCCAGGGGAAATGAGATCATGTCAGTCATCTAACTTAGCTCACAGGGTAATTCTAAGAGTAGCTGCCAGAGAAACTGATGCCACAGTGTTTTGACAAATGCAAAGCCAGGTCAATGTGAGTTTTGGTGTTCATGTTAGCCTGCAGCATGAAAAGAAGGAAGCTGTGAATGGGCTGGGTTGACTCTAGTGGCCTTCTCTGCTAGCTCTGTTGGAAGAGCCCAGAAATGCCCTGAACCTGAACTACCAAGGTCAATCCAGCAGTCATGATTATGACCAGTATAATTTCATGGACCAGTGTGGAAGGACATACTAACACTAAGTAGAGATTTCCTTTGCTACACAACAACACCCTAATTCCGGGATTTCCTGGGTTCTCCTTGATAGATTTCTAAAAAGAAAGTGCTTATGCATGCACTGTCTTGCAGGTGGCTCTAAAACATCTGTTTCTTCCCATTTTCCCTTATCTCTTGTCCTAAGGCCCAGATTCAAGTACCAGCACCACACTTCCCCATGGTACTCATGGGAGATGTCCTCTCCTTACTTGAGCGAGGAAGAGGCTCTGGGAGGGGGTTAAGCATTGTGTGTGTGTGTGTGTATGCTTGTGTGCCTGTGTATGTGTGTGCTTGTGTGCGTGTGTGCTTGTGTGCATGTGTATGTGTGTGCTTGTGTGCGTGTGTATGTGTGGTAGAGATGCCTCCTGGGAGGATTAGGATGCCATTACAACAAAAATGGAATTAGTATACTCATTGCTTTGTCCCAAGGGGAGGCCTCCCATTCCTCTATCACATCATAATTTTAACCTCTTTTGAGTGGGTTTGTTTAATTGCTCAATTACAAACCTTTTCCATGAAAAGCAACTGCATTCCCTACAGCACAAGGTTCTTAGAGAGGTGCTTGGTTTCTTGGCAATTCCCAGGACGTGTCAGCTAGCCTCTGGGGAGAGATAACTGCCTCCTAAATCATTAACCTTAATCCCCAGTGGTGACCAGAACTGGCCAAGAATGAAAAGAGCTGACTCTACAGGGAAAATAAAATCAACAAATACACACCCGTCTCTCCCCCACCAAACCACAGCCCCAGAAAACAAAACAAAGAGAAGCCCAACACAACACAAAGTCAGGGCAACTCTTTCTCTGAATCACTCAGATACAAAATCAGAGACCAGAGAGCTTCTCTTGCTTCAGCAATAGTGACCCAGGTTTTTAAATCCACAGTTCTGTGGCAAGGGTATTTTTCTTGAAATAGTTCCCGTTCCTTTCCTTTCCTTTCTTTCTTTTTCTTTGTTTGTTTTGGTGCTGGTCCTGGGGCTTGAACACAGGGCCTGAGATCTGTCTCTGAGTTATTTCACTTAAGGCTAGCACTCTACCACTTAAGCCACAGCTCCATTTCCAGCTTTTTGGTGGTTAGAGATTAGAGTTTTAGAGATTTTCCTACCTGGGCTGGCTTTGAACCAAGATCCTCAGATCTCAGCCTCCTGAGTAGCTATGATTACAGGTAGGAACCACTGGTGTTAGGCTTAAACAGTTTTCTTGATCTTACATAAACCTAGGCCCACCTGAGAGGATTGTGTAAACCTAAATAAAATAAGTCTACTTTCCAAATGTATGCAAGTCCCTAGACACTGCCCTGAGGAGAGCTGTGGTTCAGCTATTGGACTGTGGAGGAAAAGAAGGCTGGACCCAGGAGACCCTTCAAAGGAGGGTCATAGGTCATTTAAAGATTGCACAATTTCAACCTTTATCTGCCTCATTGAGGTGATGGGCTAAGGGGCTGGATGTGAAGCCCCCCAACCTGGGATGTTGAATTCAACAAATAAATTCCAAGGGAACCTGGCAACTCTCAGATTAACAGGCAATTGTGTCTACTTTGAATAAGGGGGGAAAAAAGCACTTACCCAAAGCTTTCAAGTTAGCCTCCAATTATTTGTTCATTTAATCTTGAAACTTACTTTTACTCTGAGCCCCTTCCGTGCTTGGCAGTGTCTTGAAGGTTATGTCTTGAAAATTCTCATTCTCCAAAAGCTTATCTTCTAGAAATAGTAAAAGGAAATATCAGACATTCAGATGCCCTGCAAATAGTGAAGCTTTAAATCCAGTGAGGTCTTTTGAGGAACCTCCATACTGCTTCCCAAAGTGGCTGAACAAGTTTATACTCCCACCAACAATGCAGTAGGGTTCCCTTTTGGCCACATCCCTTCCAGCATCTGTTGTTATTAGATTTCTTGATTATAGCCACTCTAACTGGGATGAGGTGGAATCTCAATGTTGTTTTGATTTGCATTTCTTTTATGACTAGAGAAGTTGAGCATTTCTTCATGTGTCTATTGGCCATTCTTATTTCCTCTTCAGAGAAGTCTCTCTTTAAGTCTTTAGCCCACTTATTAATCAGGCAGTTGTTTCTTTGAAGATTTGTTGTTGGGAGATTTAATTTTTTGAGTTCTAAGAATATTTTAGATATGAGGCCCTTGTCCATTGTATAGCTAGTAAAGATCTTCTCCTGATCTGTGGGCTTTCTATTGATCTTGCTTGTTATGTCCTTTGCCATGCAGAAGCTCTGCAGTTTTATGCAAAACTTTCTTTGATTTGTTGTGTTTCTTGGAAAAAATTATATTAAGTGAAGCAAGCCAGACTCAAAGAAACATAGGTCCCATGGTTTCCCTTATTTGCAATAACTGGTATATGTCTAGGACAGGCAGAAGAGGTCTAAAGCTATGTACATATGACCATCTAACCTGATGCTAAGTGAAATGAACCCCAAGAGGGACACAAGAGGTTTTATCTTTGTTGCTATTCTTCTTAATGTACTTATAATGTACTATGTAATTTTTTTGTGTCTTTTGTATGTTCTCCCCCCATGGTACAACCCTTGTTGTCACTGCATTTGATTCTGGTGCCCTGCATCTTGTATATAGATTTTTCTAATTTGGGGAGGGGAAGGGAAATAACAAAATGCTGAAATAAGGATAAAGGATGACCCATTATAACAATGAGATGTACAAGACAGTATGTTGAAAATGAACTTTACAACTTGTGGGGGGAGGGGGGTGGGAGAGGGGAGGGAGGAGTTGGGGAGGTGGGGAGGAAAGGATTGGTAGGGGAAATATAAAAGAGGGTGTAACAACACTCAATAGGAAATGGACTCATTACCTTGTTCATGTAACTATAACCCCTCTGTACATTATCTTTACAATAAAAATATATATCAAAAAATAATAAATCTAGTGAGGGCACTGTGAATTTGGGGCTTTTTGTAAAAGGCCTGATCAGGACACCCAGGATATCATCATGCCCAGTACTTCCAGCCTCCCAATTTGATTGGGTTTGTTTTCAATATATTTTGCATGGTACAGTGGAAGGATCTCTATGCAAATTTTTCTTTTCCAGCTTCTGCTGGAAAGTTAAGAAATGGAGCTGGGCGCCAGTGGCTCATGCCTGTAATCCTAGCTACTCAGGAGGCTGAGATCTGAGGATCATGGTTCAAAGCCAGCCCGGGCAGGAAAGTCTGTGAGACTCTTATCTCCAATAAACCACCAGAAAACCAGAAGTGGCATTGTAGCTCAAGCGGTAGAGCTCTCACCTTGAGCTGAAGAGCTGAGGGACAGTGCCCAGGCCCAGAGTTCAAGCCCCACAACCGAAAAAAAAAAGAAAGAAAGAAAGAAAAAGAAATGGAACAAGATGATCTTTAATGCTCTATTGGGCTAGACATTCTGGATTTATTAATTCTGTTTGATTATACCAGTGATAAGTCAAGTACTGTTCTGAATGTGCAAAGATGAAAAAGATGGAATGCTTTTTCCTGAGCAACTTACTATCTAGTGGTGATAATGTTCATTTCAATGCATATTCCCATAACAACACATGAAATGTACCAGTCCTTTAGGGATGTATTCATCCATTTGTGGGCTTGTCAGTGTGACATTGTGTCTGCCCTCCTGAAAGCTATACATCTTACTTTCAAACCCTCCAATGGCCTTCAGCCCCCTACTGATCCAGTGTTCCCATACTGACCTTTTGATATGGGGCTTAGTTCCCTCCAAGGTTGGTAGTGAGGAGATGGCACCTCCTGTGCTCAGGCCCTCCTTGTTCCCAACCTGCAGACAAGAGTCCTTTCTTCTCCAGGAAGGATTAGTGCTTTTCTTTAATTTGACTCTCAGGTTCTGAAAAGCTGTCCAGCTGTGTACTTTCACAAGCCTTTTATCTTAACTTTTATATGTCTGTCTTTATATCCAAGATCCCTGGACCCTTCAAGAGAATAGAGAAGTGCTTGCAACAGCCTTATATCTGCACACAGATTGCCTTCATTGTCTCAGGAGTGGCAAGCCTGGGATTTTGTTTCCTGTATATAATACAGCAATACCATGGGCACTGTGCCACCAGTCAGGCCTTGGTCTCACTCTTTTTGTTAATGGCTTCCAAGCTGGTTTCATAGGGAGAATTATTATCCCTCTCTGAGCCTAGATCTGAAAAATGATCATTCTTAGCATTGCTGTGATTAGTAGGAGAAAGGTGCCACATTTAATCAATAAGCACTTAATATGGCTAGGATTTTCATTTACAGATGATGATGTAAAACTCTTCTGTTGTGTTTTTACTAAAGTTCTCCGGGAGAACAACATGGTATCTTCACATGAAGCCACGCACATATTATCCCCCTTTCTTCTGAAGTAGCATGCTGCTTCTGACCCCTCCTTTGTCTGTGTAAAAGATGACATCGCCCCACAGCTGTGTCATGCATGGGTGGAATGGCATCTCAGCTTGCATAGTGCATGTGGAACAGTCTAGAGAGCCCACTTTGTCTGAAGCTCCCCTGGCCATCCCCAGCATGTCTGTACTTTTCCCCATTAGTCACTGCTTTGGCTGAAGGAGTGGAAGACCCCTGTTAAATTGAAGCACTGTATCTGGGAAACACATTAAGCCATTAACAGCTGGACACAAATTAGTTTATCAGGCAGGGGCTAGCTGTGCAGAATTTAGGAGTGAGAAGGAAGCTTTTAGATCATTAATTTCTAGGAGAAGTCTGTGGATGGGCATCTCTTGCCCAAAGAAGCAATGAGGGCACCACCCATTTAGCATACAGGCCACAAACTGCCCTTCCCTCCCCATTGATATCCTTTTCCTTCTCTTTGCCTTGAAGAGCTAGAATGGCCCTCTGACTCAGGACGTATTTGTCTTGTGCTTATCATAGCTGAGCAGGTGCTGAAAATTCAGAGAAGTAGATAGGAGAGACAGACAAGGGAATAACTGAGTATTGAGTGACTAGGGCAAATCTTTTGGATGCTGGGGATGAAAAGGGTTGGGACATAGGACAGCTAGTGAAAGGCAAATATTGCCTAGTGGTGGGTATGGTGCAATCCATCAGAGACTTCATAGAACCAGAACTCTTTTTTTTTTTTTTGGTCGGTCATGGGGTTTGAACTCTGGTCCTGGGCAGTGTCCCTCAGCTCTTCCACTCAAGGTGAGCGCTCTACCACTTGAGCCACAGCACCACTTCCAGTTTTCTGGTGGTTTATTGGAGATAAGAGTCTCAAGAACTTTCCTGCCAGGCTGGCATTGAACCGTGATCCTCAGATCTCAGCCTCCTGAGTAGCTAGGATTACCGGTGTGAGCCACTGGCACTCGGCTTGCAGTACTCTTTTATAATACCTGTTGCATAACATCAACTGTTGGCATATCTGCCCATCTTTCTAAACTATGTGTCAAAGGTAGGGACACATACACAATCAAACACCAGAGAGGAAATATTCTCTGATTCTCAATACGCTGCATAGAATGGTTTCACTGTAGATACTTGAGGGTGTTTGTTAAATGAGCTAACACATTAATTTGTAGTGAGTGAAGTCCGAATGGCAAGATTACAGGCTTTATTCTCTGTAGTGAAAGCTGAAAAGGTGCCTTCTGAATTTGCCTTACTTTCCCTTCCTCCATACACCATGAGTGGTGTTTCTATCTCTGACCAGTAACAATTTTGATTGAGAATCAAGTGCTAGAGAAGTATAGTTTTTAATGTCATGACTATCTTAGAAAGTACAATGAACTTATACTCAGAAAATGCACAAGCAACTAGTCTTACAGTACTTTCACATGGCAAAAAGGCTTTGGACTTCATCTCTTTCTACCCAGCAACAAGAGCCCTCTAGTTTAAAAATATAGCAATAGACTATGTTTGCTCTCTTGGCCAGTAAGATTTTTTTCATACTTTATTTTTGGGGAAAAAAGTTATTTTAGGATTTATTTTCCAAATATATATTTTAATATGAAGTATGGTTTATCAACTAATCTGTTCCCTCTGAAAATGTCCTTTCCCTCAAGGCTGCAATAGTGCTGTCCGTTTTTTTCTGAAGAGATGGGTCCAGGTAGTACCAATGGAAGGGCCTTTTGGTGTCATGCAGTCTAAGAGCAGGCCTCCAGGGGGATGTCTGTCCTTTGTGCTTTAGGCCTGGTTCAGCCCTCGCTGCAAAGAAAGCCACAAGGACTTACAAGAGGGTTATAATTACAGCTTATTTGGAAAACATTCACTGAGCTCCTACTATGGGACTCACACTCCTCTAGGCACAAGGGATATAGTAGGGGAACAATAGACAAGGTTGTTGAACAGAAAAGAAACAAGAATAGAGGTTAGCTAAGCTAACAGAGAGCAGAACACTGAAAAAAATGACACGAGTAATACAAGAGAAGAAAGGGTGCGAAGAAAGTTGCTATATATATTTTTAAAAAGTCAAAAGTAATCAGCACTGGTAGCTCACATGTGCAATCCTAGCTACTAAAGCGGCTAAGATTTGAGAATCTTGGTTCAAAGCCAGCCCAGGCAAGAAAGCTGGTGAGACTCTTATCTCCAATTAACCACCAAAAAGCCAGAAGTGGAGCTATGGGTCAAGTGATAGAGTACTAGCCTTGAACAAAAAAGCTCAGGGACAGCAGCACCCAGAGCTTGAGTTCAAGGACACACACACGCACACACACACACACACAACACCACACCACACACATATACATACACACACAGTCAAAAGTCTCAGAGCAAGTGATGGTACAGATGAGACTATGAGCATGTCTAGGGGAACAGTATTCTAGGGAGAAGGATTGGATCATCAGATACAAAGTAGGATTAATATGTTTGGGAACAAAAAGGACCACTGTTGCCTTAGCATAGTAGTAGGCAAGGAGCATAGAGAAAGTTAGGAGATACAGTTGCAAGCCTTAGAAACTAAAAATGCTTTTTTTTTTTATTATGAAGGGAAATCAAATGCAGAGAGACTATAGGTAATATGGTAACATTTTGATCTAAGTGGCATGCCTTAAAGATCACTTTTTGAAAGATTGAGACCCAGATTGAATCCCAAAAGATTAGGACTCATTTTGAACAGTTCTGACTATGGGAAAGAATCTGCAATAAGGCAGCTCTTCGAGTCTCATCATAGCTCTCTATTAGCACTCAAGAGCCAGGATTTCCATCCTAAAATGTATTGCTGCTTGAGTCAGAGACAGACACCCAGGTCTGGGTGACCAGTGCCATCTGCCTGTAAGGAGCCTTTTCAGGATACTAGAAAATAAAATAAAATAAATGTTGGGTCACTGTCTAGATTAGAAGATGCTGGATCCAGGTCGGGCGTTAGGCAGCAAAGTGGGAGATGTGAAATTCTCCAAAGTCCCAAAGGCAACGGGCTGCTTACAACCAGTGCAGGATGCCCAAGGGGAAACAAAGACCTAAAGCTGCCAGTACAACTATGTTTATTGCAGCATTATTTACCATAGCTAGGATATGGAACCAACCCAGATGCCCCTCAGTAGATGAATGGATCCAGAAAATGTGGTATATATGCACAATGGAATTCTATGCCTCCATCAGAAAGAATGACATCACACTCCATTTGTTAGGAAATGGAAAGACTTGGAAAAAATTATAAAGTGAAGTGAGCCAGGCCCAAAAAAACATAGGTCCCATGGTTTCCCTTATTTGCAATAACTAGTATATGTCTGGGACAAGCAGGAAAGGTCAAAAGCTATGTACATATGACCAGATAAGATGATGGTAAGTGAAATGAACCCCAAGATAGGGACACAAGTGGCTTTTCCTTCTTTGCTATTGTTTCTAACGTACTTATAAGGTACCATGTGATTTTTTTGTTGCTTTGTATGTCCCTCCCCCACGGTATAACCCCTGTTTTCACTGTATTTGATGTTGGTATAATTGGTGGAGGGGAAGGGAAAAAGCAAATTGTTTAAATAGGGATACAGATTGACCCACTGCAACAATGAGATGTACAAGACGCTGTGTCAAAAAACGAACTTTACAATTTAGGGGGGTAGAGGGGGTAGCTGAGGAGGTGGGAGGGAAGGGATAGTAGGGGAGGGGGGAAACAAAGGAGGAGGCAACAATGCTGGATTAGAAATATACTCATTACCTTGCTCATGTAACTGTAACCCCTCTGTACAGTATTTTCACAATAAAAATTTAATTTAAAAAATAAAGTAGGCAATAAGACCAAAAAGAAAAAATACCCCACAAGGGCTCCTCCCATATCCTCTCTGTGTGCTCCCTTCCTACTGCCAAGGCCAGATGTCCTTTCTCCTGGGGCAGCCAGGTGTGTTTGAAAACATCAGAGTCCTGTCCTGCACATAGCAGGAAATAAATGGTGCCCGTGGGGGGAGTGGCATGTGAGCCAGGGCAAGGTGTGGTGTGGGTGTTGGCGCGCGGGGGGAGGGGGAAGGGGGGGAGAGAGGGGGGGTTAGAGGGGTGTTATCTATTCTGCAGCCACGATTCTAGCCATTCCTGCGAGTGAAGGCAGGGGTGAATATTACCCCGGGACAACTTGGGTGAGTTTGGGTGCAAAAAGAAAATGAGCACACGTCGGGGAGAGGCACCACGGGCTGGTATCGAGGCTGAAAACCCGCGGGGACCTGGAAGCCATAGCCTGCACCGTTCAGGATAACCTCCTTTCAGGATCGTGCTCTTCCCTCCCGCCCCAGGCTGTCCCGCCTACCCGCGCCCTCTTCGGAAGAGTTAAGTGTACCCCTGCTGGATCCAACCGCGCTGAGCCCTTCCCTCCCGCTCTGCGACAGCGGGGCTCGGGCCCCTCCGAAGCCCCAAAGGCCAAGTGGGGTGGCCCCGTAGGCCAGCGAAGAGGCGGGGAGCCTGCCAGACCCAGACCCCCTCCGCCCCCCGTGCGCGGGGCCCCAGCGGCCTCCGCGCCGCGAGGAGCGAGCGCTGGGACGCCGGGGGGAGTTGTTTGATTTGGCGCTGGCGCGGAGGCCAGTGGGGAGCGCGCGAGGGAGGCTGGAGAGCCGCTCTGCGCTCAGCTGCGCGGGCCCGCGCGGGGCTCCGGGTCAGGTCCCGTGCGCTTGGGGGCGGGAGGGGGGGTGGCCAGGGGAGCGAGGACTGGGAGGCTGTGGGCTCTGGGGATGCCAGGAGGAGCCTTGGCCCAGGAGGACCCGGTATCCGGGCCAGGACAGCCAGGACCTTGCCCGGCGGCAGGTGCTTCGGCTCCTTTTTTTTTTTTTCTTTTCTTTTCTTTTCTCCCTCTCCCCCTTTCTTTTTGACCCTGAAGTAAGATGAGCGTGATGCTGTGGCGCTGGGAACAGAATAACACCACGATGAAGCTGGTAAGGGAGGATCCCAGCCCTCACCTCACTCCCTCACTCCGGGGGTACCTCTGTACTTTTACCCTCTACCCCCACACTCCCTCACTCCGGGGGTACCTCTGTACTTTTACCCTCTACCCCCACACTCCCTCACTCCGGGGGTACCTCTGTACTTTTACCCTCTACCCCCACACTCCCTCACTCCGGGGGTACCTCTGTACTTTTACCCTCTACCCCCACACTCCCTCACTCCGGGGGTACCTCTGTACTTTTACCCTCTACCCCCACACTCCCACCAAACTCCATCCCCTTTTAGGGATTGTCTGCGCGTGGTGGAAAGCCCCCGATTCCATACTTGGTACTTCCCTTGTTTTGAAAATAGGTAGGAGTGTGTGTGTGTGTGTGTGTGTGTGTAGAGGTTGAGCTGCCTTATCTTCCCTATCCCTTCCATCTACAAATTCCTGAGGCTCTCCTGGCTTGCACAAGCAGATGGAGGGGTTGTTTCTGCACAGGTTTTCCCTCACACTGTGTAATCTCCCTCCCAAGTCCCTGTCACCCCTTTGTGTTTAGGATGCATGTGGATGTTGCTCTCTGGCAGTTTGGCTTGTTTTGTCGTGGGAAAGAAACGGTGTGTCCTCTTACTGAGTTTCTCACGATGTCTTATGTCTTATTAGTTCTCTTTAAACCTTGCAAGAGTCATCCAGGCTCCAGGTACTTTTTCCCCTTGTCTGTTTTCAAAAATAACCATCCCTTCCTCTTGAGAGAGCTGTGGAGAGCAGCATTTGTCTACTGCCTGAGGAAAGCTGAATTGTTCCTCATCCTAAGCAGGAAATGTGATCTGGAGGCTCTTCTCTGGGTTCTGCTTTTGTGGCTTTTTTTTTTTTATCAGATAGTTTCAACTGGCAAGGACCATAAATCCCCCCATTGAAATCAGTTGGTACTGTGGTCAAGTCAGTTAACCCCTTTGAGTTGTTAAGTTTCCTCCGCAGTAAAGTGGAACAAGAACTTACCTTGTAGAGCTGGTTACTTGAATAAGAAATTATGCTTGTGAGCCTGATACATAATAAGTACTCAGTGAAGAGTGGGTATTTTAACTGGGCTTTATATTTACTGGGGCAAGCTCTTGAAAGATGCTACAAAAAAATGAAAGCACAGTATCTTCATTGGATACCAAGATGCTAAATCATCTTAAGCACCATTCTTTATATAATGTACTTATTTGTTAGAAAAATGGCACCTTGCTTTTTCATACCTCTTGTGTTATGTTTGGCCTGTCTAAATGTAAGCTACTATTTTACAACTTTGTTTAATGTGCTGTAACATTTGCAGACGTTCTGCACCTCTGCTGCACTATGTCATGATTCCAGCTCCCTAATCCTTTCCTGGAATCCTTCTACCACCAGACTGCTGTGGAAGAGAGAGACCAAGGTTTCACTCATTTCCCTCCAAGCTGCACCTGAGATGCCACTCCACTATGTAGCACAGGAAAAAGTGTGTGCTGGTCTGAACTGAATAGGTTGCTACAACTACAGGTTTTTAAGGGGGAGGAGGGTGGGGAGGGGAATTATCTGCCTTGCAGGAATACCATTGAGCATCCCAAAGAATGGCTTCTGAAGCTTGGTGGCAGGTGGCTGTGGTCAGAGCTGGGATATCCTCTCTGCTCCAATCCTTGAGCCTATAGAAGGATTGTTACTCACCATCAGTCAGAGGTCAGCCTTTATTGGCTCAGTCTGGATCTTTAGACTTTGTCTCACTTTTCAAATCAACTATGAGGACCACCCAAGGTAGGCATGGTCCACTAAACTACCCACTTCTCTATCAGGTGAAGGAGTGTCTAGAAGAGCTTAAAGAACCCACAAGCCTGGGGGAAGCAGCAGCTAGTGACTTCTGCACCCCACAGGAGCCAGGAAGGAAATAACATGGCTGGGTCTTGACATTCAGAGCCTCAGATATTCTCAAGATGGGCTTCAGCTATTCTGCAGAATCTTAGCAGCCCATGATATATCATGAGTTGACACATCATTAGTTTGCTTTCTGTTCATTTACCACTGATAAATTGATGCATTAGCTATTTGTTGTGTCCTTAACTTGGTGCAGAGCACACAGGGTCTTGGTGGAGAAGCAGGCTGTGTACACTGTGTAAAGCTTTGCTCACTGAGAGTTCTTGTTTGAATTCTAACCTTGTTATGTACTACTCTCTGAATCCATCTTTATCTTCTATAAAACTGGGCTTTATAGTTCCCTTTCCTCAGGTTGTAAAAAGATTAAATCAGATAATATAAAAGCAGGATCTAGCAGAGTCTGAAAGGTGGACACTTATAAAATGGAAACAACCATTATTTTATTAATTGTTATTATTTTCTTCAAGGGTAAGGGAGACATAATCTCCTCACTTTGCATTGTGCTGCTGGGTCAATTGTTTGTTGCTAATGGGCCTGGAAAAAGCACACCTTTCTTACCTTTGAATCATTAGCAGGAAAGAGCTCCCTGGAAACATCTTGGAAGTCAATTGTGTGTGGATAACTGCCCCAGAATGAGGCCTGGGGCCAGAGGTGTGTGCCTGGAACTTTTATCACTGATGCAGTTCAATAGACATGAAGTTGGTTAAACCACAGCTCAAAAATTCACTTCTGGTTCAATAGCAGAACTAAAGATTTTGCTTCATGCTTTATTTTAAAGCTAATTGGATTTTAAAAATAGGGTCAAGAGTAATTAGAGGCAAAACTTGCATTTTCATGTATTATCTATTCAGGGGAATGTCAGAAATGCACCTGCCCACCTCTGACAGAAGGCGGTAACTGGTAGATCCTCCTTCAAATCTGACAGGGTCACAGCCTTTGATGAAAGAAAGTGGGAGGAGGTGACTGGTCAAGCCTGAAGCTCCCACTGGGAAGGGATAAGCTTGGGCCAGGAGCCTAATGTGGGTGGTTCTGACATCCTTATCACCCCCAGTTTCCTTCTTTTAGATTCTTGAGGGTTAGGAAGAGCATAGAGAAATGAAGAATCCAGTGGTAAGGCAGCTGGTATTCCCTGGAAGTGGTAGAGTGGAAAAATGTTGGGAGAAATGGTACCAGACAGGCTACCTTAGCATCTTGTTCTAGTGTTCCACCTGGAGACCTGCAGTCAGAGCTGGCTGTGCAACTTGGAGAAGTTGTGTAGCCTCTTTGAGCTATGTAAATGAGGGCCATAGCAGCTGGCAGAATTGCTGTGAAAATTAGGGGAAAATACATCAGGTTCTGAGCTCAGGGTTCAGCAATTAGTTGATGGGAAATGGTTGCTCACTTTTGTTTCTGAGATGATCCACTTGCATGAGAATGAAGGCATAGAGAACCACTAAAGGTTAACAGTGCAAAACTCAGGAAGAGGGGAGGAGGGAGAAGTATTAGCAGGATTTTCACAAATGTATTTATCCTTATGTTCTAAATTTTGTGAACTAGAAACCAAAAATAGTTCCATTTATCTGCATGAGGAAATTAAGACTTAGAGGGTTCAATGACTTGCCTCGGGTTCCCGTGTTAGCGATGGTAGAAGCTCTGCTTTGTCTGATGGCAAAGACTATGCACGGAAGTGCTCTGCTCAGATACCCATGTGCTCCCTAGAGAGTAGCAAGCTGCTGAGGTAAGGCTACAGAATCTGTGCTCCCTGCTGTGTTTCCCTTTGAATGGACTCTCTCTGAGCTGCCTAGACCTATTATCCTCTCTGGGTTTTGGAAGAAGCTCAGAGTAAAGTTGTCACTTTTAGGGTCCTGCAAAAGCACTTATAAGGCCTTTCTTCAAAATTAAAAAAAAAAGCGGTTCTGAATAAAGAATAATTGAGAATAATGAGGCTGAGGCAATGGGCCTCTGACCTTTGACCTTCACCTCAGAGGCATTGATCAGAGAACACCTCCCACCCCCAAACCTTGCGCAAAGCCAGGCTAACAAGCAGGTTAGTAGGCTGGGAGTGGTGTGCAGGGCCCTGAGAGTTATACTTCTGCAGTTAAATTGCTCCAACCCAAGGGCCAGGATGCTAGCACATTATAGGCACCTGGGCTTGTGTTAAAAACCTAATGATCCTTCAGCTCTGGTTTATTTCTGGCTTTATTGATATAAAATTGCCAAATAAAAATTATACTAATAAGCCAGGCTCTGGTGGTGATCCTACCTACTGAGGAGGTTGAGATCTGCGGGTCACACATTGAAGCCAGCCCTATCAGAAAAGTCCATGAGACTCATCTCCAATTAGCTACAAAAGCCAGAAGTGGAGCTCTGTCTCAAGAGGAAAAGCACTACTCTTGAGTGAAAAAAACTCAGGGACAGTGACCAGGTCCTGAGTTTAAGCCCCAGGATTGGCACAAAAATTTGTATTAAATATATTTAATGTATTAATTGTATTATACATATTTAGTATATGCAGTGCATGGTTTTGACTAATGAATGCACCACTTTGAAATGATTACTACTATGAAGCTAATCAGCACACATTATCTTATTTAGCTCTTGGTCTTCTTTACATGTATGGGCTGACGCATCTCAGCAAATTTTACTTTGCTCTGAATGGAGCTCATTGACCTTCACCTGAAGTTAACCCCATTTTTCTGCTGGAAAATGTCAGTAATTTTTGCTGTCAGGGCCTTTGAAAACTTTTTCCTACTTCCCACTAATTGTAACTGGCATAGATTTTACCATTTCTCAGGTACTAAAATCATAGCCATTTTCTGCTAATTCCCTAAATCTCAGGAGTAAGGAATTCTACCTTTTCCTCAAGTCAAGGGTGAAATATTCAGGAATGTTTCCATATGAATTCCTGTTGCAGGTTAATGACCCTTGCTGTACTTTTCAGAATGCAAAGAAGGTTTTGACTTTGGTTAATTACAAGGAAAATAAAGATTGGAATATGGAGGAGAGACAAGGGAAACCCTGAAACTAGCAAATGACTTCCTTTGGATCACATTGTGAGGTTACACATTTTCCTTCACTTTTGTGTTAATAGAGATAAGGACATTTATAATTGGTCCCTCTGGTGGTCCAACAGCGCTTGTATTCCTTACATAATTGTTTTTGTGTGGAACTTGCAAAAAAGGAGAATAAAAGAACACCCAAAAAGTTTTGATTTTGTTTCTGGCTTCTGTCATATAATGCCACCCACCTAGAAGACATGTGGTTAAGCTTTTCCTTAAAAATCTCTATGCTTTACAAAGCATGTGGACTAGACTGCCATCAACCAACTCAGGCTCATCTTCTGGTTCAGATGTTGTTGTGGATATATTGGTTCTGATGTGTAAGAGTTGCAGTCAGTGAGATAGAGAAGCAGTGAAAGAGCCCAACTGACCACCAAAAATGCATATGGACAGAGAGGCTAGAATGAGTGACAGGCATTCTTTAAAATAGGGTAACAATATGATGGTTATAGAGCTATTGGGAAAGGGTGGGGAGGAGGAGTGGATTATCTTTGCCATACAAACTACTGACAATGAAAAGAGATAAGGAACTGGGCGCCAGTGGCTCACTTCTGTAATCTTAGCTACTCAGGAGGCTGAGAGCTGAGGATCACAGTTCAAAGCCTGGGCAGGAAAGTCTGTGAGACTCTTATCACCAGTAAGCCACCAGGAAACCAGAAGTGGCACTGTGGGACAAGTGGTAGAACACTAGCCTTGAGCTGAAGAGCTGAGGGACAGTGCCCAAGCCCAGAGTTCAAGCCCCACAACTGACAAAAAAAAAAAAAAAGAGACAAAGGTGATAAGCTGAATTATACATTACACTAAGAGACAAGCTGTGTGGTCACAGTGTACATAATAGTACTCATTGCACAACAAAACTATAAGAAAGTAAGCAGCTTCAAACTGGGATTTACCAGGCCAAGTATATGCCCTGGGCTTATGAGGATAGATTATCAGGAGCAAGTTCAGGGATGAGTGCTGTTCCATAGCTGTTTGCTTCTGCCCTGTTTTCTGGCATTATTTCTGATGTGAAGTTTTAGGACTCAAAATTCTAACATACTATACCAGGCTACAACAGATGTCTTTTGTGAGATTCTGCTGAATAGTGGATGAAACTCTGCTCCTCACTTGCTTTCAGAGGTGGTGCCTACCGGGAAGACTTAACATCACTTGAGGATGTGCCCTGGGATGGGATATGAAGATGCTGCCCCTTCCTTCTCTTCTTTTACTTCCCAATCACCATGAGGCAAGCAGTTGGTACATCCATAAGCTTTTCAGCATGCTGTACTGACTTACCACAGGTCAAAAGCAACAAGGCCAACCAACCATGGACTAAATGTCCAAAATAAACATTACCTATTTTCAAATGAATTTGTCTCAGATATTTTGCGATAGTAATGAAAATGTGTTTAATATGTGGACTTATATTCAAAGTGTGAGCTCAACTACTTTCAACAGGTGAAGCTTTGGACAAATCACTGAACCTCTTTACAATTTCCTCATCTATTATATATACCTGATGGAGGTTTTATGAGAATTAAATGAGACAATGCAAATATAGACTTAGAACAGCACCTGATACCTCATAAACACTCCAAAAACTATTATCACCATTATCATTAGATCAATGTGAAGTCTTATTCTTTTTCATATTTTTCACTATGCCTGGGAAGGTAGATTATGGTTAGGGTTAGAATCATAGCTGAGTGTGGATATTGATCTAACAAATAATTGCCTTCATCTATTCTTGTAGCATAAAAATCACTTAGTATTGGAATGCTAGACCTAAAGGCCAAGTGCTGGGGAAGGTATAGGAAGAATTGAATAGGAGAGTCCAGGATTTTGTTCAGGAAGAGTCCCACTCCCTCCCACCACAAATGGATCCCAAGAGTCTACTTGTCTACTTCACAATGGAACAAAAAGTCACCCAGAAAGCTGATGTGACCTGTCCAAAGCCTCATGGCTTGTAGCCCTTTCCAATGCACCTGCCTTTACACATACTGCAAATTGGTATAACAATGATTATAAAGAGTGAGAAGAATGAGCACTAAGAATTCCACCTGGAAAAGCCATGTTTCTTTGGAAATGGGCCGTAGATGACGTAACCCTGCTATATATCCCGTTACCCAGTGCTGGCTAATCTTTGTACAAAACTTGTTTTGGTGAAACGTGAGCCCGGAGAAGCCAATTGAAGTATATTACTTTCTCACTGTTGAATGTCTCTTGGACTTGGGATAACATTTAATCTAAAAAGTAAGGTGATATTTCCTGAGATAGCAATGAGTTCATGTTTGGAAATTGGATGAACTGAGTTTATTACATCAGTTGGCCTTCTTTTTTTTTTTTTTTTAAGTGCTAACTGCAGTAGTAAATGTTCTCTCCACAAAGTAATGTCTGGCTGCTCTAGGGTGAGAGTGGGAAGCTGTAGACATGATAGTTTTCAGTCCTTAGAAGTTGATTCACTGCCTCTTGTTAGATACTATTCCAAATTGGATAGTATTTTTATTTGTGTGGGCCCTTTATTTAAATAGAGTTCGATTCCAGGAAAACTTGGCGACAGACAGGGTTGTTTTTAATGTTTCCTAAATGTATACAACCAGTTTCCTGCTCTTTCCCCTTCACAAGATACTTATCATTCAGCAAAGCATGGCTGCATACCTACACTCTTTCAGGGAAGGATGGCAAAAGCTCTGTTCATGGACTTCCTTGGACAGCAAGTTAGTCAAGAAGGAAAAGATATAACATTAGAAATTTGGTATTGGAAAAATTATCCTTTTCACTTATTTATCAAAAGTTTTATACATTGTAGACATCTGGAGATTAATGTATAACTGAAGCAAGCTTCTTCAAAGAGATCATTAGAGTTCAAGGACAAATATATCACAGTTCCAAGATGTTGAAGTCCTGTTGAATGTGTTTCCACAGTAGCAGTTGTGGATTTTTTTAAAAAAAAATCCCCTTTCCTATTTTTACCACCTTGCTTTCAGCTCACCTTGAACCCTGCAGGACAGTTGCTAAAGTTGCTAAACTCTGGGAAGGCAGCCATGAAGGCACCATCCTTTCTTTCACTCCTAGAAGCAATGCGGCTTCTGGCTCACACCAGATGTCTAGCCAATGGAGCAGCTATGTAGTCACCTAATATCTAGGGTTACTTATTGTAAGATAAAACAAAGTGGAGTGAATTCAAGCAGTAGGTGGTAGGAATTCCTAGGTTATCCATGTGTTCCAAATATTTTGCTCCTGGCTGTAGTCTGGGTCCTGCCCAGCAGAGTTCCGCTCCAGATTAGATGTAGATTGAATGTTTCTAGATTCTATAGCTGCTTGGAATATCTAGCCAGTGGTTATTTATTCCAAGACTTTTCTGACATGTGGCTTCTAGGTGACTCCGTAGACAAATTAAGCTTAAGGAAATCTGGGAATTCCGAGACTCATCTCACACCTGTCATTTGCCCATCTCCTCCTTTGTCCTCTGCACCCATATTATCACTCACTTATTCACAGAAGATAAGGCTTATACCTAAATCTTGTCCCTGTTTGGAGAATGAGGACCTGGGTGAGATATGGAACAAATTACCATATCCTCTATATGAGAATCAAGCTATCACAAGACCCAGAAGCTTCCAGGTTTTACTTTGTGTCCCAGGTTGAGAGCCATTGAGTTTGGAGTTCAAAGAAGTTAATTCATGTCTCACTATATGTGAGGTATGGCTGTGCTTTGGAGGCAGAGGGATGATTGGTTCTAATGAAGACCTTTAATTCTGATATTTAGTGTCACATTTGAAAAAAGATAAATGATGGCCATGCTGCCAATTCCTCTTTGAATTTCCATGGTGTCATGGAATGGTGTTTTTATAATTGCTCCAGGTTTTTGAACATTTCCATTTTCTCTTACAGGAAATAGGAAGGAGATGGTGATATCACGCTTCCCTCCCAGTGTTTCTACACTGGAGGGCTTCTCTAGCAAGCATGACCTGTAGGCTAGGGAGCAGTATGCAAAGGCATTCTTTAGGGAAGAGTGCTGTTCTGCAGGCAGATTGGCAGGGCATGTTAACTGATTATCAGCAGTGAGCAAAGAAGAGGACATTTTGAAGATTCCTGAGGCTTTCAGCCTGGGAAATCTGTACTGTAGTCTTATTACTGAGAGAAATTAGTGTCAGGAGCAAGCTGCAGCATGGGAGAGTAACAAATGAAATGAAACCTGATGAATTGGTTTTGGCAGTGCCATGTTGGGAGTTATTTATATAATTTCTCAAGTTCTATTGAATACTTATCTTAACTATGGTTCAAATGTTACAAAGAAGCCAGGCACTGGTGGCTCAAGCCTGTAATCCTAGCTACTCAGGAGGCTGAGGGCTGAGGATCATGGTTCAAAGCCAGCCCAGGCAGGAAAGTCTATGAGACTCTTATCTCCAATAGATCACCAGAAAACTGGAAGTGGTGCTGTGGCTCAAGTGGTAGAGTGCTAGCCTTAAGCTGAAGAGCTGAGGAACAGTGCCTAGGCCCAGAGTTCAAGCCCCATGACTAACCAAAAAATATGTTGCAAAAAGAAATGTGAAACAACATAAATAATAACTGTGCTCTCATCCCTCCTCCTTCCTAGGAACAAAGTCCAATGGCATGCATTTACCTAGCTAACCAGGTTTAATTCCCTGAATCCAAGATGTTTGATAAGCTATGAAGAGTCTAATTTAGGACTGAGTCTAAAGGAAGGCTACTTGCTTTCTTGCCCCTAAATTGGTCCATAGTGTTCACCTAACCTGTTTCACCACCCAGACTCCTGGGTAGAGATTCTAAGAGCAGAGATGCAGAGAACAGAAATAAAAGGGACCAGGTAGAGACTGATGCCTGGCTTTTAACAGAACCAACCCACTTACAGGTAAACTGGGGACAGTTTGTTCTTGTGTATACGTATGATTGATGCCAGAATAGCAAAATCTGTGATGCTCAAGTTCCTACTTGAACTGACACAGCATTTGCATATAAACTATGCATATCTTCCTCTATACTTTAAATACCTAATGTAGTGTTAATGCTAGGTGAACGGTTGTTATACTGTGTTGTTTAGGGAATCATTAATGACAAGAAGATGCTTGTTCATATTCAGTACACTTTGTGGTGTGGTGTGGTGTGGTGTGTGTGGTGTGTGTGTGTGTGTGTGTGTGTGTGTGTGTGTGCGCGCGCGCGCGCACGCGCTCACGTGCTGGCTTGTATGCATACCAGTTCTGGGGTTTGAAATCAAAGGCCTATGCACTGCCCTTGAGCTTTTATGCTCAAGGCTGGCACTCTAACCACTTGAGCCACAGCTCCACTTCTGGCCTTTTCTCTATTGTGTGGTTAATTGGGGATCAGAGTCTCATGGACTTTCTGTCTGAACTAGCTTCCAACTGAGATCCTCAGATCTCAGCCTTCTAAGTAGCTAGGATTACAGGTGTGAGCCACTGGCACCTGGCTAACACTTGTTTTTAAAAGTATTTTCAATCTACCATTGTTTAAGTCCACAGATGAGGAATTCGCAGACACAACAGCATTGACCTTTGCCAGCTAGACTAGATACAGCTCCTTCTGTGAGAAAAGTGACTTGAGTGTGGAGAAAGAAGCAAGAAAATGAATGGGAGTTTCCCTCTCCTGGGAACCCATGTGGAAACAGAGGAGTAAGGAGAGATATTCCATTCTTCTCTGGAATGGTTGCTGCTGTCAAGCTCTTTACAGACTAGCCCCACACAGCCAGACTAACACAGAGGACACATACTTCTACAAATTACCTCACAAGATTGGGTTTCCAGTTCCTGATAGACATGGAAAATAGAATGCCAGATTGCTGAGCCCGGGCAGAACATAGAAAATCACTCAGCAGCAGTAGCCAGAATGCCAGCAGAGATAAGAATGAGCATTTGCCTAATAAGCACAGGAGCCCTTCGGCCAATCCCCAGTATTGTAAAACAAACAAACAAACAAATAAATAAATAATGGACAAGTAACACAAAATGTCTAGCATCAGTGTCCTTGTCAGGAAGATTGAAAGAGTCCTTTTCTCACAGAGAAGTCACCAGTCTTAAAGAGATACTTGTAATGATAGTGGATGGCCTACCTAGGAAAATGCTGGAAAGACAGGCTCCTCTGAATTCAGACCCAGTAGGATGGGCTTTCTAGGAAAGCCTCTGTTAACTGGGCTGGGAAAAGGCAGAGCTGGGTGGGGGAAAGGAAGGTTGCAAATGGGGTAAGTGTCAAGCATCACGACTCATATTTTATTGATTATGAGATTGCTTTCATAATTTTGTTAGCAGGAAAGCAGATTAGGAGTCCTAGATTTTCATGACTCTTGTTATAGAGCCTGAATGCCAGTCCTGCTTTATACTTTCTTCATTCCAAGCAGTGTGGTTCCAAGGGCAATTTAACATGAATATTTTAAATTTAATATGTCCCAGATGTGGCACGAAGTAACCCCTCATATTGTCTCCTATCCTTGCTCTACCCACTTCTGTAAATCAAAGTTGCTCAACCCTGTTGCTAATTGATACTCAGGGCTGGATTATGCTTTGTTTGGGATGCTATTCTGTGTAGGGAGTTTAACAGTACTCTTGGCATCTACCATTTGTGATATGTTTAATGGCAACCCCTAGTTATGTCCCTAGAAGTTTCCAGATGTCCCTTAGGGAACAAAATAGTAAATGATCTTACACCAGAGCTGAAGTCCTCATACTCCCAGTAGTGTGAAACACTAACCACCTCTCACTGTCTCATAGCTTTGTAACACTTTCATCAGCCATCATTGGAACTAAATGGCCTCCATACTTTCACCATTAGTGGCATTCAGTTGGTTCTCCATCGAGCACCAGACTGGCATCAAAGTAGAAATTACATTGTTTGGCTTTCTTGTGTCTTTCCTTTGCACAGAGAATGAAGTCCACATTCTTCCCCATGGCTCAAAGACCCCCCTTCAGAATCTTCTCTCTCTCCTGCTTTCTCTTACCTGTTCCTCTTTCTGCTGCTTACCAGGGCTTAGACATGCCATCCTTCCCCCCCCCCCCCGCTTCCTTGGGCTCAGCAAGCTCTTTCATATCTGCGGAAGTTTCCAAGCTATTCTCTGCCCGAATGCTTTCTTTCCTCTTCTTTTCATAATTACCCCTTTCCTATTTTTAGAACCCCAACAGAATGGGGCTTCTTTCTAAAGACTTTCCCTGATCTAGCTATCATGCAATACCAGCTTCAAAATTTCAACCCTCCCTTCCTTTCCCCCCCTAGTACCTTTCCCAGTCAGTGATTGGCTATCTTCTTAATCAGATTATGGGTTTCCATGAAGATGAGACTCCTGCTTCACCGCTTTGAAAAGCATCCCCAACACCAAGCATAAGTGTTTAGTAAATATGTGTTGACTAAATAAAGAATGAATCTCTTCATCCCTCTTAAAGAGGAGCAATGCCATTTCTCTAGTTTTAAATTGGTAACAACAGCTTCTGGAATTAGCCTTCCAATAAAATCAACAACATGCTAGTTCTCTTCTCTGAACTCACTTTGCCTATTAAAGACAAGAAGCCCAAGAGTGGGAGAATATGCATTCTTGTGTTTTGGGGTCAGCAGTGGGCCTTGAACTCAGGGACAGTGTGCTATCCCTTACCTTTTTTTTTTAAACCTGAAAATGAGCACTCTACCAGGAGCCACACCTCCACTTCAGCTTTGTGCTGGTTAATTGGAGATGAGAGTCTCATGAACTTTTCTGCCCAGGCTAGCTTCAAATTGTTATCATTAGATCTCAGTGTCCTGAGTAGCTAGATTATAGATGTGGTCTACCGGTGCCTACTCTAAGTAATATTTTATGAATACTAAGTTATAAAAATAAGCAGCTTTAAGACAATTAAAAACCCGGTGCCCTTCTTTGACTTCAAACCTTCAGTTTAGGAAGGTTTGCTACTTCCCTTTCAGCCTCAAGTCTAGCATGCTGATGTTGTAGGTTTTAGAAGTAAGTGGAATGCATAAATAACACATTGCCTGGCCTATCGTGGACATTTAGTAAATGACTTGAGTCAAGTCACTGAAGAAAAATAGAATTAGACTGGTTGTATAAGGAAAAATGTGCTAAGATCTCATCTTGGAAATGAATCAGTCAACAGGTCTGGATCTAAGACAGACACATTTCATACCCTCTGAGAACTTAGTGTCTTATGGGAAAGATGAAGACTGTGTTGGACAGAATACCATAGAGTTGTGCTAAACTGCACAGTACTGTTTTGAATATCTTGTAAGTTGCATTGAAATAGTACTGGGGCCTTTTGGCCCCTTTTCTGGACCAAACTCTCAGCTATAAGAAGCATGGAGAAGTAATGAAGATTCTTTACATTCTCAGACTGCTTTCTGGGAATCCTGCAAAGGCCTGACTTCTTCTCTGATTACCCTTCTCATGGCTGAGTTCAAGAGCATTTTGCAAACCCGGACTTTGAATCTGGGAAAATGCTTTATGGCCATTTTTATGACCTCAAAGCAACGTACTAAGGCAAGTTATTTCCTTGTCTTTGCCAAAGGGAAAAAAAAAACCAAGGGCCTGGTAAGTTGCCCAGGATCTCCCAGGCTCTGGTGTTCACTTATGGGCTGCTCTCATGTACCAGGTCACATTCTGTCTGGTTCCATTAAACCAGCTCTGGCTGATCTGGGAAGGGTCTGTCAGCAGCCTCAGCCTACATTTGCATGGAATCCATAGTCTTCCCCCAAAAGAGGAAAGATCCAATTCGGAGAACTGTACACTGTTAGTGCTCCACTCCAAACCACTTCTTTTATACATGGGCCAACTGACATCCAGATGAGGAAAGTGATTTGCTTAAGGTCACAGCCTAAAGTCGCAGACTCCTGACCCAGTGCATTTGTGTGCGCGCACACATGCGTGTATGTGCGCGTGCATTTGCACACACACTATTCCTGGGGCTTGAACTCAGGGCCTGAGTGTTGATTCTTAGCTTTTATGCTCAAGGCTGGCACTCTACCACTTGAGCCCCAGCTCCACTTCTGGATTTTTGATGGATAATTTGGAGATAAGAGTCTCATGAACTTTCTTACCCAGGATGGCTTTGAAGCATGATTCTTGGATCTCAGCCTCCCGAGTATCTAGGATTACAGGCATGAGGCACTGTCTCTCAGCTCCCAGTTCATGTTTTATTCCCACCTATTTGTCTTATTAGAAGAGTGTTCTGAGACTACATGAGTCCTAATTTAGAGGCAGAACAATACAGTGGACAGAACAAGGACTATTCAGAATGTGAGGTAGTTAGGGTAGTGGTTAGAGCAAGGCTTCTGGAGCCAGCCTGCCTCTGATTTCATTCCAATCTAGCTATTCACTGTGTGCCTGCTTAACTATCTGAGCCCTTTTTTGTTTTTCATCTGTGAAGTTGGTATACTCATTTATTGGGACATGAAGAGGATTACTGCAAATGACTTTGGGTTCAGACACTCAGATGTTAATAACCATCACAGTGCAAGGACTATATAAATATTGCTCTGTTCATGTGAGAGACCTAGCTGCTCCTCACTGGCTCTGTGACTCTGGGGAATTTATTTGACAGCTCTGAGCCTTGGCTTTCTCCCTTGTAGGAATACTTATACTTTGATGGGTTAGTTGAACAGATTAGAGATCATATGTTTGAGGTGTCTGCCTGTAGAAGGTACCTTCTGTTGAAAGCCCTGAGTGAGTGACCCCATCTTTTACTTCCTCCCAACATGTGGGAATGATGTTGTGTTTGGGAGGCAGCCAGACAGCATCTGACACCAAGTCAGTGCTCTACTGGCACTAGGTCCCTTCCTTTCTCCCTCTGTTTTCAAGAGGGGGGTTCTTAGGGCAGATCTGCCATCACTCCAGGGAAGATCCATAGCTTCAATGAGTTAGTCACTTAAAAGGAGAATAACCTGCATTTTAAAAAATCCATCCTTACATTTATTGGGCACTTGCTCAGTGGTAAGCGCTATTCTATACCTTTACACCCATTATCTGTACAACAACCCCATTTGTTGCACTTCCAGTATAGGCATCCCTAACTGACAGATAAGGAAGTTAAGTCTGAGAGGGTAATTTATCCAAAGGTATATAGTTAGTGGGAAGGGGGAGCCACATTTTGAACACAGATCAATCTGGTGTGAAGATTAAAACTGACCCTGATGATAAACTCACATCCTACCTGGGATAGGGATGGGAACATATCTCTCACCCTGAGAACACCAGCCAAGGATGGAAAACTCCCTGGTTAACCATTACCACCTTACCAGATGCCAAATGACAAGAGGGCAAGGCAGAGGAACTGTGTTCTGGAAGCCCCCCTCCCACTTCCCTGCCCACATGCCACATGGAGTATCAGCTGGAGCTGATAAGCAGTCAGACCTGCCACACTCCTTTCCTTTCTTTCCCAGGAGCACATTCTAGCAAGGCAAGAGGAAGCTGTGTCTGTTCTGTTCAGAGCAGCAACTTCATCTGGCAGAGATCACCTTTCTCTGTTGGTGAGTACACACAGTAGCAGAGTTGGGGTTGTTGCAGACTACATTTCTTTCCTCCCCCCAAAAAATGTTCCCAAGTGAGGACATTGGAGTGGCTGTCACCTTTCTTAAACTAGGTTTAAGAGCTTGGGGCTAGACTGTAACCATCTCAAAAGCAGACACCCCATCTCCCTAGGGAGAACTGATAGGAAGGGAAGGCAGCTGCAGGTGATGGGAGTGGGAAGAATGTGGGCCTTGGGATGGACTCAGATTTCAGCTCTGCTGTTCATTACTTACATGACTCTGATCTCCCTCATGCACCTCCTATATGGAGATAGTTATATGTCCCCACCTAAATGTACTTTTAAGGGCTACCATGTAAACATTGAGCAGAGGTGCTAACTGGCTACCTAGGCTAAGTAAATGCTTTGAACACATTCACTTTCTTCTGCCATCTCTGTCCAGTATCAACACTGCATCCCCATGAAATAAGAACAGCCCTGGCCATGTATGAAGTGGGCTTGTTCTGAATATGCATGGCTGATTGATAGCCTAAGTAGCCTAAGTAATAACAGGAAATAATTAACTTCATAGACTAAAGAGGTCACCTCCCTATGAGTCTCCTAAGCACATAACATGCTTAGGCCCAGGCCATACCTTTAGGAGGTTCTGAGCCAAGTGACATTCCTATTTGCCATGAATCTCTTAATTTTTTTCTCCTCTCCCTTATAAGCTCTTCTATAAGTCACTCACTGCCAGGGAACAAGGGTCTAAGCAGTGCATATTAGTCCTTTTCTCTTGTCCTCTATAGAACTTAGCCTGCCCCTTCTGTGTGCCAAGCCTGACATCCTGCACTGCTGCTGGGACAAGAACTCCTTGTAAATGAGAACCACTATTAGGACCACTGAAGAGCTGTGGTCTAGCTAGCTGGCACGTATATCAGGGGTGATGAGGTGTGGAGAAATCTCTGTTCTTCCATACTGCACCAACCTTGCTGCTCCTAGAGGCAGCTAAGAGGCAAAAGCCTTCTTTGCAAACTTGCCAGCAGTTATAGGAGCTCACTCAGCCTCTACTGACAGGCAGGCTCTGGTTTATGTCTCCCTTTGGGACATTTCTTCTGCTTTATTTGAGACTTCCGGTTGCATTAATAGGTACCCTTAATACTCTTATCTGGGCATGCCTTCAGAGCTTACTGAAGCATAATGCCAGAGTACATTCTTCCTTAGAAGTTACAGTTCCATCTAGGGAGGTTTTTGGTGCTTTAGTGTTGAAACTGCAAAGTAAGAATGACTCCATTTATGCTGAGTCGGAGAAGCCAGGAGAAGGCTGGGAGAACCCTGCAGGTCTCTGTTGAGGAATCATTTTTCTATAATAAGATTGGAGATGCTGCCCTGTATTTGCCTCAGTGCTCACATTTCACATCTGTTTATCGTTGTTAAATTTGAAAATGTGTTTTGCTGTCCATTTTTGGTTTAGAGCTATTGGATGTGTATGTAACCACTTTTCCTTTTGTGATATGAATATGAACAAATAGGAATTTAGAAAAGCCAGTCAAAACAGCTAAAATTTCAGCCAAATTACAATGTATTTACCCAACTAAGAGGTGAACTGAGCTAAGAGCTGCTTTGATTCTAGACTGAGCATGCCCAGAGCTAGCATTCTTTTTCAACTCCTTTTTTTTTTCATTTTCAGCCCTAGCTGATTACACCCAAACTATTTGCATAGCCTATGTCCCTATTTCCTCTCCTGACCCCACTTCAATCTGTTCTGCTGGTGACCAGAGTAATTTATTGAGAACTTAAATTAGATTGTTATGATCATGGTTTAAGTCTGCCTGTGCCTGACCATTGTGTATAGAATAAAATTCATCTACCTGTAATGGCCTGGAAGGTCACTGTCATCTGGCCTCTGCCGCTTTCCTGACATGTTTCATGGCACCACTGGCACTATTTCTATTCCACCTCAATTTCAGCTCCTTGCCATCTTTGTCCTGGTTGTTCTTCTTACCTAAAATATTCACACCTGGGTTTTCTCAAGATGTTTCCTTTTGATTTTATCCAGAGAGGCCTCTCTTCCTTTCCTTCCCCAGTCACAGAGCCACCTGCAGCCATGGCCTCCTGTGTGCATAGTCTGTTCACTTCCCTCAGCATAACATGTGGAAAGTGCCTTTTTTATAACTATGCTTACTTATCATCTATCTCACCTGGTTTTCTACCTAATTCTTGATACCTAACACAATATCTGATCAAAGGTTGGGCTCCAAACCATTTTCCAAATGAAGAAATAGTAGAGTATGTAAGCTCCTGAGTTTGGAGTTCATACCACCTCAACTGCAGGATACCAGCTCTGGATGCTGTTGCTATACCTGTCACAGAATGGTGGTATCTTTCTCAGTCCTCCCTGAGATTGGTTTCTTGTGGCTAGACTTCTGACTTCTTACCTCGGTAGAACTGTAGAAAAACCTCAACTTTTTGGCTAACTAAGTAGGTGAGACCCTAACCTGCAGAAAGCATTATGAGCTGACTTGTTATTAATAGTGAATACAACAACCATTTCTCCAAACGACTTTTGTCTTATCACACATGCTCTAGGATACACATTGTGCTATCTCTGCTAAAAATGACTATGGCAGGTCTATAGGGGATTTGGCCTCATCCTGCCCTGTTAGCCGTGAGTTACTTGCCTGGCTTTGCTCTTCAGCTTTCCTCTCATGGCCCGGGAGGCTGAATTTGATGGTGGAAAGGCCCCAAGAGTACATTTATAGGATGCCTGGAGAGAAAATTCAAACTGTTTTTGCCTCACATAATTGTCAATTTGTACCCCAGGATTTTTTTTTTAGCTTTGCAGCCTTCACTTTATGGCTTTTCCCAGTTGCCATGCATTTATTTGAATAATTTATGATAAAACACTCCTTCCCCCAATTCTAAGATTCTCATATTGAAAACTGCACTCAGAGGAAACAATTTCAATAGAGGCAATTGTTAAAATGAAAGGCTTAATTTTCAAGGTACTATTGCATCCTTCTCTTCTACTCAGTACCTTGAGGAGCTGGCAGCTTGCTCCATTCAAGAACACAGGAGTGGAGAATACCCCTCCCAGTGCCACAGTGTGTACAAGGCCGTTAACATGTCTGACTTCAGCTGGCAATTTCCCTGAAAAATCAAATTATTCACAAGAACTGGAGAAATAGGATGGAAAATTATTTAAAATGAATTACAAACATTCTCAGAGTTATCTCACTATTTTGATAAACTGAGTAGATTAGATATTTGAAATTCCCTAGTAATACCTATTTGTAAGATTTGATTTAAGTCCATGTCATCCAAGCTAAAGAGAAAAGAAGAAAGAAGAGAAACTACTGAAAGTCACAGAATTATCAGAAAGTTTTAGTCTAATACTTAGGATTTGCCTCTTCAGGTGGAGTGGAAAGTAGGGTAAAAATTTGTCTGCCTCTGTCCTTTAATGGGAAGGAAGTCTGCCATGGGATAAATGTTGGCAGTTATTTCTTTTATTAGAATATGTTTTTATAAATACTTGAACCTCCTTGGCCATGGGCGTAGTTAGACAAAACATACTCCCCCTATCTGTTGACTCCACAGACTACAGTGGCTTTGAGAGGTACTGTGAAAAGATGGCTATTTAGATTGAGTTAGTCATTTGAATGAAAATATCTGCATTTCTTAGCCTTCATATAGTGACCAGCTCCTAAGAGTGGAGCTAAGTAGAGTTTCACTACAGAGAGATGAGGTGGTTTGTTGATTATTAAACAAGCTGAAGAGCAGCTAGGGAATTAGCCACTTGAGGTCAGTACAGGAATTTGGAACCATTCTAAGTAACTCAAGCAGAAAGGGATTTCATAGAGGGAATCTGATACTTAGAGTATTTCTGGAATAGCAGGTGTTAGGGAGGGAGGGTACAGTTAGAATTAAGGGCCACACTACTACATCTGAGTGTACCTTTAGATCTCAGCTACTGTGATTTGACCTTGAAACCAAGTGTCTAATCACGGCCTCCCTAATCTTCCAGCAAAAAGAAAGAAAGAAAGAAAGATGGCCTCTGCCTTACCTTTGTCTTCCAGACATCACGCAGTTGCAACACATTGATGGAACTTGGATTGCTCTCAGAACCTCAGCTGAAAGGATCTGGGAGCCTTGTAAGTCTGAAATAAGTTGATGGAAGAAGGTGGAGGAGAACATAGGAGAAGGCCTAAGTGAATGCTAAGTGCCAATAGACAATACAACCACTGGTAGATAAAGCTAACCAGGGTAAGTGTGTATATCTGATACATATTAACAAGCAGTAAGTACCAGTGAAGTCACAGGAAGGAGATACCAGTATTGCTTGTTCTGGGCTTTGTAGAATTCTGTTCAAGATGGATGTAGAAGGAAGGTTCATGGTCAGAGAAAAGTCAGAGATTGAATAACGCAACAGTGCCAGTATGATTGCTTAAGAGCTAATCTTCAACCTCCCTTTTCTCAACCCCTTTCTAGGTTTCATGCATTGTATTGAGAATGTTTTGCATCCGATTATCTTCCTGAATGTTATTTCTTTTCATTTTAGCTTCAGAAAGCCTAAATAACCCATCCAAGGTAACACTGGTTATTAGGCAGCTGAGCTATGAGGTTACATTGATGTTAAGCCAACCAGGAAGCTAGCATGCTCCAGACTGCCTCTCCAGACTGGGAAAGGAGGATGAAGGTGAAGCTGAGACCATGTTCTAATAAACTCTGGATGTCCTATTTAGGATTCTGGACTTCACCTCAGGTAACACCAGGTGTCACTGGAGGTTTGAGATCAGGTGTGCAGATAGACCTGGAAAGAGGATGTAGGCTTGGCTGGCAGGAGAAAAGGCCAGAAACGGACAGGAATGAGGAAACAGGAGGAGTAGATTTGGAGTTTTCTGCTCATTTTCCCCCCTACTTCTTCAATGGCTTTTCAAAGAGTGTGAACTCTTGCCCTTTTTGGAATTTCAGAAGGTGTTAGATTTTCAGTTTGGCCAGTAAAACAGGTTTCTTTTGGGAAAGCACTTGCTCATAATTTTTATTTTAAGTATGACTCAGGGTCAGGGGCCAACTTTTAAATACCACTCTCCCTCTTTCTTTTCTGGAAACTTTTTTTAGTGTCTTGACAGTGACACACGGTGATCTGATTTATCTTTCTATCTGATCTACTCTGGTATGGTAGTGAGTGGGAACAATACAACTCCCATGGAAACAGATAATGAGCTATAGAGCTCCTGAAGCCTGGAAAGGAGCCTGTTCTAGGCCAATGGACAGAATTTTGAATGCAGAAACCCTACCATAATACTCTTTGTGTGGAGGGGGTGCTCATAAAACTTGAAGAGTTTGATTATTTTCCCTTTTCCTCTCTACACAAGTGCACAACCTGTGTCAACTCATCAGACTATCCTAAGAACGCAACAGAGTTGTGAGTGCAATTCTTTCCTCATGGTGGACATGCCTATTATCAATTCTGGAAATATTTGTTGTTCCATTGTCAGCTTTTGAGGATTTGTGGGAGCTGTTTCTGACCAGCTAAAATTGGTTGGTGACAACCGTCTAATGACTTAGCTTCTAAGACTTTCCTGTCTAGTGGTCCTGGTTTTATCCTCTCCCTCTTGATCCTGGAAAAGGCCTCAGCATAGACAATATAGTTCCTTCTACCCAGGAGAAGGGCCTTTTAGACTATTGCCTTTCTCTAATAAAAGGAGAGCTCTCAAACTATTGTCACCCCCCACAGTGAATAAAAAACCCTAGCTGACTAAAATATGTCTCTTCTTTCCTGTAGTAGACACAAGCAAACTCCCTTCTCAACCCAGTGACTTTCAATCATGAACCTAGCCCTTTTGATGCCTCTGCCAGTGTAGACTTCAGACCTTTGCCAGTCTCCAAGCATCTGGCCTGTCTTATCTAGGTGACATTTGGAATTTTAATCTCCTACTCTTGGGTTTTCATAAATCTGATTTGAAATTATCATTACCAAGCTTCTCTGCTGTGGGAAAATTGTTTTCAAAAGATGTGCACAAGGGAAGTTTGGGCCTCCGTGTGATAAGTAGAAAGGACACTCTTAGGTTCTTGGATAGGAGCTGTTAATGGGTCTTCCTCATGCTTGTTTTTCACTGTGGATGAAGAATTGCTTTAAGTGTCACTTTACTTTGGGAGCCCAAGTTTGAATTGGGGTATCACAGCTAACTCTGGGCCAATAACTACCCTGAGTGTTTTATATAAGTTATCTCAGAGCTTTCTTCCCATGATACCCATTTTGCTGATGAAAAAAAAGCAGAGGTTGTGATATGTTAAGTAACTTACCTAAAGCAACTAAGTGGATAGTGGACTTTTTTTTTTCTGTTCCTGGGACTTGAACTCAGGACTCCATGCTTGCTAAGCTGGCACTCTACTGCTTAATCCATGCTTCAAGCCCTGTTTTCCACTGGTTAATTTTTGCTTCCCCTGCCATATGTGGACCTGAGTAGAGATCCAGTTACTTTAGGGCTTTTCGTCATTGCTAGGATTTCAGGCATGTGCCACCATACCAGGCTTTCCTCTGTGGAGATAATCTTATGGATTTTTCTGTCTAGGATGGCCTGGTACCACAGTCCTCGCAGTCTCAACTTCCACATAGCTTAGGATGCCATTGCCTCCAGCTATGGGTTGAGAAGGGTTCTCTCTAACTTTCCTGCCTGAGCTGGCCTTCAACTTTAGTCTTCAAGTAACTAAGATTACAGATATGAGCTATCAACATCCAGATGTAGTGGAGATGATTAGTAAATCTAGGTTTAACTGACTTAAAGCCTACAGTTTTCCAATACAGTTTACTCTGTTCTTTTAATCTATGGATTCACAGTTGGAAAATCCATGACCCATGACTAAATTTCTGAGACTGTCCAACCTGGGTCCTGTTAGCCCATCAATCCCTCATACCCTCACTCCACTCAGGAAGAGCCAGAGGGAGCTTAAGGCAGGTGATTTAAGCAGATGCTGGGTCCTGCAAAACCATTCCAAGGACTCAGAAGTGAGGTCTACATCCTGATAGTTTAGCAGGGGATGTCATGAGGCCATGGTAGAAATTATTAAAAGAGTGGCCTAGCAGGTGTACCAGTCATTATCCATTTCTTTTGAAGTATAAACATTCTTATGCCCATATGAAATCTCACAGACTTGATTGCTTCATCTGAAGGGCTCCAGGAAGTTCCATGTGGGAAACTACCAATATAGATTTTTATTTGGGGGGCCGGGGGGGGAGGGGTGTAAGGTTGAGGGGAAGGCCTTAAACTCAGGGCCTGAGTGCTGTCCTTGAGTTTCTTTGCTGAAGGCTAACACCCTACCACTTGAGACACTTGAATCACAGCTCTACTTCCTGCTTGCTTGCTTTCCTTCCTTCCTTCCTTCCTTCCTTCCTTCCTTCCTTCCTTCCTTCCTTCCTTCCTTCCTTCCTTGTTTCTTTGCTTCTTTGTTTGTTTCTTTCTTCCTTTCTTCTTTTCCTCCTTCATTCTTCCTTTCTTTCTTTCTTCTCTTTCTCTTTTTTTTTGGTAGTTAATTGGAGATAAGTAACTCTCAGGCTTTCCTGCCTGGGCTGGCTTTGAACCCCAATCCTCAGATCTAAATAGCCAGTATTACAGGTGTAAGCCACCAGTGCCCAACAGCAGAGATCATTTTTATAGTGAAGAGGGCAATACAGAATACAGATCTTCAGAGTTTGCACTGCAAATGCGCAGAAAGTCGTATCCCTGTTGTAAACATTCTGCTAAGAATCAATGGCCCTATGTTAGCAGAGTAAACCGTCTAGTCAGTCTTCTTATGGGCAAGTGGTAGGTGATTTGGAATCAGTAGTTATATGCAATGAATCCAGTATCTTCAAGACAGATAAATCTGGATTGTCAAGCTACAGGTAGCCAGGACATCAACCCATGTAGTAGCATGGAAGAGAGTAGAAATTGGGGATTTAGAAGTTTAGAAATTGAGCTTTAGAAACTATATTGCCTGCTTCTGCCAAGATATTTAGCAGTGATGTGATTTTTTTTTAGCACAGCATCTGCAAATTCTAAGGAAACCAAATCCCATACATGCAATAGGGTAGCTAAAGCAGCTAGATGGGTGCTTTCTGAATCTTTCTTTACTTTCTTTGCTCTTTGCCCACCCACATCCATTGCCTTATTCCACATACATGATCAGAGGTACCAGAGCTCCAAGAGTGAAATAAAGTGACTCTCAGTAGTTTGGAGGATGCTGGAACACATTCATTTTCACAAGAGTAACTTAATGAAGACACTGTTTTTACTACCCAAAGTGTCAGCCTGGTCTGCAGAGTTGGATAGAAGAATGCACTTTGTAACTTCTTGAGGCTCCTCATCTACAAATGGACACACTTTGTTTGATTCACCTGTGACATTGTTCATGTCACATTGTTCATAATGCTTTCCGTCAGCCATCCCCACCCATCACTCACTACCCTTCTGTCTTCTACTAGCTAGCTAGATCACAGTCCTTCCTACAGAATGGCATGTGCCCTCCTCCTTACTGGCAGTTCTGCACAGGAAGAGGCCAAGGCCCATCACTAACCAGCTTGGAATTTGTGGAGTTTCTCTGGGCATTTTAACACCTGAAGATTAAACCACAGCTTCACTGAAGGAATGAAAAGACCCCAGCTGGCTTCCAAGCAAGGCTGCCCTCTCCTGAGCACATTTATAGGCTCCATAGAAGTTCTCAGGTCCCTAGTGTTTGAGAAGCAAGGAGAAAACCTCATTCTCTCTAACATACCAAGTACAAATTATTTCTTCCAGTTTCTAGATGAATCATGCTTGGACCAGCTCAGACAATTCTGCTCTTGACCAAATTGTTTTACTGTGAAAATCAGGGCCCTGGACCATATTATCCTGAAATGTTAGCATAGTGTGCTTCTAGCTTGATAGTTGGGCCAACCTTTATCTTTCTAAAGAAAGAGAAAAGAAATAAGGATGTGTGTGTGTGTGTGTGTGTGTGTGTGTGTGTGTGTGTGTGTGTGTTTGTCTTTTGGAACTTCTTTGGGCTCTCATTGTACCATGATTAGAGCATGATGCTAAGTGGAACAGAGCTGGATTCTCAAAACACCTAAGATTCCCAGTCGGGTCTTTGGCTTTGTGTAATTTATGTAAGCAACCAGCTGCAGAAAAATCCCCCACAGGAGACAAAGTATGAGGGCAAATGAACATTAATGCCTAACCTCAGTACCCAAATGTGCTCCTTAATTAGTGTCTGATAAACTTCCTTAAGGGGTTATTAAGACTAGAAATTTCAGAAAGATAAATAGATAACTGTTTTTACATGGAGATACTGTTTATAAACCCTGCAGTAACCTTATCATTTATTTTTCTGTCTGATCACAATCTCCCAAGTTGCTGACAGTTGCCTTTGAAATGAGTCAGCTTTGATCAGGAATATGGTAGCCAGACAGGTCATTTTTATTGTCTGTGATTTAATCCAACCAGTTTGGCAACAGTAGGAATGCATCTTGGGATGCAGAGTGGAGAATGGTGGATACCAAATCAGCTTGTGATAATGCAGCCTGTCCCTTGACTGTGTCCTGCATATCAGCCCTTCTTTCTTCTCCAAGTGTGTCTCTATAAAACAGCTTCCTTTGTTGGCCCTCTGCTCCATGAGGCTGAGCCTGGTGCTTTCTCCTAGGGGCACCAATCCTTTTGCTGACTGTCCCCAGTAGTCCAATATCCCTTCAGACTGCTAAATGATAAGAACATTGCCTTCACTGCCTCCAACTTCCCTGTTCCTGGTCTAGGACTTCTCTCTCCTTAAGCCAAGAGTGTTGTGTGGCTCTTCAAGGTCTTTGTCTTCTCAGTTGAGGGAGGCAGTTTTGGACTCCATGAGTCAGACACATGGATCCTGGTAGCCCTGAGTACCATGAACCAGGTATTGGGGAATGCTTTAGGAGGATGTGGTTTAGATGGAATATGTCCCATCTTTGGAGGTGTGGTGATGGTGAAGGGTAGTTTTGGGAGGAAGTCTGTTTTGAAGCTCAAACCCAGCATCTTCACTTAGTAGCTTAGTTATATTACTAGTACCAAGTATAGTAACAAGTTATATTACTTCCATATGTCAAATCCTTCTAAATGTAATGTGAACAGATTAATAGTCCTGACCATTGAGGGTTGTAAGGATTCCATGAGAAGTACTAGAAAGGACATGGTATATTGTTTGCTGCATATTTATGTGTTTAGTAAGAGTTGAAACCATTGCTTTTATTTTAGCAATTGTCATTATCTTCCTTATCTAGCATCACATTTTGTTTGATGGAGAACAGCCAGGATAGTAAGAAACCAAAGTTTATGTCCTATGAAGAAATTTTCCTATAGGAATTTAAAATGCCTGTTATGATATAAAAAGGAATTGAGCTCTGGGCAACAAGGGCTCATGTCTGTAATCCTAGCTACTCAGGAAGCTGAGATCTGTGGATACCAGCCTGGGACAGGAAAAAGTCTGTGAGACTCTTATCTCCAATTAATCACCAAAAATAAATAAATAAAAAGAACTATGCTATCTTTTGCTCTAAATGCTTGGAAGGATGACTTTCTGGGGTGGTATTTTTCTCACCAAACTAGTACCAAGATTCAATTCAGCTGAAGAAAGCAGAGGAAAAAGCAAATAAATGGCTTGTTAGGATCTCAGAAATCTCTTCATCCTTGGGAATTTGAGGAAGCTTGGCATGTAGCTCATACAAGGGATTTATACATCAAGGAGGAGTGGAACTGAGCCTAAAGGCTTAGGAGGCTTCTTCTATCACCAGTACTTTCTGATTCTGGGTTTAGGCAAGATTCTTGCTATTTGTTTTGAGGAAAGTTCACCTAGCAGAAGGTAACACGCTTGCAAGAAGACCTTACAGGACTGGGAGTCCTCCTTTGACCACATGTGGTCTGTGGACTGATTGGTATTGTACCTTTTAAATAAGACAATGGCTCTGCTCTTAATTGTGACCTGGATGAATAAGTAGTTCAAGGAAACTTAATAGAACAGATTGATTTCATCATGCCTGTGTCAGTCAGGTACATAAAGTCAATGTTCATTCATCCTGGGGCATAGCTTTGGAGGACAAGATGGAGTCTATAAGGATAGGCAATTTGTAGAACCTTGATTGCTCCACACAAATGGTTTCAAGGAAGTCTCAGACACACAAGTATAGAAAGTTTTACTTCCTAAGAAGCTATTAACCCTAACCAGAGAGCAGAGACAGATGTGAGAAGTGGCTTCCTCTCCTTTTGATCACAGAGAAAAGCCTCCTGTCCATCCCTTTCCATGTCCTTGTGCAAAGACAGTTGTGTGTTTCAAGCTCAGATTTATTTTTACCAGACATTTTACCAGACATTTCTGCTCCTGTACAAGATCTCATTAAAGCTCAACCAGTCGTTTATTGCAGCAGGAGATTGTCAAGGTTAGTACTTCGGCAGTGCATCCCCCTCTGTTAATTCTTACTATGAAAGTATTTCCAGGTGGGCATTCTGTACTGGTGTTGCATATCAGAATTATACCATGGCATTCCCTAATGCATCCGTTTAATCCAGAGGTAGCCTCTGACTGGATGGATGTCTTTGCCTTGGGAGTGCAGGTAAGGGTTGCTTTCTCTATTAACTGTCAGCCTTTTAATAGTCATTTTAACAGCAAGTATCCATCACATTGAAGAGGCTGCAATGGTTGCTTGGACTGGGACAATGGCAGAGGTCAAAAGAGCCTTTGGCTGTGTAAGGTGCTATATCCTTCCAAGTTATCTGATGCAGTGGGGGGAGAAAACTTCAAAATGGGTGTATGAATCCTATGTGTGGTTTGGGCAAGTCATTTACCCTTCATAGTATTAGCACAGAGTATAGGAGTGGAGAGTGGCTCCTGCCTCATAGGATAATGTAAGGCTTCATTGAGATGCTGTATGTAGTAAACAAAGATAAAGCAGAGTGCCCTGGTATAGGAAACTCCCCCAGTGGCAGAGGGTAACAGGCAGGCTAAGAAATTCTTTTACTTTACTCCCAGATTTTGCAGTGGAAAAAAAAACCCAGTGTGCCACAGAACCAGTCCTACCTTCAAGCCTGAAGGAGCCATATGAAAAATAATAGCAACCTGACTTGTTTGGCATGTGTTTCTTCTGCCTCACCCGATCTGTGGCTCCTGGAATTGAGAAATGGTCAAACAAACATGGGCCTTGTCTAGGATGTTTGGCAAGAGTAAAGAAAAGCTTGTAGGGGGTGGGTGGGGAGCACAGGATTAAGGGCAAGGCATGAAGGAGAAGGTATAATGTGATCTGTGGCCAGATTGTTTAATGACTTTCCCTGTTGACTTTCTGAATTCAAGTATGCTCCACTGGTCAGCATGGAACTAGCCAGGTCTTATCCAGTTCAGTGTGTTTGTGTAGGATGTGTGTGTGTGTGTGTGTGTGTGTGTGTGTGTTTCTTTCATGCTTCTGCTGATATGTAGCGTCATATGGTTGAAAGTATTTAATATGTTAAGGTTGATTTTATAAGATGTCAATTAAAAATAGTATTGAATAATTACTCATTTCAATGATGGTTTCACCAAATGTGTGTTATTATCTAGAAGTCTTTTCATTGGTACTAGGTGACCCATCACTCTCACTTACCATAGTACAATGGCAAATGTGGTTCTCAACCCTGAATCTTATAGGTCAAAGTGCTTGGTGAATCATCAATAAAAGACTGTTTCGATTCAAGATTGATTTTATTCCAGCCCTGAGTAGGTCAGTTATGAGTTCTCTAATCTTTGGGTGGTATTATGGAAAAACACTCGGTTAAGCAGAATACTGTGATAATGAGGACAGTCTATTTATTGACTATATTGGATGACAAATGATAATGTGTTTCCTGGATGGTTTCTTGGTAATCCATCAAACCCACCCATTCTTCTGTTTATCCATCCATTCATCCAAATAAACATTTATTTACACTTGAGTTGACACTACACTTGCAAGAGAATATGGAGATAATGAGCATAGATCTTGTACTAGAAACTTTAACAGATAAAATAGGAAACAAGAAGTATAAGTAAATAGATGAACAGTGAAAGAGTATTTTTGGAGAGGGAGGGAGGGGAGTAGCATTTGAATTTAGGTCTCTTGGAGAAACCCATAGGATCCTAGTTTGTGGAACCTGACAATTCTAGCCATAGAAGTCAAAACCCAGAGGGAAAAGAGCCAGTTCTTTACAGGTTATTATAGGTAGTTGCATGCCACAGAGGTGAGGAGTAGGAAGTCAGGGGCATCTGTTTACCTGGTGCCATTCTTGCGAGAAAAGTCAAGGAATTAGTAGTTGGTTGTGCAGATGCTAGGAAATGCTTTTATGGCTGGAGTGGTGAAGGGAAGATTTTTTGGCCCTTAGCTGAACCTGGGTACATGCTGACAGATTCTGACTAGTCTTCTGCTTAAAGACTTGATGTTAGCTGAAAGCTGATCATTCTCAATAATGGGTGGCAGCTAATTCCACAAAGCCGGACACATCCACCCACATTTCCTCCTCAATGCTTCTCTCTTCTCAGATCTTTTCTTGTTTTTTTTTCTCACTCTTATGTACAGTTTTTCCACTCTCTCAGGCATTCCCATAAGACCTACTTTCCATCTTCACCTCTCAGTCCTCTAGGAATATGGGAGTTTAGAAATGGGGGTTCCAGCCTCCATGGCCTCTTCTATCTTTAGAATCTGTCCCTTGGCTATAAATAAGGCTGTTGCTTAGTACCAGTATTGATGGTATTTGCAGCTGTCCTCTGGGAGATGGACTCAGACGAATAACCCATTTTCAAGAGGACATGACCATTAGGTGACAGCTATTTATGGTTCCTATTGACTAGGGCCAAACCTGAACTGTCACTGACATTAAAATTTCATGTGCCCTGAACTGCCTCTCTTTATCAGGCTGTCCCTTTCCATTTATTTGAAGTATCTAAGCATGTTTATCTAGGCTCTTCAAAGAGAAGAGCCACTAAATCTTAAGGAGCTCCTGTGATCCAACTACAAGGATAAGACCTAGCAGATCTCCTGTTCTCTCTACATGTTTCTGAACCAGAGTATGCACATCTCCACCCACTGAGGGTCAAAAGGTTAAACTGTTTGCCTTGAGTCCCCAGGTTAGGTCAAAAGTGACCGCCAGAAATCAGACCACCTTCTGCCAGAATCAAAGCCTGGATAATTTCCATGAAACCATGTGTGTCTGATTTCTGGACCTGGAATGTCACTACAGAGGTTTTTATTTATTTATTTTGTCTCCTGATAGTTCAGTCACTTGGAGTTAAGTAGTGGAATTTATGTGTAATTTTTAAAAGCTCATTCATGCAGAATTTGTGTTACTAGTCACCATGTTCATCTTTGATGGAGTTTCTTTCCCATATCCATATGTGAAAATAAATAAAATGTCAGGCAGGTTGTATATCCTAATACATTTTATAGATGACTGAATTCTCCAGTGAACTTATCATTAAAAAATATTCCTTCTCTGACTTCTGTTTCTCCATCAAAGAGCTATTACATTGTAAGTAATAACTGTTCCTTAGTAGCCTTGACATTGAAGTTCTGTATAGGAAATTGTCCTGCATCACTCACTTCCACTGTCATTATGTCTTGTTCAACTCAAGCACCTGTACTTCTTCAACTTAAAATGTGCAACATGATCTGGCCTGAGGCCAAAAGAGACAGACCCTCTCTATCTCCCATTCATGTTGCTTCTTAGAAGGAGAAAGGTGTGATGATTGAGAACTTGCTCTTTTGACAGCAAGCCTTGGCTTGAATAGCTGCCTTGTTTCTTATAAACTATTGGGCCCAGGACACAGCACATCTTTGAGTCTCAATTCTCATACTTTAAAGGAGAGATATATTTCTGGGGAAGGACTGAAGAATTTAGTATTCTCATATTGCTTTTGTGTGCTCCTATATGCTGGTACTCTGGTTAAAAAGAACAATACTGCCAGGTGCCCCATGGCTCACACCTGTAATCCTAGCTACTCAGGAGGCTGAGATCTGAGGATCGTGGTTCAAAGCCAGCGGGGGCAGGAAAGTCTGTGAGACTCTAATCTTCAATAAACCACTAGAAAACCAGAAGTGGTGCATTGGCTCAAGCAGTAGAGTGCTTGCCTTGAGCTAAAGAGCTGAGGGACAGTGTCCAGGCCCAGAGTTCAAGCCCCAGGACCGACAAAGAAAAAAAAAGTTAAATAGAGCAGGAAAGTCTGTGAGACTCTTATTTCCAATCAATCATAGAAAAAGCTGGAAGTGGTGCTGTAGCTCAAGTGGTAGAGTGCCAACCTTGAGCAAAAGGAGCCTATGGACGACATTACCCAGGCTCAGCATTCAAGGCCCAGGACAGGCAAAAAGAAAAGAAAAAAAAGCAATGATTAGACCTTCCTTTGTAAGGCACACTTGGACCACCTTGGTGCCTCACTCACCCCATAATGTAGATTTTCTAAAGGGCTAACTTGGTACCACTGAAATGACCCTCTTTTTTGCTTTCAGAGATAAGCAGAGTGTAATTTGATAGCTAACCCTTCTTGGGCACCAGGATCCTCTAGAGAACTTTGGAAAGAAATGAAAGACAAATTGCTAGGTCATCCAAACCTATGGACTCACCCTTGTCTAGCTTGAGCCTAGGCATCTGTGTGTGTGTGTGGTGTGTATGTGTGTTTAAAGCTTCCTTTCATCACAATCCAGTATGTAACAAGAATGATGATGTATGGCGTGGGTGATATATGGATTAAGGATTCCATCATGAAGTTTTCCTGCCATGGGAGGATGGCCCTAGCAGTAGGCTTTCCTGCTCATTCATAGAAATTCTCATGGTTACTAAAATTTACATCCTCTTAAATAAGAAGCTTTCCTACAATATGAATCAAAGCTCCAAACTGGAGTTCTGGTCTGGATCTGCAGAAGTATGATGGAAGCAATGGTCCTTCCCCTTCTACCCTCAGGGACAGAAAAAGAGAATAATAATATGTACATGATGATACTTTCTTGAGCTGGTTTTGTACTCTAATAAAAACCAGGTGCTGGTAGGTCATGCCTGTAATTGTAGCTGCTCAGGAAGCTGAGATCTGAGGATTATTGTTTGAAGCCAGCAGGGGCAGGGGAAGTCCATGAGACTCTTATCTCCGATTAACCACCAGAAAACTGGAAGTGGCATTGTGTCTCAAAGTGGTAGATTTTGCTAGCTTTGAGTGGAAAAAGCTCAGGGACAGGGCCTAGGCCCTGAATTCAAGCCCCATACCAACCAAAAACAAAACAAAATACACACACAAAAAAAAAAAAACACCCAGATTTTTCTTTTTTAGGATGTTTTGAAGATCTCTTCATAGGACTCAAGATATACTCTAGCAGCAAATATCTTTCAACTTATAATAGAAACCTGGTACCACACTCCTGAAGTTAAGAGCCATGACTTTCTCTTTCTACAGGCTTTCAGGAAAGGATTCAACCACCACAGCACAAAATCCCTTATTGCCAGACTCTCCCCAGTGACCCTACTAATGCCCCACCCACTTCCTAATTGGAAGGGTTGGGTAGAGGATGTGAGCACAGCATAGTGTTCTTCTATGATAATCTCCTTTCAAAAAATCCTCTCTCCATACTTTGATCTCTTTTCATAACCTTCCTCCATCTGATATGACAGGGAAAAGCCTTGAAACTAACTCTCTCCTATTCCTGTTATTCTGCATTTTGCACATTTGTCCTACACTTACTTTGATACCTGGCATCAGTGATATTGTACCTTCAAGTTTAAGTCAAGATTTACAAGTACTCACTACATCATGTGGATTTGCCTGCATAAGATGAATGTTAGGTAAGATGAATGTTGTGTTCTTATGGAGACCTGGCTTTGAATCTTTTAACAAATGTGTTAGCCTATCTGTACATCAGACGCTATGTGAGCAAAATATACTACTCATAGAAACCAAGACTAAATGTGACAAACTAGGACTAAATGTGACAACTGTATATAAAAAAACTTAGTGTCTATCTCATAGGAAGTGCTCAGTGTTATCCATTGTCCAGTTCAGTTGAGCTAAAACTCTAACCATCATAACTCTCCTTAAAACTTCATTGATGGACAGCCAGCTGGAGAGAGACTGTGTTGCCACTCTGTGGGGACATACTTCTCTGTCTGAATTAGTTCCTTCTCTGGTAGCCACCCAGGGAAAGGTCCCACTGAGAAGTGAGTACAAAATCAGGGCCATAACAGCTAACTGAATTAAGCAGGTTATCAGGCAGTAGAAAATGCAGTTAAATTTGCATTAGTGAAGCAGATGGCCTGCACAAAGTGATTAAATTAATTTTATTATGTTTGGAGAATTAATTTGTCACTTTATTATTTTTTCTTTTGTTTATAAAAAAAGATGTGATTTTTGTTATCTTTGACAAAAGGGTTTTGTATAAACAGTTTGCCCTTTAATGGAAAACAAGGATAAAGCATCACCACACACACATACACACACATACACACACACATACACATACATACACACACACACACACAGACATACATACATCACAAGCCTTCTAATTGTTGGTACAATAATATAGAATGTGGCCTAGAGAACAGAAATGCTGCCATCTATTGCTGGTAAGAACTGACACATTTTCAATTACATAAAAGATATATCTTTTTACCTTCAGTATCTTCAGATCGTAAGCCATTGAGTATTTAAGTCATTTTTGGAGCATTTTTATACCACAGAAATTTTTAGGATCTGGCATTTGCTAATTTACATTATTAATTACAAACAACATCACCCATCAAGTTATAATCTGGCAAACTTGAGGAGGCAGATTCCTTCTTTTAAAGGTGAGGAAAAAAACTAAATGCAGAATCTTTTTCTAAGAACAAATGGAGTCTCTTGAGTGAAGACTAAGGGTTGTTAACTGGGAGATTCTCAGTACTTATTCTTTGAGTACAAATAGTTCTTTCATAGCTCTTTTGAATGGATCAAAGCAAAACCTGGAGTTTTGAAAGACTTCTTTTTTTTTTTTAAGTCCTTTTATCTTACTTAACAGTTACTAATGAGCAATCTGGGAATTTCCCCCTTATAAGAAGAGTTTCTTGCACATAGGAACTAGGGTATAAACTATATATATTACATATATTGCCTCTATATCCATGTGTAGGTTCTGAAATTTTTTTATTGAAAATGAAATAAGTTAGAAGGACTAAACCACCTTTTGTTCACAGAGATGAAGAGAGTTTTGTGGTTTTGTTTTGTTTTGTGCTGAAACTGGGGCCTAGTGGTTGCTAGTGTTCTACCACTTGAGCCACAGTTCCACTTCTGCCTTGTTGATTGTTAACGGGATAGGAATCTCAAACTCTTTCCTCCCTGTGTTGACTCTGAACAGGGACTCTCAGATCTCGGCCTTCTGAGTAGCTAGCATTACAGGTGTGAACCACTGGCCCCTGGCTGAGAGTTGGGTTTTTAAAACTGACTATGCACATTGTTAATGTGGTGGAGATTTACAATCTTGTGGGTTTTTTTCTTTTAAATTGTTTAAGAATAGATTTAACTTTACAGGAAACTTGTGAAGATGACATAGAAAACAAAAAGTTAATTAGTATATTACACTACCACACTAACAAACTAATCTTAAAACATTATTTGGCTATATTCCAATTTCTTTGGTTTTTATCTAATGTCCTTTACCAGTTTCAGAAATTCAACTGGGTGACGAAATGAGATTTAGTGGCTCCTTTAGACTTTGAAAATTCCTTAGACTTTCCTTATTTTTTATGTCCTTGATAGTTTTCAGGCCTCAGATATTTGGTAGAACACTATTTATTCCCTCTTTCCTTTGCTCCTCTCCCACTTAGAATATATGAAAAGTTTTTCTCATACTTAGACTGGATTTGTAGGTTTGGGAGGGGAACAATCCAGAAGGAAAATGCTATTTCCTTCAGTATAAGAATCCATGTCACTGGCCTGGTGGCTCACACCTGTAATCCTAGCTACTCAGGAGGCTGAGATCCAAGGATCTCTGTTCAAAGCCATCCCAGGCAGTAAAGTCTATGAGATTCTTATCTCCAATGAACCACCAGAAAATGGGAAATGGCACTGTGACTCAAGTGGTAAAGTGTTCACCTTGAGTTGAAGGGCTCAAGGACAGCACCCAGGCCCAGAGTTCAAGCCCTACCACTGACCAAAAAAAAAAAAAGAACCCATGTCTATTTGTTTTATATTTTGAATTATAATCAAATAGTTGTTTTTTCTTCGTTCACATCTTTGGCCATCTTTGAACATTGGGAGCTCCTTCTGTTGGCTTCTATGTCCCTTTGACACATCCATCACTGTGTTTGGGTGTGGGAATTCATCTTAACTTTTTTTTTTTGGTAATGGGGCCCTTGTGCTGTCCCTGAGCTCTTTTGCTTAAGGCTAGCACTCTACCACTTGAGCAACAGAGCCACTTCAGGTTTTCTGGTGGTTAATTGGAGATAAGAGTCTCATGGACTTTGCTGCCCAGGCTGGCTTCGAACTGTGATCCTCAGATCTCAGCCTCATGAGTAGCTAGGATTACTGATGTGAGCCACTATTGCCCGGCTTCATCTTAGCTTTTTGACAGTATAAGGTTATCCGTGCTTATCTTGAAAACTTCCTTGTCCTAGTCTAAAAAACAGCCTTTCTACCAAGAGTTCTGGTGCCTCTGATTGGAAAATGGTATAAGAGAGCAAAATTTTGATGCTAGATATACTTGTTGTGATAGGGATAAAATTATTTTTAAAGCCTTTTAGCTGACAGAAAAAGGATATATGTATATAGCTATAAATATGTAATATATATTTATACAGATACATAATAAGTATGTAACATATTTATATTTAAGTATATATAAATTAAGTGTATGTGTACATATGTAAATATGAATATATTTATATAAATATATCTAGATTAAATAAACAGTTTATACTGATCAACTGAATAGGTCAACTAAGCTATGGTTTACTTTATAAACTAAAATTAGTTTATAGTTTCTTGAGAACCTTCTGGTCTATTCTATTACCACAAGGATCATTTTAGTTCTCACCTTTGTTTATTGGTCTGTTATAAACCTTTTGTGAAATGATACCCTTCTGTGAAACTAGTAAGATTCACCTGTGGTTAATGTAGGTGCTCACTTTCGGCTTTGCAATCTGAATTATAATAAACTCTGAAAAGGTCCATTTCTCCCATTATAGGATCTTACAGATTTTTTTTTTTGTAGCTTTAAGCCTATGATAACTACTTATTTCTTTATTGTGGTGCAGTGCTAGGCAAGCACTCTACCTCTGACCTGCATTCCTCAGCCCCCTTTGACATCTTTTAGTAATAACTACATTTGACATCCTTTCTTGATTAATATTGGTCACTTTCAAGGCAATAAGCTATTAATGTCAGTTTTACATGCCAATCTATCCTCAATAAGGTGCAAAGTAGATTCTTCATAAATATTTGTTAACTGTGTGGAATACACACAGCAGTAATTAGGAAGAGGGAAAAATATGTGATTTATTGAAAGCTTTCTACAGGCCAACTGCCTTTCCAGTTGTTTGAGAAAATATCATTCAGTTCAGCACTTTGAGTTAGATCTGAATGATATCACATCCTTTCTGTTTGAGGTTTTCTGCAGTCTGAAGTTTCTTAGTTGCTGCATTTTGTGTCACTGGAGTCCCTCTAGCCTAGATGGAGCTGTGTGGGTGGCCTAGGAGGAGGCCAAGGGGCAGAAATGGCAGCACCCATTTAGAGTCTCACCCAAGGCCTATTAGGAAATTGACTCCAATTTGGTCTGTAGAGTGGGGGTTGCTTTTTCCTGCCTTTTCACAATCACAATGAAGGTGACATTGATTTACAAGTCAGTGGGTTGGAGCAGGGAAGGGAGGCTTCTATGGGTGGAAAAGATCAATTAAATGATTATCCCAGCTGCCACACACTAATGCCTTTCTTACTGGGTTTTAGAATCAGGAAGCAGAAGGTTACCACATTTAGCCTTTACAGGAAATCTAATTGCCAACTTCGGGATGCCAAGTTTTATTAGATTGGGAAGAGCGAAGCTTAGCTTGCTGGCAGTTTCTGGCACTACAGAGAGCTTTCTGTTTGCCACCTGGAATTCTACATGACAGCCTTTTCTTCTTTTTTGGGTGGTTTTTACTGAGTTTTATCAATATAAAATTGTTGTTACTTTTATCTGTTGGTGATTTTTATTTGTGTTCTAGGGACTGGGACTAAAAGTTAAGAAAGTATTTTACAGACAATAATTTGTTGAAGTCTACTATGTGCTAGACCTTGGTCTAGTGGCCAGGATTGTAATGGTGACCAAAATAAATGCACATGTCTATAGTATCCTTCTTCTAAAATGCTCTTCCCATAGCTTTGTAATTCCCAAACTGTCATATGTATGAGAATTACCTGGTCAAACCTATACTCCTTGACCAGTCCCCAGAATTTCTAATTCAGTAGGTATGGGGTAGAACCTGAGAATCTGTATGTCTAATAAGTTCCCATGTTCCTAATTAAATGGTAGGTCCTTAGAGAGGCTGTTTTGTTGTCGTTGTTGTTTAATTTTCCTACTACAGTATCCTTCTACTTGTTACTACTCTCTATTGCATTTTGTTCCTGACATTTATTCTCTGATATTAGTTTACCTTCTTGTTGCAATTTTTATCCTTCTCCTACTTAACACCAATAGCAGAAATCCCCATGAAAGCCTTTTACGTTTTTTCTGTTTTTACTGATACCAGTGTTTTAATTCAGGCCTTGCATTTGCTTGGGTTGCTAACTTGGCTGGCACTCTACCACTTGAGCTATCCTCTAGCAAAGAAAGCACTTTCTTACTCACTGTCAATCATTCAATAAAAGAGTACCGGCCAGAGTCCATGCTCAGTAAATACCTGAATGCTGAAATATCAGAAGAGGCTTGAGTCTTAAGAAAAAGCCTAGAGGCTGGGAAGGTGTCTCAGTGGTAGAGTGCTTGCCTTGCATGCATGAGGCCTTGGGTTCAATTCCTCACCACCACATAAGCAGAAAAAGCCAGAAGTGGTGCTGTGGCTTAAGTGGTAAAGTGCTAGCCTTGAGCTAAAGAGCTGAGGGATGGCATCCAGGCCCAGAGTTCAGGCCCCATAACATCAAAAAAAAAGAAAGAAAGAAGGAAGGAAGAAAGGAAGGAAAGGAAAAAAGAAAAGAAAAAGCACAGGATTCTATGGGAGAATAACAGAGATCTAAGTTATGGTAAAAACACTGTGTTGCAGTCTACTTGGGGCAGTTTCTAGACATGGCCTCAATGCCTGTCTTAAACTTTTTATACTAGGATATTGTCTACACATTTGTGGGATTTCTTTGGAAATCACAGGAGGCCACTGTAGATTTGTTTAATCTCTTGAAGGTAGCTTTTCCATGGTCCTGTCCACAGTAGAAATCATAAAAAAATTTAGGGCTGGAGATGCTGTTCAAGTTGATGAACACCTGCCTAGCAAGCACCAAACCCCAGTACTGAGTCCCATCTTCTCCAGAATAAGAATGAAGGAAGGAGAGAAAGAAAGAGGTTACAATTCCATAAGTTGTAAGTACAAGGCATCTTGATCTATGTACCCTTCCATTGTTCTCCCACATTATTTTCCCTCCCATCTCTTCCTTCAAGGTATGTCGTTCAATTTTTTACAAAATGTTCATCAATTATAATGACTGCAATTTTGAGCAGATTAACATTCTCTCCAGCAGGAAGCTCTTGCACAAAGTAAGTCAGAAGATATTAAATCCCTAACTCCCAGTTTGGTGGGAGAAGAATCTACACTTGTCCATTTGTTGAATCTGAAAGTGAGAACCCATGCCGATTCCCTGATAGCCTTACCAAAATACCTGCAAAAGTGAACAAAGGTCCCTAGTCTCTTTCTTTGCAGGAGTCAGACCTTCACTGAATCTTACAGATTCTCCCCACTCCCACCCCCCCACCCCCGAGAAACAGAAGAACCCTTTGACAGTGTTATGCAAATATAAGACAGGTGAAGGCACCATGCAATTGCCAGCACCCATGCTGAAAGTCCATAGATTTTACTTTTGTGTGGCCTGGGCAGGCTTTGCCCCATGAAAGTGATGTTTGCATAGCCTAGACCTTCCTTGCCATCTTTGCCAGGCCTGGGCTAAGGGGGAGCAACTCTCCAGGTTTGTTTGCTTGGGGCAGCCAAAGAACCCATGATTTATTTCCCCAGAGTGTGTCATGAAAATGTAAGCACAGAGGACTGGATTATTTTGGAGGACGTGAAGAGAATCTGGTGGGGGCGATGGAGACTCAGGAATTGCAGCCCTCTGGAACCAGGGCAGGGGGCCAGAAGGCCGCCCAGCGTGTTGGGGTAACATAAGCTGTCGCTATTCAGGAGGTGGCCTGTTGTAAGAAAATCTGACCACAACGGGTGCGTGACTACAGCTAAAATTAACCTTGGAGACTTCACACGCCTCTACAGTACTTTGAACTAGACACCCCCAGAAAGGGCACAGGCTGCTCACTGCTGAGGATCTCGCTGCTGCCCTCCTGCTGCGGTTGAGCCATGCCTCTAAGTATCAACGTATTGGTTCCCACCAGGGGTCAAAGTCGGGATTCCTGCGACCATTATAAAGTGGTAAGCGACCGCAAGAGACCTTGGCAGGGTCTCTGGGGAGAACTGATGAAGTTTATTTGAATTGAATTTGTGTTTAGAGACAGGTCCAATTTATTTTCTGTGCTAGGTGGAGCCATGAGCCCTCTAAGCCAGCTTTCCATTTGCCCATCACTTCGCTGAGCTAACTGCCACTTCTCTGTTAACTTGATTGTGTGTCCTCATGGGGTAACAGATGAATATTGTATATTTAGAGCAAGAAGAGAAATTGGCAATCTAATACAGTTGTTTAAATCCAAGTAGAGCCAAGAGGCCAGATGAAGAGAGGGTCAAGGTGGCAGCAGGTGTAGCAGGTTTCATTCAGTCTGTTTTCTTAATTGTTTTTAAGCAGGTGCAAATGGGGGGAAGGACAGTTGTAAAGAGTTGGAGATGTCCAGATGCTTCAGAAAGCGTCCATGTTAGGAAAGGTATTTTTAGGGGCAAGTGGAAGAATTTCCTACCCATGAGACTGAGAATATTCTGAAAAGGGCACCACAGCCCCCTTCCTGCCCCTGGCTAGAGTAACCTGATGGGCTCTTATCAACTGCCAGGCAGCTGCCTCTCTGGATTGCCACTTGCTGTGAAGAATCTGTGTGGGAGCTCTTGTGTGCACAGCAAAAAGGCAAGATGCACTTTTCCTCCTCTGTGCCTTAGTGTTCGATGATTCATGTCATCCTGGGTAAATGGCTGTCTTTGTGTTTAGGACTATGGTGTTCTGGTTTGACAATCAGAACGGTTGCTTTGATGTGACCTGAATGCCTTAAGGCTGTAACTTTGCAACCTGGAGAACCTCCTTAGTTTATTCTTCTGGCAAATATGACTTAGTTCATTCTTCCCATCCCAACTCATGGGGGTCCCTCCCTCCTCACACAAGCCTTCCAACCTACTTCCTAGGCAACATTAGCATCATAAAGTGGCCTGGAAGGCTTATTTCTCTGGGAAAGTGCTTCTTTGCTTAGTGATCACTTCTTATAACTGGCTTTGCTGTGATTTGACTGTAAAATGTTGAAATTTTCAGTATTTGGGAGAGCAGATATTCTGTGCTGCCAAGGTGTGAATGTGGGTATGAATGATGTAAGGAAAAATATATGTACATGAAGATACTTTGAACACAGGTTTCCGGCTGCTTTCTGTATGGATCTCCCTGTTATGTCTTCTGCATGTTTTACATCGTCTTGTTGCCTTTAGCCTCCCAGTGCTCTGGTTCATGAAAGGTACAGGCTGCTGGGATACTGGACACAGGACTCTCTGACTTTAGATGTCTAACAGTTAGCATGGTCACACGATTGATGGGGATGTTTTGGAGTAATTGTGTGTGCCTGTGTGTCTGTGTATGTGCACGTGTGTATGTATGCTAGTGTGCTAGTGCTGGGATTTGAATTCAGGGTATGGTTGCTGTCCCTTAGCTTTGTTGCTTAAGGCTGGCATTCTATCACTTGAGCCACAGCTCCCTTTCTGAGGGTGTTGTTTTGTTTGTTTGTTTGGTGTTCAATTATAGATAAGAGTCTTATGGGCTTTTCTGCCTGGGCTGCCTTCAATCACTATCATCAAATCTCAACCTTATGAGTAACTAGGATTACATGTATGAGTCATGTATGCCAACTTAGAGTATTTTTTTTTTATTCCATAAGGCTCACTGCCTTATGGACCAGGTTTCTTTTGAAGCAGATGTTAAAAGTAAACATTTCAGTAGTAGGAAGCTATGTTGTGTGTGGCTCTGAGCTTTGTTGAACATATCTTGCATGCATATATAGGGATTTCTATCTTCTTAGAAACCTGACTGGATAGGCACAAGATTTAGAACACCCTCCTCTTCCTTAGGAACCAAAAAGGTACTTCCCATTGTGGCCATCTGAATAAGTAGATCTGATTTTGTGACTGTCTTGTGACAAACATAAAGGTGCTAGCCTGATCTGGAAGGCTGGATTCTGTCCAGGTAAACTCTCAGCTGCTTCATCTATGAAATCCTGTCTATTGGATGGTCATGGGATATATTGGACTAGGTTAACCAAGATGCTTTATAAATTGTGAGCCCTGCTGATGAGAGGCAGAGGCAGTTTTGTTATTGTTAGAGCTTTGTCCTTTTTCTAGAGATGAATCAGTCGGGGCTTTCTTCCAAGACTTTGTAGAATAAATAGTATCTTTGTGCTAATTGTTCTTTTTGTGCTCTGGGCCAGGTTGTCCCCAGGGAAGGAGAAACATCCCTTCTTTCTGGTAGCCTTCCTAGTAATAACCTATTATAACAATATAAAACATAGGCAACCCTGTATGCCCTCAGGCCTGGCAGCTCTGACATCTGGGCTGGAGAAGGGCCCAGAGGGCACAAGGATCAGTTCTACTGTGGCCAAGTCTCTTGGCTGTGGAGTTTCTGAGAAAGGAATGAGGTTCCCAAGTTGGGAAGGAAAGGAAAGGAGGTCCTGGGGCAGGGCAGCACCAACCATGGCTGGGAACTGCTTGCACTCCAGAGGTCTTTTTTTAATTTTATTTTTTAAGCCTTTGCCACAATTTTCCCATCGATGGCATGGTGGTTGCTCTGCCAGGTATCCTGAGCCTTTCTTCTCAATGGGGTGTAGAATTCTGACCTCGTATAAGAATGTCAAACTACCTCAAGTGCCAGAGTGTCTGTGTGAACAGTCCCAAGTTCTTCATTTCTCTACCTGTTTGTGCTCCGGGTGCCATCAGTACCTCTGTTTCACAGGAGTTCTAAGAGTTACATTACTTGCCCATATTCAGATGCATGAAGAAGTTAGAACCAGGATTTGATTCTAGACTGACTTTGCACTCCGTACAACATTTTCCCCTTGTCACTTACATGCAGTTCATGGAAGCTTATGGTTTATGGAATAACATCAATACAGGGAATAGCTGCTCACCTAACTAAATGCTTTGGAGGCTTAAACATTTTGTAATCAGTCATCACAAGGTCAATGTCTTATGGTTCCTTATTTATGGCAGGCACATCGCTGGTGTAAAATCATATGAATACATTGATTTGTACATAAAATGTGATTTTCCAAGGCAATAGGCTCTCCACTTTTCTCTTTTTCTAGATGAGACCAGTGGTGAACCCCACAACCTCTCACTCCCTGCAGTCATAGCTCCTCACAGATGAGGGGAGTCCCTTGGGGGCGTCTCTTATAGAAATCAGGCTGCTAAGAATCTTGTTAAACCTCACTCTAGTATGAAATCTTTAAACCTCCTGTCACTGAACATGATTTTCAAGTGAAAAACAGCCTCAAATCATCACTCTGTGTACACAGTTCTGATCAGGTGTTGGGAATTTTATCAATTTTCATAGAACTAGAGTGGTCTGAGTGGCCTTCAAACCAACAAACCAACAACAAAAAAACCTAATTTAAACAACAACAAAAACCCTTTTACTATGAACACAAAACAAAACCCTCTCCCAGGCTTGCCAGAGTGATTGCATTTCCTCACATCCCCCTCCTGGCGTTAAAGCCTGCTCCACTCGACTGGAAATGTAAATGCGAGTTGGGAAGAGTGACTCACCATTCCCTGCCAGAGCTGCATGCCTCCTCTGACCTCCCAGCCCTGATGGGATGGAAGTGACTCTGGTAAGTTTGACCACTTTGGCTGGGCTGAGACAGGGCCAGGGCCAGTGGCTGGGAGCTGGGAGTACTTTAGTGGTTGGTGGAATGTGTGTGTGTGTGTGTGTGTGTGTGTGTGCGCGCTCTCTCTCTCTCTCTCTCTCTCTCTCTTTCTCTCTCTCTCTCCTCTCTCCCACTGTCTTACCTGGGAGAGTAATGGGACCATGGCTGTATCTTACAGCTCCTTCCCTTTACCCAATAGGAGGCAAAACTCAACATTTCTTATCATTCCTGAGGATTTCATTTGCTCCAGACAGTACCAGTAAGGGATAGATTTCATGTTGAATTTTTTATTTTAATGTTTTATTATTATAAAGCTGATTGATGCACAGAGGGGTTACAGTTGCATGTCAGGTAATGAGTACGTTTCTTTTTAGACAGTGTCATCCCTTCCCTAGCTCTTAGGTTGGATTTCATAGGAAGAGTTTACATTGGACACAACTTCGCTGTGCCTCTCTATCCAGGTGCATCGCGTAGACTCTGCTTCCCAAGTCCTGATTTCACTTGCCTCGCTGAATTCCCTTTTTCTCATGCAAAATCTTTAGCTCTTTCTCTCCTCTCTAAATTTGCATACTCATGCTGGTTACTCTACAAAACAAATCTCCATGGAGAGGAAAGGGGCCAAGTTTCTATTTGAAAGATTCACCTGTGATACCAGTGCTGACCTTTGTCCCACTGAGTTCTCACTCCAGACTACCTCAGGCTAGGTTTTCCAAAGCAATCACTTACACTTTTTTTCTGTCTCACCTGTGTGTGTGCTCAGTGGTGGTCAGTATTTGGCTTTCAAAAGGAAAAGCTTGATTGAGTACACCTGCTTGTTTCCATGGGTTACAACATCCCGCCAAGTCTGGTTCCTATCAAGGAACTCCAGGCTGGGAGATGTGTGGTAGAACACATTGAATAGGCTTGCCCTCATCCAGGTGTAATAGATGCATATAACAGCAGAATATGCAATTGTATGATGTGTGAAATAATTAGGAACTTTATTTTTTACCACTTTTAATGTAGATTTCAACTACAATTTAATTTTTAATATAATGACTGTGGTTAACCAGTTCCCAAACTTGCTGAAAATTTTACAGCCAACTCACTTGAGCCTAATACAAGTCCTCAGTATTATACTTCTGGATGATGTGTTTTTATCTTTTTATTTCTTATCTCTCGGTGTCATGGGATTTGAACTCTGAGCTTCCCATTTGCTAGCCAGGCACTCCACCACTTGAGTCATTTTTGCTTTAGTTGTTTTTAAACCTCAATCCTCCCAATTTCTGCTTCTCAAATAGCTGGGATTAAAGGTGTAAGCCACTGTGCAGTTTTGTAACTTTTGTTTTTCTTTTTTTTAGGGGGGGGTCCGGTTGTGGGGCCTGAACTCTGGGCCTGGGTGCTGTCCCTCAGCTCTTCAGCTCAAGGCTAGCGCTCTACCACTTGAGCCACAGCGCCACTTCCGGCTTTTTTCTTTTTGCTTATGTGGTGCTGAGGAATCGAACCCAGGGCCTCGAGCATGCAAGGCAAGCGCTCTACCACTGAGCCACCTTCCCAGCCCCACTTTTGTTTTTCTTTTGTTGGTGGTGTGGCTTGAACTCTGGGCCTGGGCGCTGTCCCTCAGCACTTCAGCTCAAAGTGAGCACTCTACTGCTTGAGCCACAGCACTACTTCCCATTTTCTAGTGGTTTATTGGAGATAAGAGTCTCACGGACTTTCCTGCCTGGGATGGCTTTGAACCACCATCCTCAGATCTCAGCCTCCTGAGTAGCTAGGATTACAGGTGTGAGTCATGGGCTCGCAGCTAAGTTTTTAACTTTCTAAATAGTATTTTAGCATTGGATGAAGCCTACAACCATGCTGCTGAAAGCTGCATCTCAGTCAAGCCCTCCTTACCTGTGGTCTGCACATGAAATATCCAGGCACTTGCCAGTGGCTCACATACGATATCTAGCTACTCAGGAGGCTGAAATCTGAGGACTGAAAATGTGGTTCAAAACCAGCCCAGGCAAGAAAGTAGGTGAGACTCCTATCTCTAATTAACTACTGGAAGTGGAGCTGTGGCTCAAGTGGTAGACTGCTAGCCTTGAACGAGGCTGTGAATTCAAGCCCCATCACCATCTCACACAGATACACAATACATGGAATATCATGTTGATTTTATGGACTTTATGATTTAGCCATTTATATGTGTCTCCATCCAATCATCTGTTCATCCACATCCCCATCTGTCTTTCTGTCCATTCATCCATACATATATCCATGTGAGCATTCACCAATTTATTTTCCCAGGTCCACTCCTCTGTCACTGCATTTTCTTTCATCCATACATATACCCATTTAGGGGCCAGTAAGCCAGTAAGTACTTGCTTACAGAGCCCCTGGAATGAGTCCAGTGGTGTTCTGGTGTTTCAAAGTATATGAAATCTTTACTGCAGAAAAGATACTAATTGAGGACAATGTGAGTCGTTATAGCAGCCATGATAAAGGTACATGAAAAGTTCTGTAGAAGGCTGAAAAATGGAATAATGAATTCTATGTTAGAATGAGAAGTAGGCTAGGAATGCTTTCCAGAGGCTGATATTGACATGGATCTTCCTGTCTAGATTAGGCATTTGGGAGTCCAAGGAACAGATCAGGTTCTAAACAAAGGTAGAGAAGAGAAGGCTATGAAAAGGTACTGAGGCTGGGGAACATGGCAGGTAGATTTGTTTAAATTTTATGCTGGGATTTTAAAGAAAGGACACAAGTCTGGCAGGAAGGATTGGTTTAAAAAATAATGAGTATTTTGCCCAGTGAAAAGGATGAGTGAAATTTTCTAGACCAGAATGTGTACCAACAGGAGCTAAGGCAACTGTGTGTGTGTTAAATGAAGGTGCTGATTGACTGGAAAGGAACTGTAGATTGGGGACATAGAGATGGTGGCAACAAAGGTTGCAACCAACATTTAAAGGTATGATGTATGTGTCACAGACAATAGATTATTATCCCATTATCCAGATGTGAAAAACTGAGGCTCTGAGAACAGTGATTTGTCCAAGATCATAAAGCCTTGGCATCTCGTGTGTTGGATCAATTGTGGAGTCCTCATCCTTTCTTCTCAATAACACCGTGGAAAAGAAATGAACACTCAGAGAAGTTAAACATCTTGACAGAAGTCACCCGGGACTTAATGACTTGGCTGAGCATGATAGTCCCAAGACCTGGGGAGCGTGTCCCTACCAAGCCAAGCTGAGGCCTTTGGGTTGGGTGGAGGGTAATTGAGAGACAAAGTTGGGTGTTCTGCAGAGGCGAGGAGCTGTGGAGTGTGGGTGGAGAAAAAGAGGCTACTCCTAAACAGGTCAGTTTGGAACTAGATTGGAGAGAGACCTGCATAATGGGCCAGGTTCTTACTACCCTGAGGTGTGGCTGTCCTGACAGGTGGCTCTGTTGATGTTTGCTATCAAAAAGAATGTTCAACAGCTGCTCACCTGCTGGAAGGACCTGACTCCGCCCAATTCTCCCACCCCCTGGAAAAGAGGTGCTTAGAAAGAGAATAGGTGAAGTAAATCAGCAATGAATGGAGAGAAAATGCTTGAAAATTTTCCCATGAAGTTCTAACATTGGCTTTCTTGGAACCCTGAGGTGAAAATTGTTCAGCTCACATTGGAGAGAGACCCATTTTTCCTTCCAAAGTGACCAATAAAAGTGCAGTGTCCATCTATACTTAGGACTTTGGTTTTACAGGGAGCTCATTCTGCTAGGCTTCCCAGGTCGGGGTGAGGCTTCCCTTTCTTTTAGCTAGGTACTTTCGACATGTACTTGATCTTTTAGTAGGTAGAAGTGGACAATCATTCGCACTACAGCTATTTAGTGAGCACCTATCTGTGGCAGGCAGTGTTCAATGTTTGAAAAAAAATCATCCAGACTAGAAAACAAAACTTATGTCTTGTTGGGGCTAATAACATAGCAAGGAAAGATGGCAAATCAAGCTGTGATGCACCTGGCACACTGTGGGTCCGCTACGGAAGCACATATCTCCTTGCAAACAGACAATAGTGATTAGGTGAAGGAATAAATGAGACAGTACTGGGTGTGCTGTGAGGTGTGGTGTAGCATGTGGCAACAGAGTGAAGAGTGGATGATCTTGACAGTGAATGTGGATTAACCCAAGGTGTGGAATCTACTCACTTACCCTTAAGATGTGACCAGTCTCTCCCAGGTTGGAGTGCACACCCATCGTGACTTGTTCATGTTCTTAACAAACAATGGTATCATTGTGTGGCTATGTGTCTATTCCCAGGCCTGGCCTCAGCATCTCTGCTGCACCTGTGCAGGGCAACCTGGCCCTGCTTCAGACTAGAAGAATGGGGGGCTTTTACTTCAGAGCATTCACCGTTCATTGCAGCCCTGCAAAGGTTAACATGTGTTGTATTGACATTTTTATTTTTGCTTTCCTAACACTTGTGAAATTGTGTTTGCTTTGTGCTTCGGTGACATGGGAAAGTATCAGCTCTCCTCTGGGGTCTGTGAGTCCTGAGTGACAAGTGGCCAGCCCAGTTCCCAGGGACAGATGCACTGTGGTGGTTATTGTGTAATCAGCCTTTTTCTCTTACTGCCTTTCCCACACCACCAGGCTCCTGGCCTTCTATGGCTAGTGGATCTTGTGTGGGAATCAGCAGTGTCGCTCCATGCAGGGCTACAATCGCTGCTTTTAAACCCTACCCACTCATCATATAGTGTGGGGAAAGGGCCTCAGTTTCCCCATCTATAAAATGGGAAAGTGATACTTTCCTCACAGACACGTTGAGAACTGAAGGAATCCATTGTTTGGAAAGTGTCCACATAGTGCATCATCATCTCCCTTCTGGTAATTAAACACACAGCTGACATGCTCAGCCTATACTAGGTGCAAGACATGGTAGATGGATGATATTTCGGTTTCATAGTAACCTGAATGGTAGTTTAACCCATTTTACAGGTGAGGAAACTGAGGCTCAGATTAAGTAACAACCTAGAAAGTGATGGAGGCATGTTTGAAACCTAAATGACTGACTCTAGAGTCAATCTATCATGGGCATGTGGTAGATGGTAGTTATAATCCTTCAAAAGACAGAAGCAAGAGCCATACCCAGTACAAGTTGGTGTCCAGCAGTGTTTACTCAGTGCACCATGGCTCCTGTGTAGATCTGGGCAATTTGCTTTGATATTCAGATCTAGAAAAATAGTCATGGTAAGCCATGCTACTCTCTATAGGTACTTACTTTGTATGCGTAACAAAAGGCATCCATGTGCCAGGTAGGGGTATCGGAATATGAGTTTGTTGACTGGTTGTATTGACAAAAGGGTTGCTGCAGATTAAAAGGGAAACCAACAGTTACACACTCCCCCTTATGCCCATGCTTTTAATCCTACCCCACCCACTGCTCATCTGGATCCAGGTCTGGATTCATATCCTCAGTGCACATTGAGTACAAGGTATTTCTCAATATCAAGGCCTGGCAGTGGGATCCAGGTGGGGCAGGTAAAACTCCTGTCTTTGTGTTCCTGGAACCCAGCTTTCTAGCCTCCCTGGCTCACGATCAGCTGAGAAACCACAATGTTCCCTGCTGAAAGCAGCGTGTAGTGCTGCCACAAAAGTCCTCCCACTTGTGTGTTTTCCTTGAAGGACAAGTTCCGTCAGGGTTCTTTCTTGAACAGCTCTTGAAGCTCTTTTATGATACAAGGTCTCCGTATGATTGGTCTGGAACTCCTTCCTTCCTTCACCTCCCAAGTGCTGGGAGGTAGATGCCTACCACCAAGCTTAGTTATACATGATCTCAAAAGACTCCCAAGGGGCATCCTTGTACATTACAATACTAGCATATTCAGAGTGCGGCCTTGAGGCATCCAGAAAAAGTGTTGATTAAAAGCATGGATGATTATAATTCTCATTAAAATCCATTTGGAAAAGAGTTTAAATGGAGTAATTTAAAATGTATGGCTCTCTGGAAGGGAGACAACTCTCCTAGAAACATACAAGGATTTATTTCTCCTAAACATAGATAGATCAGTGATTAACTTGAATATTAATGTCATTCATTTAATACCTTGTGCCAGACATGTGCAGAGATGATTTCATTTAGTGTGTGAGACAACACTATTATCAGATTGTATAAGTGAAGGACATCAATGCCCAGAAGGGTCCCCCAGCTGTTGGGCAAAGCCACAGTCCTGACATGGGTTGGTGTGTGTACTTGAGAGATTGCAGGCACTTGCCTTTGCCATGACTTTTGTTATTGAAAGACCACAGGTGTCCTTAGTGAAACATCAGATGGTGGAGGCAGGCATGGAAGGAGGATCATTTCCCTCAAGGTTGGGCATGTGGGGGTCTCCAAAGACAATGGGTAGAACTAGAGTCTTTTCCTGAGATGTTGAGGAGTAGAACCAGTGTTTGGGTTCAGCCTCATTGTACTAGGCATCCTTGAACTAAAGGTTTTGCTTCTTTGTGTTCCACATTTTTCTTAAGTTCAGAGTTTGTGATGCCATTTAACTCCTCTGGCCAGAAATGAATGTGTCATCAGCTTTACCCTGGATAACCAATTGTGTGTTTTGATTTGCTTAAAATTATGAACAATTTTGAGAACAATGAGACTATCTGTTCACATTACAGTATCATTTTTGTCTACAGAGTAATCAGAACTAAGCCATTTAACTGCATAATGTTCAGTTATGGAAATGATATTATCTTGATAATATGACCCAAGTCTGGAGTGTGGTCTCTTGAATTGAAGCCAAACAGTAGCAGTTTATTTATAATTAGTATATGGAAGACTGCAACAGATATTGAATGACTGGTCTGATTCAAATCCTAGTCTGTGTTGGCATTTCCTAGTATGAGGTGTATTTTACAATATTTCTCCTGGGACTGTTTTTTCTGGTGTCACATGCCTTTTGGACCCGTCCGGTTGCCTGGCATGCCAGTCAGGATTTCTAGCTTGGTTGCTATGACTCCATTCTAGCACTTCTGGTGCAGTTGTTCTGTGGAATTCCTCTTGTGTTCCTTACTTAGACTGCTCCCTCCTTCATCAGAGGGCTAATTACAGTATAAACTTGGCAACATTATTGTCCCTCTTGGTTTAACACGGTGCAGTTATTATCTATTTTCATTATTACAACTAACAGCCAGATTCTTTACTTTAACTGATACTGTCAAAATTTTTCCCTCTGTGTTTCAGCCTGCTTGGGAGGGAATGATGGGAGTGATAAGCCAACAAATGATGCATTATTTGAAATTCTGTCAAGGGTAATAGAATGAATCAGAATGAATTCACTGCTTTGCCATCGTTGCCCTCCTTTCTCCTGTTAGCTTCTCAAGCCTTTGACAGCAGCTGCTCTCACAGAGCCATGCTGGAGGTTCTGGGGAGAGGTATGTGGTGATAAGGGCTGATAGAGAGGTAGAAGGATGGAGTGTGAAGGCAGCTGCATCAGTCAACTTCCACATGGGTACTAGTATGAAGCCATCCTACAGCCTTTCTCCTGGGAATGATTTAGTCATTGGAGATGGTTTTGTCCTTTTTTGCTCTATGTTTTTGGGAGCTTGTCAGCTTCTATTGCAAGTTCATAGATACTTTCCAAGGATTAAACCAGTTTCCAGGATCAATGGGTTTCTGCAAAAAAGTATCAGCAACCCTCTACTCATCATAATTTGGGAGAATGAGGGACTTTGGAGAAGTCCCTTCTGGGTAACAGGCACTCAAGAAGAGTGCCTGTTTTAGTTCTGGCTTAAAATCTTTCAAGTACATGTCACTGAACCTGGTAGAGTCTGTCATGGTCAAAGATGCTGTGGGCTTATTTTTCAAGGGTGACCCTTGTGAGAATGCTTTCCTGCACAAGCTACTGAAAGAGCAGGTGAAAGAGATGGAGCTAGATTTATGTCCATGTTTAGCATGTCTATGATAGGTGGTTTTTCTTTATGATTCAGGTCACAAGGAAAGTACACTGCTGGGGATGGGACATGTGGGAACACTACAGATAATTAATGATCCTTGTTAGATAGCTTCTGATTAATGAGGTGGTGCTTTGTAGTTGTTTATTTTCCCAGCTCCCTCCTCTTTTCAATCAATAAGAAGATTACGATTTGAGAATTCACTAAGAGCCTGCATTACTGAAGCTCATGTGTAATCAATTCTCCAAACTTTGCCCTTTTTCTCTCTGTTAAGCTTAGCCTAGAAACCCTTACCAACCTCCTGCCTTGGGCCAACTTTCCTGCAAGGCACTATCAAGTGGTCAGTCAGTCGCTGCCCACATCTGGCGGAGGGAATGAGCCCAGTGTCTAAGTACTCTATGAGTTCTACATAAATGCACCTGAGGGTTTGATCAGGAAACTGAATGACTCCATTGGGGGATGGGCATTGGAGTTGAGTCAGGTATAAAGGACTAGCAGGGCACTGTATGTGTGTATATATATTCAAAATTTATCATCTAAAATTATATATATATATAACCTATATAATCTATCTATGTATCTAGCTAGCTAGCTATATAATTTGATTTTTAGCCCTAAGTTTTCTGTCACAAGTGTTCAGCTTGCTCTGGTGGCATTAAAGTAACCAGAGACCCAAAATAGGTGTGACTGTTTGTCAGGGTATCTTGTTTACAAATATAGGTGGTTAGCCTGTAACAGGCTAAGTCAGTTTGGCTTGTGATATACTTGGTATGGTCCACTTTTAGTGGAAGATAAAACTAGTAAGGCTATTAGAAATTAACTTACTCAGAGCCAAGGCTAACAATTTGGTCAGATTCCAAAGATTGCCTTTGTTCAAAGACTGTTATTCCACACACATACACCACCTCCACTGTAAGGGTTAGATACTTTGTGGGAAGAGTTGATGGACAGATTGCCTTTAGTGGGAAGTTGGGAGTCATGGATAATTGTTTGAGTAGGCAATTAGAGTATGGCTCTGGTCTAATTTCAGTGTTTAGGTAGATTAAAGTAGAGAGAAGAGTATTTTGTTGTTGAGGGGGGAGTCAAATCCAGATCTCTGTGCATGCTAGGCAAATGCTTTACCTCCTGAGCTATTTCCCCAATCCTTGTTTTCAGACAAAGTTTTACTGCATAGTTCAGGCAGTCCTTGAATTCAAACTCTGAAAGAGTGGGTGACTTGCTAGATGACATTTAGATAGCAAGGCATATAGAACTAGATTTGAGTTTTGCATTATAAAATTTTAATTCCTTTAGTGAGATCACAACTAAATAGGGGAATGAGCCTGCTATCACCTGGGGAGGAATGACCTGTGTGCATTTTATTCAGAGAAGGAATGTCGCAGAATGGCTAAGGAAGTCTACTAGCTCACATATCCTGTGTGGAACTTGGCTCTCTAAACTGATAGGGAAGTGCTTTTATTTCATTCTGTCTTTGGCTTTTTTATTTCATTTTTGTGTTTGGATTTGACAACGGAGGAGAAAACTTTCAGGTGAGAGTTTTCTTGTATTTGTTGGCCTGCTTGGAAAAAACATCCATTCTTTTTCTCTGATGATTCAACTGACACGTTCCCCAAGGTGACCCACTTTTACCTTCTGAGGTGCTGTGTACACTATTGTATTTATTAAAGATGTTGGGATTTGCTAGGTTTTATACACAAAATCCCAACAGTGAAAATGTCTGACTTTTAAATTAAAGCGATTACATTTGAGATGATGGTCAGGCAGTAACCATTTGCTCTCACACAAGGGTAATTGAAGGGGTGCTGTGTTTTCCTTCTTGGCTTTTGTACAAGGGACCAGGCTCCTGAGAACTCACTAACTCAATAGCCCTCCTTACCCTGAAATGGCCCGTTCAAAGATGCCCTTTGGGTGGTAACCTCCCCATACGCTTTTTTTTTTTCATAAAGAGAAAAAGATGAGAAGAAGCGGGGGAGACTTCACTTGTGTTTAGAGCCACAGCCTCTCTAAACCGTCTGGAGCAGACTATTTAGTTCCTTGTCCGCTATCCCATTCAGGCCTCTGCATGTTTTGACGCTTTTTTTTTTTAAGCTTTTCCATGGGCCTTGACAGCAGATCTCTCAATAGCGACAGCCTGCTATGGTGAGCTGAATGCCCTGTCGGGCACAATGCTCTGAATTTTAATGGTGCTGGCTGGCCCCGGAAGCTCGCCAAACACTGGGCAGGCAGCTGCCTCAAATCCTGCGATGGGCTCAGACTGGTTTCCTAAAATTGCTTCTGTGCTTTTTTTTTTTGGTAGATCTACACCGACTGGGCCAATCATTATCTCGCCAAATCCGGCCACAAACGGCTTATCAAAGACCTCCAGCAAGATGTAACGGATGGTGTGCTCTTGGCTCAGATCATCCAGGTCGTGGGTAAGTTCTCGTTTGTCCTTGATGGCTCATCTGTTAGAGCTGAGCCTGTCCAGAAGGGTCTAATGGATGGAGAGAAGAACACTGATATCTCTAAGAAGGCCAGGTTGTTGTCTGATGTGTTGAGTTTGATTTTGCCTTTTGACTTCAGTTATGTGGGGGACCAGCTTACTTTTCCAATTGAGATATCACACACACACACACACACACACACACACACACATCTCATCTCAATTTTCTTAGAAGTAAGATTTTCTCAGGGCTAAAGGAAAAGGCTGGTGATTTCTAGCACCTTTCTTGCCTCCTACTATCTTTCTGGCTCTCATCTCATTCCCCTCAACTCATGTTATTTTTCTTTTGAAAAAGAAGAAAAAGGAACATGGGGCTGGTTTAATCCTGCCAATTCTAATTTAGGTCTGAGAAGTCAAAGGATAAAACTCCAGGGATGGTTGGTAGGTTCTGGTTTTAATACTAGGGGAAAAGAACTTGAGCAATGGATGTTTTTTTTTAACGTCTTGGCTGTGAGTTGGGGGAAGAGAGTTGCTCAGGGAAGGCAGTTAGATGGATGCTGGCCATGACTTTGCCTCAGGCTTGAAATGAAGCATCCACTGGTCCTGCCTGAAAGCTCAGAGTAACTGAGGAGGCGGGAGGTCAATTAAACAGCATTAGGCTGATTGCTGTCGCTGGCAGTCTTGGCAGCTGACTCATGCCAAGGAGATAAAGCCCAGAAAAAGGACAGAAACTCCAGCGCCTCTAGCATATGTTATTGTAGAAGAATTGTTTATCTTTCAAGTGTGAGAAACAAGTATCCTTTCATAGTTGTCACCCTGCTCAAGTCTGTGGGGTGATACCTAGAAGCACAGGCAGGTGAGTCTAGGCTGAAACTTTTGAGATTGCACCTGCTGCTCAGAGCTAGACATTTCCATGCTGTTTTAGGACTGCTTTCTTAAGAAATAGCAGCTGTTGTCTCTCTTTCTCTCCTTTTCATTGGTCACATATTGCTATGTGACCAATTGCTAGAAATGCAGCAGCTCAAAACAAGATATCTTCTTTTCACACAGTGTCTGTGCATCAGTGGTATAGGGCTGAACAGGGGACCTCTGCAGAGCTGTAGTCAAGGTGTCTCCAAAGTCCCATCTTCATCAGGGGGCTTACTAACCCCAGTTGCTGGCGGAAATCATACCCTTGGGATTATAGAACTTCTCATTTCCTGGAGGCTGGGTGTTTTGGCCCTTGTCTCGTGAGGTTTCTCTCAGCTCCTTACCACATGGGCCACTTACTTTTTTATTGCCAGCAAGGAAGAAACCAGTGTGCAGGCAGAGTGGGCTGCTGTATTCTATTGGTTTAGAGGCAAGTTAACAGGGGTGGGTGTAATCATTCCTGTAATCCCAGCTACTTGGAAGTTGGTCATTGGAAGGATCTCAGTTTGAGGCCAGACTGGGGAAAAAAGCTAGTGAGATCCCCATCTTAACTAACAAACCAGGTGTGGTAGCATACCTGAATCCCAGCTACTCAGGAGGATATAGCTAAGAGGATCATGGTCCAAAGCTGGCCTTGGACCTTGGATTCAAGATGTTCATTACATAATAGCAGCCTCGGTATAACTTTAGTTTACTTAGTCTCTCTCCCCCAGACCTCCAACAGAGGATTACACTGGCCAGGAAATCTACAACTAAGGCTTGATATCAGCTGCCTCTCTTCCCCTAATTTCACTATACTAGAGTTTACATCTGTTGATGTGTGTGTTTGTGTGTGTGTGTATGATAAAGAGAGGGGGAGAGACAGAGACAGAGAGAGAGAGTGGGGGGAGGGAGGAAAGGAGGGAAAGAGAAAGAGAAAACTGGGAGAGCACTGGGACCCAGACAATTGCCGATCAGCCAGCTCAAAGCATTTACTCAGAGTAGCTTATGAACTCAGGTCTCTTGGTGGAACATACTAATCCCAGCACTTGGGAGGCAGAGGCAAGAGGATCATGAGTTTGAGACTAGCTTGGGTTATGTGGCAAAAACCTGTCAGAAAAAGGAAAAAAGGAAAGAAAGAATGTGGAAAGAATGAAAGAGAAAGGAAGAAAGGAGGAAAGGATAGAGGGAGATGTATTTGCGTATATAGAGATATCTATATATTTCTATCTATGTAACATTTCCCCCAAATTAGGGTCCTGCTGGCTCAGTGTCCATGGTCTGTTCGGCAGAAATCTAGTGTTTGTACTTGTTCTTTGGCTAGTGCATGCCTCCTCCTTCTGAAAAAGCCAGTTTCTGTCTGCTACCTAGCTCCCAGGTACAGCTGGAGGGACCCTATCATCATTCCACGGCCTGTGACATTGGGCCTGGCTCTTCATTGGGTCTGGGTCTGACTTGCTTCCTTTCTGAATCCATAGCATTTAGATTAGTGCTTTCATATAGTAATGTTCAGGGAAAACTGAGAGGATTAGTATAAGAATTTTATTTACTGCAAGTCTGGGTTGGGTAGTTTCCAACAGGTGGCCTGGATATTTCTCCTTCTCAGCATTCAACATACTTTCTCCATTGCTCTAAACTATATGGCATGCTTTACTCCTTCCCAGGTTCTGCTGCAACTCTCAACTGTCAGGTTTGTGACAGCTTGAAATCCCTAACCTGATACTTGGCTTGCTTCAGTGTAAAGCAGTCAACAGCCTTTTACTTAACTCCTGTGATGGGCAGATAACCACCCACCCCTTCAAGCAGCTTGGAATTTCAAAAACTCTTGTCGTAGTCTGCTCAGGCTGCTATAACAAAATGCCTCAGTCTATATGGCTTATAAATAGCAGAAATCTATTTCTCAGAGTTTGGGAAGCTGGAAAGTCCAAGATTGAAATGTTTGCGCACTTGGTGTCTGCTGAGGTCCTGCTTACTGGTTTATGGATGGGTATCTTCTCATTGTGTCCTCACGTAGTAGAAGCCAGGAGAATTATCTCCAGGGCCTCATTTATCAGAATCTTTGTCTCATTCATGAGACTATGTCTTTATAACTGAATCACGTCCAATGGCCCCACTTCCAAATATTGTCACTTTGGGAATTTAGTTTTAGCATATGAATTTGGAGGGGGAGGGGAAAATATACAAATCCAAACCACAGCAGCTCTTATTTTATTAAATGAAAAAAAAATGTTTCCATTAGGCAAAATCTCGAAGTAGTGACTCCATTTACCAGATCTGCTCTCTGGGGCCACAAAAAGCATTAATCCAGGGACATAAAAATAAATTGAAGTTAGAAGTTGACTACAATCATTGAGTAAAACATGGATTGACAAGTCTATATGGGTAATAAATAGATAAGTTTAAAATGTAAGTACATCAGGGGAGGAGAATTCCCAAATGCATAGGAGAACACTAACTGATGATAAACGAAGAAGGAATTGAAATTTTTAATGTAAAAATTAGTTAAGGCAAGAGTCATGAATGGATACCAAAATCTATAGGAGGAAATTTTATGATGGATAATTTATTAACATGGTCCCAAAATCTCTCTGCATTGTCCTTTTGTTAGTTGTAAGGTCAAATGTACCTACGTCAGAACCAGTAATAGATAGTTCCTCATTGATGAGGGGTAGATGTGAAGCTCTGAGAAGAACACGGTCTCTCTTTAAGTTGTATTCCATTCAAGGAATGGAAAACCTAAAGCTAATCATGAGGAATCTCAGACAAACCCAAATTGTAATATATTATGTTAAACAACAATGCTGTCTTGCATTGTTCAAAAGCATCAGTGTCATGAAAGTCCAAGTCTGAGAAAGTATTCCAAGATGAAGGAAACTAAAGAGGCATGACCATTATATATACTGTGTGATCCTGGACTGCATCTTATACAGGGAATGAAATGTTCTGACAGATGTTTTTGAGTCAAAAGTAAAAATTACAGTATTGGCATTCTATCAATGTTGAATTTTCAGAATTTCATAATCATACCATGGAAAATAATATGCTTGTTCTTTAGCAATATATACTGAAGTATAAGGGACAAAGGGCATGATCTATGTGGCTTGCTCTAAAATGATTAGAACCATGTGGGGTCCTGCTTGCCTGGGCAACATAGAATATAAGAATAAGGAGAGGGAGAAGGAGAAGGAGAGAGAGGAAGGGAAGGAGAAGGAGGAAGAGAAATATATATTGTGTCCCTATACAGAGAAAAAGAGAAAAATTAAAATGGATATGGGTACATGGGAATTCTCTATACTATTCCTAGAACTTTTTTGTAAGTAAGCTTGGAGTTATATCCAAGTCTAAAGTTGAAAAGAAAACACATTTAAATGAAGGACCAGCAAAAGTTGAAGGTAGCAGGATTGTCTCTTTTAAGGAATAGTATCATTGTACAGGGTTTTTTGTTTTTGTTTTTGTTTTGGGTTTTTTTGTTTGTTTGTTTTGCCAGTCCTGGGGCTTGAACTCGGGGCCTAGGCACTGTCCCTGAGCTTCTTTTGCTCAAGGCTAGCACTCTGCCACTTGAGGCACAGTGCTACATCTGGCCTTTTCTGTTTATGTGGTACTGAGAAATCAAACCCAGGGGTTCATGCTTGCTAGGACAGCACTCTACCACTGAGCCACATTCCCAGCCCAAGGAATAATATCTTTCTAGGGCTGGTTGTATACCTGTAATGCTATGAAACCTGACTCTCCATAAAATGCAAATGGTATGTCTTGGGGGTGGGGGGAGGTAGGAATCAAGGAAAGGCTCCTTGAAGAATTTGCCTGTGAGCCAGGATCTCAGACTTGAGTAGATATTGGGTAGGTGCAGCAGAATCAGGCTTAGCTTCTAGGTCCAGGACAGTGAATTTTGGAATTTAGTATGACAACCTAGTTGATTTCCAGACCAAAAATAGCATCAGGTGTGTGACTTCAAAGGAATGTTAGTGTATTTCCTGTGCATTACTCTCCCAACTCTTCAGTTATTCCAGACACCCTAGGTGGGCTTTTCTGGGTTCTGGTGTTGTTTGGGGTCTGTACTTTCCCTTGTTGCTTTTTTCTAATTATGTAGGAAAAGGGCCTCCCTCTGCTGTCATTGAGAACATTGACTGTGCTTGCCAAGAGCTAAATCTCTATTCTCAGCCTCTTGTTAGTCTGATCATCTTTATTTGTGAACTGCCTAGGGCCAGCAGCTGCCTGTTTGCCCATCACAGTGCCATCCTAAGTTACTGCGAAATTTCCTAAGGCCAGGATAAGCAGCATGAAAGTGGGAGGCAGGCTCCCTCCATCTGTTTGTATTGCTGTCACTCTGGGGAGATGCCCAGTAGGGGTTGGAAAGAGAGAAGAAAAAAAGAAGGGGGAGAGAAGAAAGGGAGAATGGGAGATGGCTGAATAAAAGAGAACTGGAGAAAAAGAGGGAGAACATTCTCCTTAGAAATGGAAACAGATGACAGGCACTAGCCCGGCTACCTCTGCACATAATCCTGAAATTCAGACAACTTGTGGGACTGTACATTCTTTTCATGTGATCTTAGGTAAAGATAAATAGTTCTAAGGGCTAGTCTCTCCCCATTGGCAAGTGTCAACAGCCAGAGATTGTAAGGACATGGGTTGGCAAATCTTTAAGATGCTCAAAATGCTTTGATGGGGGGATTTTTTTTTTAAGTAATGAGTTTGATGCTATGGTTGTTGAAGAGTGTGTTGATGCTTTCCAATCACTAACTTGTCATCTGTGTATAGACAAGTCATCACATTAGTGGGACTAAGAATGACTTGAACCTTCTGGGATAGATTACCATTGGCTATTAAAGATGCTGGTTTTAATCATAGTTGAGGACCCTAGGGACAAATGCCTTTGCTGCTTTGGTTATCTGCTTTGGGGCTCCAGCCAAAGACCCCCTACCCTGAGTTAATAAATTTTGCACTGAAGATCCAACTCTTCCTTCTTACCAATAAAAACAGAGCTTGTTCTTATTGCTGTAACCATTTTTGACAGCCATAAGAATTCTTGGGAATTTAAGTATGGGAAGAAGTATTTATATTATACAAAATTGGAAAATAGGAGGCTTACTACATTTTATTAAGTATTTAGTGTCATGGATAAGCCATTTGATGTATGTCTTCCTGAGGCTTCTTTAAAGTGGTCATCAATAGGTTCTGTCCCTGGGTTTGTTTTTGCTTATGTAAACTGGCAGGATTAGGTTATAGGCAGTATGATATTTGAATTCATAGTGCACCTGCATGGGCTTAGGCAGTGGGTTATAAAAAGCAGTTAGAAGAGTCTATAGTCCAAGCTCTTCATTTTTACGTATCCTGATGGTGTGGAGAAAGTCTTTCAATTTCCCAAATGATTACATAGGATCCATCACAGTTATCCATCCTTTTCTGCAATAAGTACTAATGATGGGCTATTAGTCAGCACTAATGCTGACAAATGCTGAACTAGGTATTGACCAGAATCCTATAACTTATGACTTTGGCAATCATGAGTAGCTAGCTAGAAGACACATTGCTTGTTGATTCTCAAGAGCCACATAGTTATCCTCTCTAACACTGTCAAAATCTAAGGTCTACTATATCATGCCCACCACAGTTTTCCAAGGATAAATGAATGCCTTTCATTCATTCATGCCTACTCATTTTCTTCTTTTGTTCACTTCACCTATCTCTATTTCCAAGGGAAAGGACAACTGACCCCAAGCAGACATTAAAATCTTGTTCATTGAAATGTTCCAAATATTCATTCCTTAGTTCCACTTTAAAAAAAATCGTTAAATGGCTACTGTGTCAGGCACAGTCTCTGGAGTGACGGTAAGAAAGGATGCAGATAGAAGTCTGTTCTTATGGAGTGTATATGATGACAATTAGATGTTCTAGATACCTGGCTTGAGCTGGTTTACTGAACCTTGGCCATCTTTTTTTTTTAATTTAATTTAATTTTATTTGTGAACATACTGTACAGAGGGGTTACAATTACATGGGCAGGATAATGCGTACATTTCTTACCAAGCATTGCAGCCTCCTCCTTTGGTTTACCCTTCACATCCCTTCCCAGCCCCCCCCCCCCCCCCCAATCCCAATCCTTCTCCTTTCCCCCCCCCCCACCCCCGCACTGACTTGGCCATCTTTTAGGTGATTTTTATGGCACTTTTTTGTAGGAAAGGCTTTCTATAATTCCTATCCTAGTGTTTTGTATAAGCAGAGTTGAGAAAATGTCAATTGAGTCTCTCAAGATTGGGATTTCCCCAGGTAGATCATAAATGTGAACATCTAATGTTGTTCTGGCGAGTGCTAAAGAAGGTGTAAATCAGGCTGAATCTATACTAACCAGGCTATCTCTAGTGATTAGATTTCTAAGCAATTTCCCGTCTGAGCTTGCTTTCTTGTTTTGCACTTGAGATAATGGTGAGTTATATTTAGGTTAAGATATTCTAAAATTTTGAAGGCTTGTGGGAGGCAGGGAAATTCTGATTCTGTTTTCCTTTTCAGGCAGTTTTTAATACCTTTTCTTCCCATGGAAATTTTAGCCATGATATTCATTAAAATCTGTTTGGGTTAAGGATGAGACGGAATTCAATTTTGCAAGCAATTATAGAGCTCAAATGTGAAGAATAAACTTAACATGTTCAAAAGGTTTTTCACAGCCTGGTTAAGGGGAAGGACCAGAAAGTTGGGAAGTTACATATTCTGGCAAACCAGAAGTAGATGTGGGGTGCTATGAGGACAGACCTGAATGTGCTTTATTCTGTATGATATGAAGCATGGGGCATAAGGACAAGGGGTTGGGGAGGGGGATTGTAAACACTTCAGGGGAGGCAAATCCTTGTTCCTTACGGAGGAAACCTACTGAGTTTATGACCCCAGCTTACACGGTGTCACCAAGAATATTTGGATTTTATATATTTTACAGAGATGAACTAAATATATTAATATATACAGTGATAATATTACTAGAGAACACCTACTGGTAGTCTTTATTAATATTGTCTACTTATTGCTCCTCTTCTGAAGCAAATAGTACTAACTACCATATTATACACGAGGAACCTGTGGCACAGAGAGATTAAGTGGCATGGCTAAGATCACACAGCTAAGAAGCTCTAGAGCTGGATGCAGTTTGTATGCCTGTCTGTAGAGCAAGTGCTTTCACCACCCTACATCTTGTTTTTCTTTCCTTTTTTTTTTTTAAATAATTTGATTGTCACTATTAATGTGTTGAACACAGGAGCTGCCATTTCCTGAGAAAGGTAATAAGCACATTTCTTTTTCTTGGATAATGTCACCTCTTCGTTTACTTTCTCCCAGTTTCACCTTACCTTTCTTCAGCCCTCCTCATAGATACTTTGGGTGGAATCCATCCTTACAATGAATTGTATTTACCATAACAAGTTGGGCCATTCCTCCTCTTTGTCAGGACTTGATTTCCTATTGATGTAATGCACTTGCTTTCACTTTTCTCAGTAGCTTGGTGCTGTTTTGACTTTAAGCATATATATTCCCTGATCTAATTTGGACTTGCTATATGGTCTTAGCCAAGCCATTTTGGAATCTAATTCTTGCATTCCCATTTGCAACCACTTTGGGAATGGCATCAGAATAAACAAAACTGGCAGTATTTCTGTTAAAGAGGAGGATGCTCCGATTCTGTCCCCAGGAGCTGAGTTGTATCTGGACCCACTCTGCACTGTCCCATCTTTTGAGCAGAGGTTACTGTGACATTTGCTTCTTAGAGCTGAAAGCAGAATCACAGCTCACTCCATTTCTCAGTCTCCAAACACTGCCACTTCATCCCATCACTGCAACACTGACATCAATGCAGTTGTCTCTGTTTTAAGTGATGACGACCTTGCCCCAGCTGTCCCTGGAGGACAGCAGCTTGATGATTAAGTCCCAAAGCTTGCTAGATGTGTCTTAGTATTTCACATGCCTGTGTTGATTGGACAAACCTCAGTATGGGTCTTAGGACTTGGGCTTCATATGTCCTGAGCATCACTACTGAAAGTGTCTCTCTGGCAATTATTTTCCTGACTTGTATTTCCTTTTTCAGCAAATGAAAAGATTGAAGACATCAATGGCTGTCCAAAGAACAGATCGCAAATGGTGAGTGGTATGTGGGTAGTGAATGTTTATGTTAGCAAGCCTTGCCTTAAATGATACTGACCATCTTGTAAAAACATTCATACCAGACACTTTGCTTCAGGGGATTATATTAATGCAACAACAGCCATGTCCAAGTAGCTATGCTCTGCTTCTCTGACATTTGTTGGCATTTGTTGAAATGGCTGTGATTTTTACGTAGATTGTGAGATAGAGAAAATGAAATATTGTCCTTGCTTTTAGACTTAAATTATGCAGAATGAGTACAAAAACATTTGTATTTTAGAACATGGACTGTTAGGACTCAAAGTCCTGTGACAATTTTGTGTGCAGTGCTGAGATGAGGTGATAGTATCTTACTGGTCAGAAATGGGGTATGTGATGTGATTGCTTTTAAAGGTTAGAAGGATGTGAAATCAACACGGTGACAGGGAATGGAATGAACAGGCACAGTATAATCTTGACAAATTGTATTATTGTTGGTGATACATTTAAGCTATAATGTTACAACTTTAAAAACTCAAAAATTAATCTTTAAAAATCTATAGAACTGGGGTGTGGCTCAAGTGATAGAGTGCCAGCTGTGAGTGATAAATCTTTTGTTTTTTTTGATATATATCATCTTTGAATTAAAGTGCATGATAATTGTTGAGAATGGGGAATTGTGTTGCTCTAAGCAGAAGACTTTCACTTCCCGATACTTTTTCAGCATAAAGATTTACACAATATCTATTATCAGACTCTATTAAGATAGTGCTAGGGTTTTTACCTGTTTAAAACATGAAGGTAATCGCTTAAGGCTGGACATGCTTCCATAATCTTAAAAAGGAAGTGCAATTTATTTCTATCCCCACACCCCACTTCCTTTAGAGTAGGCACAATTTGACAGGTCTCATGGAGATACCAAAGTGACTGACATTCCTTGAGTTCACTGTTAAATTTTCTAAATTGTTATCCTAAAGAGGTGGGCCCAAGGCTATCTTTTCTGACCACATTTTTCACAAAAACAAAAGAGGATCATTTTCTAGTTAATATCTGAAACAAGTTTCTTTTTTTCAGTTGTTCTATTAAATGTTTTTTTTTTCTTTTTGTTTGACCCAAATGACAATAGTTCCTTACACAGGATAGTCGCCAAGCAGAAATCTCATAGCTACTTTGACTCTTGAAAAACTTGGTTGCTATTTTTGCTAGAGCTACTGCAGCTGTCCAGTATATTAATAATTGAGAAAATTTGGACGATAGAAGACTTAATTTTAGTGCAAGCATTTTCACACATGCAATGTTATCTTCACATGAAAGAGATGTATTACTTTCCTGCAGGACAGATATCAGTACATTTGTGCTGGCCTATAATAATGCATATGTAGAGATGACTTTTGAAATTAGTTAATCTTTTATTTGGGTCATTTGTATTTCATGCGCCTTTTATTGGATGTGTTATTAAAGTTTACTTTCAAGCTTATAAAATATAATTTCAGATTCTTTTATGCCAGTTGATTTTATATGCAAATATGTTACAAATACTACCATAGCAGCAAAGCAGTTCTGTGTTTTCTCCATAACTCTTTCAACTGTGTTTTATTGTTTGTGTATGTGTGTATGTGTGGACTGTTTTTTACTTTTTTCAAGAATGCAAGAATAGAAAATCCTATAATTGTGGTAATGAGTTCCAGCTTGGGGGTGGGGAGGCAGACAAGATCTGTGGCAAACCTAGCAGAAAAATAATTCAGAAAACAGGATGTAAGTCCAGAAGTATGTAAGAACTTCTACCACAGTCGTTCTGTTCTATAGGAAATGAGAAGGATGATGATAAGGACAACAGGACTATTGTCCTTTGTATTCACTATAAAATAGAAGCAAATGCATAATACACAGCTCATTAGTTAATGTAGGAAGTTGGGTATTGCTCTGGTTAATAGAACATCTGTGTACGTGTTTGCATGCATGCATGCGTGTATATATATATGTGTGTGCCCAAACACAAACACATAAAGCATATTTACTCATGGGAAATGTTATTTGAGAATATGACACAGTGTATAAGATACCATTTGTAGATTTCTAGGAAGTTAGCTTCCTTGTGAGGCCTTATTTAGGGTGACCAATGATCGCCATTTTTTCTTGTTGTTTTCCAAACATTGCTCATTTGGAGGAGAGGATGTTGGGAGAGTAACAAACTCCCCCAAAATAATGTGTAGAGTTAATGTGATTACTACCTAAGAAAACAGATTATCTATCCAACAGTCTCTTTAATGGAGCAACTGTTTCAGAGCAGGAGCAGAATGGATGCCATCCCAGTTTTCAGCAAGCTAGTTGATTTCATCAGTTGGTCAATGGATAGGAGCCTGAACTTTGTAGGAGGAGCAAACCTGGAAGAGAGGACATTATTTTCCTCTCCATTAGTTTCCTCTCCTCTCACTGTTTCTCACACGTTGGATTACCTAGAAGTTCCAGTTTCTGCTCTAACCAAACCCTGGGCATTGTCCCTGAGCTTTTGTATCACTTGACTCACAGCTCAACTTGTGGATTTTTATGTTTCATTGGAGAACAAGAGTTTCACAGTCTTTTCTTTCAGGGCTGGCTTCAAACCACAGTCTTCATATCTCAGCCTCCTGAGTAGCTAGAATTACAGGTGGGAGCCACCAGCACCTAGCTGAAGGGAATACATACATGTGTTTGTACATACTGGAATATAGGCTTGAGAATTTCAGAGGCATGGCATTGCATCCTGTTAGCCTGTCAATTTGCAGATAGTCATAGGAATTTTCTAGTGTTAATATAGGCCAGGTGAGTGCTCAGGTGAGCAAGATTTGAACTCTGTCCACAAGAAACTCAAATGAGTGGGCAAGAGACCAAAGAACAATTAGAACAATAGAACTTTGCAGCTGCCACCACAGACACCTGTGCAAGAGGAAGGTTAAGAATAACTTCTAAGAGGTTCATCCTGAAAGAGTTTAGCATAGGGCACTGTGGGTGGAAAGGATTCTAAGCAGAAGCAGTAGGTGCAAATCCGTTTCTGCATTTTTGTTTACCTAAATATGACATGGATCCCAAAGAGGAAGTGTTTGTGAATCTGTGCTCATTGATCTTCCCAAATCACCAAGCGCTGCATCCATGAGGCTCTTCTGGCTTCCTGGCACCATCAGCCCTTTCTCTTGTGCTGAGGATGCACAGAATTACATAGGGGTCTTTTTAGACCCAGGAAAGGCCTTTCAGTATCTTCATTACTCCCCAGACTGCTACATCTGGAAGAGTCACCTGTAGTGGGCTCCAGAGCCAAGTTTTCTAGAGAATAAAGTCTAAGACCATCAACTGTATGGATAGGAGTTCAACCATGGTCTCTGGGAAATGAAATTCCTGCTGAGTTGGAAGGGGGTTTTCATGTCAGCACTAGTCCTTGTTTATTAACCTTTTCACGTGATCTGCAGTAGCTTCTGGGACACTAGCTACCTGAAGGGAGAAATGCAGGAGCCAGGTTGTACAGTACTATCCCTAGGACGTCAGTCATCAGCATCCATAACCTCAGTGCTCTGCTTTTGGTCCTCAGAAAATGGGCCATGACTGCGACCATTAGGCAGAGGAAGAATGGCAGCAGCTTCTCTTTTTAGAACATCCCAGCCTCCACTTGCTTTTATGAGTCCACTGGCTTTGTTCCAGTCTGACTGTGATACTTTGGGGGCCAAATCCTTGGAGATGAAGCTTTAGAACATGCTCTCAGTCTAGCCCCTGCCTCCCCCTCAAGGTCCACTTGGCCCTTTAGTTTGTATGTGTGTGTCAGACCTAGTTAAAATATTCTTTCTAAGTAATATCTCCATGGCAACCTAGGAGCATCTTTTTGACTTTCAAGTGCTTTGTTCAGCAGAGTTATGTGTCAGTTTGGAAGGAAAAACATTTCCTGGAACTCAGCCAGGGGACGCTGGGCAGCCCCTGGGCTGCCCCCTCCCTCTTATTCACTGCACTCTGAGACAGTAGAGGCAATGGATCAGTCCCTGTTGAGCCTTGGAATAGCCTGTAGCAAGAGGTCATTTTCTTGTTTAGCCATCATTATTTTAAGCTACTTGGCTTTCTGTCCTTAATTAGGGGAGGTGCAGAGGTCAGGAGTCCTGTTTGCCCTTTTAGTTAAAGAGCCCAGGTTGCTTTCCCTTTCAGCCAGTCTGGTCCCTCCAGGGCTGTCCAAGGAGTCCTCCTGCTTTCTTTCCTCAGTGCACCTAAACAGAGGGCTGACTGAGCCCAGGACCAACCAGGCTGAGCTTTAGCTTCTCTGAGGACTTGAGCTAATTGTTTAATCTTGTGAAGCCTCAGACTTCCTGTTCTATAAAGTAGGAATGACAATAACACATACCTCATAAAGTTTTTCTTAGTGCTAATGAGGCAATGAAAATGATAACGAATAATAATAATTAAAATTGGGAAAAGACATTCTAAAGTAGACTGTTTGCCTTGTACCAGGTGCTGCTCAGACAGCTATGTAAACACCCTTAGTTCATGCTTCTGAAGCCCCTGGAGGCAGGTGAGATTATTATCTCCATTTTCCTGGCATATGGGCAGCTCTTGATGATGATGTTATTTTTTAAAATTTTATTTTCCTGTAAAGATGCTGTACAGAGAGGTTACAGTTACACTAGTAAGGTAATGCGTACATTTCTAGTTGGGCATTGTTACCCCCTCCTTTGTTTTTCACTTACTATCCTTTCCCTCCCCTACCCCCCCCCAAAGTTGTAAGTTTCATTTCCAACATAGTCTCTTGTGAGTATCATTGTTGCAATGGGTCATCCTGTGTCCTTGTTTCACCTTTGTTATTCCCCTTCCACTTCCCAAATTAGATAAATGCATATAAAAGATGCAAGGCACCAAAATCGAATACAGTGACAACAGGGATATGCCATAAGAGGAAGAACATACAAAAGAATCAAAGAAATAAATCATATGGTACATTAAAAACAATAATAACAAAGAAAAACCTCTCGTCTGTATCTTAGGGTTCATTTCACTTAGCATCATCTTATATGGTCATATGTACATAGTTTTTTCTTTACCTTTTCTGCTCATCTGATAAGATCCTACACATATACTAATTATTGCAAATAAGGGAAATCATGGGACCTATATTTCTTGGGTCTGGCTTACTTCACTTGATGTGATTTTTTCCCAAGTCTTTCCACTTCTTAACAAATAGGGCAGTGTCATTCTCTCTGATGGAAGCATAGAATTCATATATATATATGCATATATATATATGTATATATATCACATTTTCTTGATCCATTCATCTACTGGGAGCATCTGGGTTGGTTCCATATCTTAGCTATGGTGAATAATGCTGTGATAAATATAGTTGTGCTGGTAGCTTTAGTATGGCCTTGTTTGTGGTCATTGGGTTAAATGCCCAGAAGTGGGATTGCTGGGTCATAGGAGAGCTCTATGTGTAATTTTTTTTTTGTCTTTTCTTTTTTGGTACTGGGGATCGAACCCAGGACGCTGCACTTGCTAGGCAAGCGCTTTGCCACTGAGCTACATCCCAGCCCTATGTGTAGTTTTTTGAGGAACCTCCATACTGCTTTCCAGAGTGGTTGAACAAGTTTCACTCCTATCAACAATGCAGTAAGGTTAACTTTTGGCCACATCTGATGATGTTATTTTTTTAGTGGTTCATAACTTCAAGGACTATGTCCTTGAACCCTTTGGTAACCTAAGAAAAGATGCCAACTCTCTCTTCTCTAACTTGTGCACACCCTACGATTTTGCATACAGAAAAACTAAGCAGATCATGGACCCCAGAAGATGTCCCTTAGGGTTCCATAGACACTCCCACCAGGTTCAGGGGACCCGCCACATAGCTCTATATCTAACTCTGTCTTTCTAGTAGCCCTCAACTAGCACTTGAGTTCCCAAGTTAGTATGCATTTGTGTTTAGATTTGGGGCAGGGAAGTAGTTTCCAAACATCTAATTCATGAAAAGAAGCATCTCTCTCCTTATCCCAAATAAAGTTTTATATGGACCTCCATGTGTGAAATCACTGAGAGCCAAATTACTGCAACAAGTAGGAGTAGGTAGGCAAGAGCAGGTATCTTGGACCCCTGACGAAGACTAGCACCTAGGGTACAGTGTGATGGGGACAGAAACACTAGTCACAAACTTAGGTGTTAGGTGTCAGTTCTGGTCCTCCTTTATTTTGTCATCTCTGTGGAAGCAGTTGCCTTAGGTCTTCTCTCTCTCTCTCATCTTTAGAAGCTGCATGACATCACCTTGGAGCACATGGACCCTGAGATTAACTGCTTATGACCCAGGGCCTTACCACTGTGCTTCCCAGGAATCATTTTCTTTAATAAAAACACCAACTTGCTTCACAGTATTGTTTTAAGAATCCATGAGGTAGCCAGGTGCTCGTAGCTCATGCATGTAATCCTAGCTATTCCCGAGTCTGAGATCAAGGTTCAAAGCTAAAAAGCCTCAAGTGCTCAAGTGGAGCTGTAGCTCAAATGGTAGAGTGCTGGCCTTGAGCATAAATGCCCAGACCCTGAGTTCAAGCCCCAAAACCAGCACACACACACACACACACACACACACACACACACACGCACGCACGCACGCACAAATTCTACAAGGTAATCTGACCAAAGGTAACATTTGATTAGTTCTTCTGCTGATTTTCAAGATACTTAAGTTTTTACAGAAACAGATATTCCCAGAAACGACCAGCCCCACCTTTAGATATGGCATGTTAGACAGTAGGGCCCAAGTTTATTTGTATATTACAGCTGTCCAAATGTTAGCATTGGTCTTCAAGGAAAACCCAAGAGTGATCTGATGTGCCAAAGCAACATGATCAATCACTTTTTAAAATTTTTTAAATATTATTCTTTTTTGCAACTACACTCTCCTCCCCTGCCCGCCTAAATTGTAAAGTTCGTTTTTCAGCATAGTGTCTTGTACATCTCATTGTTACAATGGGTCAACCTGTATCTCTATATCACTCTTGACTCAGCCCTGTTTAAACAGTAGGACTCTGATAATCCACTTGCTGGCTGTGTTTGCCCTTCCCTTCTGTGACACATGAAGAGAACAGCACCCCATGACCATTGTGAGATTGTACTCACCAGGTGGCAGGTACCAAGAGCCCAACTAATGGTTGGATACCCCACAGTACTGCCCTGGAGTGTAGATCTGAGTATTACCTACATTTACATATCAAGACTGAGGATTTTTGGATTCATTAGGAGGAGAATGAGGATTTTTGAATTCACTAGGAGGAGAATGAGTTGAGGAGCTCAAACATAAGTTTGTCCAGTTTCAGAGACTATGATGTTCACTTCTGTGACAGACAAGGGGATAGTAAAAATACTGCCCACCTATGCTTATTCTGCTTTTGTATCATCTGTGGAAACAGCAGACTCAGTCCAGCTTAGCACAGAGTTAGCAAGAAGGGAAAGGACTGAATATTTCTGGGAAGGGCCTGAGTTGACCTGTCGATGGGAACTCACATATTGTCATGGGGCAGGTGGCCTCTAGTGAAAGGCAGCCTCTTGTGGTGGCCTCCAGGAGCCCTGGCGCCAAGTCCTCCAGTCATGTTCTCCACAGAGCTTGCTAGGCCAGGAAAGGCCATCTGTGATGGGATCGGGTTTCTGGGCCCAGTGACCTTGGGCCCTCCTCGCAGCTGTCAGAAAGCCAGCTACATGCCTGGGGAGTGAATGAGATCCTTGGGCAGCTGAGTTGCCTCTGCCCTGGGCCCCTGAGCCTATTTTTACATGGCCCTAAGGGTACACATGTGTTACAGAACCAAGAAGGAATGAAGAAAAAGCTCCGGGCATTGAAGAGTTTAAAGCAAAGTGGAAAGAATCAGGGCCATGACCAGCAGGAAACACCCATTGCTTCTCACTCAGGATGGCCTATGACTGCCCCTGGCTGAGTTCCTATCATGGTTTCTTCAAAGGTGGGAGAAACTTCTACCACTTTCTTCTTCACTCACATCTCAGTTATTTTTTAACCCTGTTTTCCCATTTCTCTCTCCATCATCCTCTTGAGTAAATGATTAAGGTCTCTCATCATCTAGTTACAATAGTCTCCTGATACTTGATCACTCGGTCTCTGCATGCCAGCCATGCTGGTTACCTTGAGGTATACCAGGGAGACTGGGTATGGCAACATCTTGGTAATTTTGATGCATATTTTCTGATCTTCCAGGGTTGACCTCTTCTTTACCCCCTTCTGCACAGTGTGACCTTCAATATAAGTCAAGTATTTCCTCCAGGAGAAGACCTAATTAGGTGGCTGTCATCTTTTGTGTCTCCAAGTGTCTTGCACCTGCTTTATCATAACATACCCTGCTACAGTTGTGTCTTCTACTCATGTTCTTGAAGGAGATACCACATCTCTCACCTGAGCAGCCTGAACACCTGTTACTAAGATGCCTGACAGACATGTGGTTAGTAAGTGCCAGATGGATAGTGAAAAAAGAAGGATCTGTCTTGAATGTGTTTGTAGCTGAGGGCTTGTCATATACTGTTATTCTGATTTCATTATCTGCAACTGAGCAGTGATTTGGGCTTTGGGTATGAAGGTGGCGGTTCTTTATGGGATTTAAGGAATAGATACTTAGCACTGTGCTAGAAATGTCATTTCTTCCATAATTATTTCTTCCTTGGTTTGTTCAGAGGGCCCAGATAGGAAATGCTAATAACTCTGAGGAATTGTGGCACATTTTTAGCTTATTGAGTTCTTTATATTGCTTAAAGTAAGCATATTTAAGTATCATCAGAACTACCAGAGATGTACTAAGAATAAAAATGCCAATGAAGCCTGGTGCCAGTGGCTCATGCCTGTAATCCTTGCTACTTAGGAGGTTGAGATCCAGAAGATAATTATTCAAAGCCAGGCTGGATACAAAATTCTGCAAGACCCTATCGCCAATTAACAAGCAGAAAGCCAAGGTGGAGGTATAGCTCAAAAAACAGAGTGCAACTGTTCACAATAGCCAAGAACAACCCAGATGCCCCACTACTGATGAGTGAATCCAAAAATTGTGGTACCTATATACAACAGAATATTATGCAGCTATTAGAAAGGACAAAATAATGGCATTTGCAGGAAAATGGATGGAACTAGAGCAAATTATTTTGAGCGAAGTAAACCAAGAACAAAGAGACAAACAGCACATAATGTCCCTAATATGTGGATGCTAAAGCCAAAATGCAAGAAGATATGACAAAGTAAGCAGGACTCAAGAAACAAAGGACAGTCACCCATTTTGTCGTATCATTGCTAAATGACTCCATGTTTTTGACCATATATATGGTAGATATATGCACGCAACAGAGGGAAGCCAGGAGGAGAAACAGAATAAGTGGGAAATGGAACAACATACAACAAAGGGGCACATCAGCTGCACTGGACATAGAAGAAAAAGAACTAAGCAACCCAAAGACAGCGGTGGGAAGGGAGGAATAGAGGGAAAATGAGAACAACCTACACTAAGCAAAAGGAAAGAAAAATCATCACCTGACGTGGAAGAAATAATTTGTATTGTCAAAGCTCATAGAATTCACAAACTTTATAGACCATGATAATGATAATTTGCCTTGTGAAGGTTAAAATGTGTCTGTGACTTTAAGTGTCACTATTGCACAATACTGTGAAATATGTGAAATTTATGTAATCACCTAATCTCAATTTTTTTTTAAAAAAAAGGGAGAGAAGGGATGGGTTAGGAGCGATGGGTGACAATGTTGTCAGACATCTTGTACTCATATACTGTTTTGTAGAATGGAAACTACCTTGTATAACTACTCCAAGATAATAATAATAATAAAAATATGTTTAAAAAACCAAACAAACAGAGTGCAAGCCAAACAAGTGTGAGGCCTTAAGTTCAAACCCCCTCTCTGCCAGAGACTGGCTGAGGGGCATGTTGAAGAGCCTTCATCCTGTTGTAGAGCCCGTGTCCATAATTCTTTTTCACTATTGTGTGTGTGTGTGTGTGTGTGTGTGTGTGTGTGCGTGCGTGCACACGCGCACATGCTTGCTGGTTCTGGGGTTTAAAATCAAGGCCTAGCTGCTGTCCCTAAGTTGTTGTTTTTTTTACTCAAGGATAGAGTTCTACTACTGAGCCACAGCTCCACTTGCTGCTCTTTTGGTGCTTAATTGGAGATAAGAGTATTATGGACTTCCTTGCTTGGGCTGGCTCCAAATCATGATCCTCAGATCTCAGCCTTCTTGGTAGCTAGAATTATAGACATGAACCCCCAGTGCCAGATTTTTCAGTATTTTTATGGAACAGTCAACAGTAGACAACACACAGTGTAAACATACTGCGTTCTAGACACTGTGTTTGACGTTTTATCTATATTGACACTTCATTTTCACATAACTTGTGACATAAGATTTTTTCCATTTTACAACTACAGAAACCGTGGCAGAGACTGGTTGAGTAACTTACCCAAGATCACACAGCTAATAAGTAGCACTCTGAGGTTTGCATGTTGGAAACCTGGTTCTAGAGTTTATCCTTGTAATAACTGTGCTACTCTTCATATAAGTATATCAATTAAAGAAGGAAAAAGAATGACTGTGACATGAAGGGTCATAGTAGCCCTTCATGTAAGTGTCAATAGATGCTCAGGATGAAATATTGTATTTTTCATGGGAATGAGACTTAATGGACAAGATAAGTTGGAATTAGGCAGACCTACTGTGTGCTGGATAGCTACCTGAATCTCTCTGAAGCTTTTGTCCTCTTCTGTGAAAAAGAAGACAATGGAAGATATCCCCTAGGGTGGTTGTGCGCAGTAAGTGAGGAGCCGTAGAAGAGGTGCATTGTTCTAGCTTATGGCAAATGTACATGTCCCACCAATATGTTACATATTTCTTACCTGTTGGTCTGTGCATCATCTACTTCCTTTATGCTTAAAAATAGGTACTCCTAAAGTAGGCTGAACAAAATCTCCCACAATGATGAAACATCCTGATCCCCAGAACTAGGCCATATTTTTTTTCAGCATAATAGATGTAATCTGACAAAAGAGACTGTACAATTTTGATGAAGCTAAGGATTATAAAATGGGATTATTAACTGAGAAGGTCCAAGGATCCATGTAAGAGGGAGTCTGTAAGTGACAGTCTGGAATATGCTATGCTACCAACTGTGAAGATGGAGGAAGGGGCCATGAGTCAGAGAATGCAGGGGCCCTACACTCAGTAAAGTCAAGGAAACACATTCTCTCCTGGAACTTCTGGAATGGCCCAGCTCTGTGACTGCTTGATTTAAAAACACTGAAACTAATTTGGGACTTCTGACCTCCAGAATGTTAGATACTATGTTGTTTTAAGCCATTAAATTTGTGGTTTTATTATATCAGCAACAGGAAATTAATACGCTCTAGGAGTCACACATACCAACTCACTGAGTCAGAAAAGAAGCTATCCGGGTTTCAAAGCAGGGCCTCACTTAGCTTCTTCAGGCTTTTAGACTCTGAGTTTCCTGATAATTGCTTCCATTATTAGTAGACACAGAGAAGAGCTTTCCTTGTCTGCATGTCCAAAGCAGGTTATTGTAGAAGCATATGGAAAACAGAGGTACACAGTGACTTTTCAGCATTAAACCCATTTTATGAGCTGTCCCAGATGTGAGCAATCTTGGAGAGGCAAGTGTCATTTCATCTGAATAATTAGAAGTGAATATCAAGTCTTGAATCTCTTTGATACAACTTAGGAGTGGGTACATGCTCCCAACTCGTGTATGTTAGTCTTTTTTTTTTTTTTTTTTGGTCAGTCATGCAGGCTTGAATTCAGAGCCTTGAACTCATAGCATTTTACCTCTTTTAGCCACAGCTCCACTTCCAGATTTTAGGTGGTTTATTGGAGTTAAGAGTCTCATGGACTTTCCTGCCTGGGCTGGCTTCAAACTGCAATCCTCAGATCACAGCCTCCTAAGTAGCTAGGATTACAGATAGGAGCCACTGGAGTCTACTCACATGAGCAATTTTATGAGAAATTTATCATATTTTATGTTTTATTTAATAACAGAGCTTTGTAATACAAGTAGCATATTTTTCTTCTCTTTCAGTTCTATAAAAATATCCATATTCCCAGCACCTGGCACAGGACTAGGTATATTAAAAGTGCTCAGCTCATGTTTCTCAGATGAAAGAGCTGAGCAATAAATGGTCTTACTATTCTGGGGCTTCCCAGAGAGTGAGGCAGTGCTACACATCAAATTTTAACAAGCTGAATACTTTTGAATATTTTCTAGAAATCTAGGCTAAGGTATTTTCTTGCTCTGTGTCCTTTCTCTTACAATTTTTTAGTTTCAATTCATTGTTTTAATTAATTGATTAATTAATTTGACATGCGGTCTCACGGTGTAGCCCAAGCTAACCTTGAACTTGAGCTCTTCCTTCCTACCTCTGCCTCCCAAGTACCAGTAGTCTAGAAAAGGGTTGCCACACCCAGCCCAGATTTATGAAAAGATCCCAAGGTGACTGATTTTTTTCATTAATAAGGAAAAAGTGTGTGTTGCATTTCAGTATGCATGAGAAACACCTGGAAGTATGATAAAACACAGAATCAGTGCACTCGCCCCAAAGTTCTGACTCTATAGGTCTGGAGGATATGGAGAGTTTGCCTTAGTTTCACAAGTTCTGGGATTTTGCTTAAGCTGCTGGCCAAGTGACTATATTTTGGCAGTCTTTGTGTGTGTGAGAGAGCCAATAAAAGTCTTTTGGGGGGGGGGATATTACCTATGCAAACATATATAAGCACATATTTGTCAAGTTGTTTAAATTTTTTATGTAGATGCATTTTCTAAGGAATATGCTTACATTTTGCAAAATATTTTGGATGAACGAGGTTTGGTTTTTTAGATAGTTTAGGATGCTTTAGACATTCTTTGAGAATATTATATGTTCTAAGTTGATAGGATCTGACTCCCAAACACTGCCACGGTCTCACAAGTACCTTATCCACCTCTTCTAACTCACTTAACCTCTGTGGCCCTTCTTTTCCGCCAATGAAAATTTGGGATGTTAATGTATGTTTATCCTGTAATTCACATTACATTTAAGCAAATTTTTGAAAGAGCTATTATATTTTATATACCATTGAATAACACCAAAGCTTTGTAATACGAGAAGTGTTTTCTTTTATCTCTTTTAATTCATTGTATTCAGCTGCCTGTGTCCCCACTAGATATCAGCTTCTTTGAGGGCAATAATTTCATCTTCCCATTTACTTGCATTACCAGAAATGGCTTCCGCCCTGCCTTTCCTTTCCTGGGCTACTAATGTTCTTCTTTACTGGGAGTCTGGGGATTAATGAATCTGGAATTTAATCCCTCATCAGGCCTAGTTCTGTTTTTCTAAACTCTATAGAAGAAACCCTAAGCAAAGCAGAAAAGAAAAAAAAAAAGTCCTTTTAGGGGTCAGCTTTTGGAGTTTGGAGGGGTATTCTGCATTTATATTTTTCTTGACAGATAGAGCTAGAGATACCATTTTTCTCCCTTTTTTCTTTCTTTTTTTTTTTTGTGGCAGTCCAACATTTAAACTCAAGGTCTTATTCTCTCATTGCTCACAGTTGGTCAGTCTTGTAGACTCTTCTGTGTGGGCTAGCTTTGAACCACAATCCTCCAAGTTTCAACCTTCTAAGTGACTCAGGTGAGCTACTGGTCCTATGCTTTTTTTTTTTGAATTAGGGTCTCAATATGTAGCCCAGGCTGGCTACCAACTTGATATCCTCTGCCTCATCCTCCTGACTGCTAGAGTATAGATGTGGACTACCATGCCTGGTTTTGTAAAACTTCTTTGACAAAGATTTACAGGGATCTGATTCTTTGTTTTAGAGTTCACTGGTTGTTTTATAGGTAGAACCCACTAAAAAAAATATTTAACTCTGTGTGTGTGTGTGTGCGTGTGTGTGTGTGTGTGTGTGTGTGTGTGTGTGTGTGTGTGTGTGTGTGTGTG
>NW_012267262.1:1362718-1447282 GCF_000151885.1 Dipodomys ordii
AAAGGAGGAGGATGCAATGCTTGGTAAGAAATGTACGCATTATCCTGCCCATGTAATTGTAACCCCTCTGTACAGTATGTTCACAAATAAAATTAAATTAAATTAAAAAAATTAGCTTGACTGAGTACTTGCACAGGATGTAAATAGTAACAGAGATTAGCATTATATGGCAAGTTAAAATTGTCATTTTTTTTCACAGTTGCTTGGGTATCTGGTATCTGATAGCCCCTGAAAGCTCAAAGATATCCTGTAATAGAGACTTTATTTATCTAGTTTGTTCTTCTCTTTCATGAATTTTGACTATGTGATTCTGGTTATGGCAGTAAGCAAGGTCAAGAGTTATTTTAATTACTAATAATACTTTAATTGCTCTCATAATTTCTGATATTTAGAATTTGGAACTACTGTAGTTTCTATTGTAGTTTATTATTATAAGATACTTTGTTAATTACTTGCAAAAATCCCCCAAATTATGAGTTATGATTACTAATGGTCTGTGATTCAAGCACAACTCTTTAGACATACCTACAGACAGCTAAAAAATAGATTGTGCTATTGTGCCTGGAATATATTAGTGACTCATTAATTGCTAGCAGAATTTTATATTGAAGTGGAAGCAGAGTGATGTGTTTTCAATTAGATTTCTCACAGACATTAACAACATAGGGTGCTAAAAAAGAAGCAGAAAATAACAGGGCAGACTAGGATGTCTTCATTCTAGTGACCAAATCTAGCACTTGGCCTTCCTCCATAGATTATTGCACATCATATTCCTTTATACATATTTATTTTATGGGGATATTTACATGCTCTAGGGATCCTTCCAAGACTAGGATTTGCTGCACTTTGGAGACATATACTCTTGAAGCTCAAGGTATACTATCTTAATTTTGCATTTATGTTCTGCCCTGTAGTGTAGTACAGGTTGAAGCATATAAATATGCAAATATAAAAAAAGAATATCAACTTTCTTGGAAGAGCATAATGAACAGGTTTGTGTAAGTTATTTTTTAATACATTTGTGACTATGCTTAATGAAGTGATTACTTCAGGTCAGATCCTGCCCCAGGACACAAGCTGCCCCTTCAAGAAAGGGCCACACTGTCTTGTCTCCTGTGTTTTCTGTTTCTGGAGCAGGACATGGAAGAGAGAAGATGCCCAGTCATTATTTTTTCAAGGAATGAGTAAGATTGCCATCAGGTTTCTTCCTGGATGAGATTCTCCAGTGTGTGTTTGGGGAAAATTTAAGTTCTGGATTTCTTGTTATTGTTTTGAGTCCAACTTTATTTCTTCTCCATGGGCAAAGCCAAAGTTTCCTGTAGAAGACTATAAAGCCTTAAAATAATAGCCTTTATATACTGGGTTGGCTTTCTATTGCTATAACAAAGAGTTGAAAATCCGTGTACAAAGAGAACAAGTTTATTTTGGCTCATGGCTTTGGAAGTTTTAGTCCATGATCAATTTACCCCATTGCTTTTATAGCTGTGGGAGGCAGAACATTGTGATGGGAGCATATGATAAACTCAAATGTTCATTTGATGAAGATCAGGAGGCAAATGATAAAGAAAAGGAGACAAGGTTCTTCTCTCCCATTCAAGGGCCTTTCCCCAGTGACCTGAAGACCTCTCACTAAGCTCTACTACTTTCTACTACTTTCTAGTTGTGCTAACACAGACCTTTGGAGGACATTCCAGATCCAAACTATAACATATATACTTTGTGTAGTGATTACCATAATAAACCCATCTAACATATCCATCATCACCCCTGTTATGCCTTTGATCTTCAAAATTTGTGCATCTTATATCGAAAGTTTGTATCCTTTGACCAATATCCTCTTATCCTCTACCCTCTATTCCCCCATAACTCTAGACCTCTGTTGTGTCCTCTAAATATTTCTCTCTAGCCTTACTCATTTTCTCTTTTGTGTTTGTGTCTAGCTTCTAACTTGGAGTCCTTGACTTTGACAATGCTAGGGAGTTTAGGCATGTTATTCTAAAGTTGTAATAGGAGAAATAGAATACAGAGGAGAATGCTAACAACACAAGAAGGCACCTACTGAGGTTTTCTAACAACACCCATTCTTGGTGAAGCTGGTTTCCATCTCTGGAAGGGAACAGAGCCTGGCAACAGAGTTTACAAGGAAGCTTCCAGACTAAGGACTGACTGCTAGTATATTAGCTATACTTCCCCTCTCAGTCTTTTCTTTCTTTCAAGAGAAAAATTGAGAGGTCAGAAAATAATAGGAAAATAAAATGTTCTAGGCAGTTGGAAACAAAGTGGAAAAAGATACTCACTGGAGGAATTTGAGATGCTTGTTTTTAATTTTTTCTCTTCTAGAAAGATTTTTTTATATCCATATGGACTTACCCATTTGCTATAACATCAGAGAGACTCCCATAAAGTTTTTAAGGAATTCTTGACAGCATCTTGGAAGGCTAAAGTTATAAATATTATAAATGGTATAGTCGATAATGTTGCCAAATGAAAGGAAGGAGCTGGGTAAGCCAATAAAGCAGGAAGGGAAACAGACTGGTATTGAGAGTTTTAAGACGTACCCAGCCCCAGCCTCAATTCTCAGAGCCCTTGCTGGCTTTCTGAAAGTTTTGATGGCCTGAATCTTCAGAGCTGGCACACAGAACCTGGAGCTCTTCATGTTAGTGGACAGAATTGGCCTTTTTAATAAAATAAAAAGAGTAACAAATTATGTTTTTATTTTTTGACAGATAATTGTGTATCTTTGTGGGATTCAGTGTGATGATACTTCAGTACATTTACACATTGTGTGTGAACTTGAAATATTTAGCCTATCCATCATCTCAAACAGTTATCATTCTTAGTAATGAAAACATCCCAAATCCATATTTGGCTCTATTGTGAATTTTACAATCCAATATTGTTAATTATATTTATCCTTCTGTGTAGCAGAACTTCAGAAACATATTCCTCATATCTAGCCATGGTGTGGCTCTCCTCACTTCTCTTCATAGTTGGTTTGATACATCAGCGAAGCCAGCTGAGTGGCTGATAAAAGCATGGATCCTGACGCTTCCAAGTATTACCCTACCTAGGAAAACTTAAATATATTCCCTCATTCAAAGGTCCTTTCTACAAGTAAAACACTAGGGTCAGAGCCCTATGAGGTCTGCTGTATGGGGTTGAGCTTCTCCAGGACCATTATGACCCCCAAGTATTATGATTGTACTGATGGTGCTAAACCCCAGCATAGAGGTAAGTAGACAAAGACCAAAAAGAAGCTAGACAAATCAGGGCATTAGATCATGATCCTTCGGAAAGTAGAGGAAACAGCACTGGTGAGACAGATGTTCGCTTGGGAGAGCATTTCCCCAAAGTACAGGCTTGCTTTTATATGTTTCTCTTTTTAAATTTTATTTCTAGAAAAAAATAAATGAGGAAAAGCCTGTCCTTTTAGATATGAAACAGATATCCTGACTACATTTGGCCACAGATGTTGATGTACACTTCCTGTCCTCTTCTTTAGTCCCTAAGTATCACTGGAGCCCACCTCATTCCTCTCTATATTATATTGGACATATAGACTCTATAAAGGTCAAAAGTTATACATATTTTATTCACTACTGGATACCCAGTGCCCACACATTGCCTAATACCCAGTAGGTTTTTGGTACATGAAAGTAAAGGAGCTAGGCATGATGGAATACCTGAAATACTAGCACTCTGCAGGCTGAAGCAGAAGGATCATGAGTTCAATGTCATTCTGGGATACAACTGGAATTTGAGACTCATTCAGAACAAACAAAAGAAAAGCTCACTTTCAAAACCCCAAACAAAACAAAAACAACCACAACTAATAACAACTTATGAGTGAATGAACAGATAAATGAATGGATGATGATTTGTTTACAGTAAATAGAAACATCAGATATGAGGCTCACATGTACTTGCATGTGGTAAAGGCTCCACATACTAAAGGTGTACTGTGCTCTGTGCTGTGCTATGCTGTGCTGTGCTGTGTTTGTGTGTGTGTGTGGGCCAGTACTAGAGCTTGAACTCAGGGCCTGGGTGCTGTCCCTTAGCTTTTTCACTCAAGGCTGGTTCTCTACCACTTGAGTCATAGCTCATCTTTTGGCCTGTTGGTGGTAGTTAGTTGGAGATGAGAATCTCACAGAATTTTCTTCCGAGCTTCAGATCTCAGCCTTGTGAGTAGCTAAAATGACAGGTGTAAGCCACCAGCTGCTTGGCTGCATTGTGCTTTTATTTTATTTCATTTTGGCAAGTCCTGGGGCTTGAACTCAGCGTCTAGCCACTGCCCCTGAGCTTTTTTGCTCAAGACCAGTGCTCTACCACTTTGAGCTATAGCTCCACTTCCACTTTTCTGGTGGCTAATTGGAGATGAGAGTCTCATGGACATTCCTGCCCAGATTGTCATTGAACTGCTATCCTCAGATCTCAGCCTCCTGAGTAGGTACAGCACCTAGCTTTATTAATGCTGTTAGAATCGGCAGAGTGTATATCAGCCTTACTAGCTTTAGCTATGCTTTGGGCATTTTGATTGAAAAAAAAAGCTGTAATAATGCTGGACTTTGAAGCAACAACTATGTGACCTTCCTTCCAGGGTAGAGATTATACTTCAAGCAGTATGTTAATAAACATTTTACCCCTCAAGCCCAATTTACTTGAGATGCCTAGAGTACCATCTTTTCCTGGGCTGCAATAGCTCCCGTAGAGATGGTCTTCGTTTGCATTAATCATTTTCATGTGCTTTGCACTGAGCTACACTGGTATTCAAGAAAAATGCTGCCATGACAACTGCCACAACAGATGGTATTTGATCAGTCTCTAAGCTACCAAGGAGATATACAACAGTTCTTCCGAGGTTTGCATATTTTACGTTATCATGGGGCCCAGGCCAGCCTTAATCATGATTGAAATGTGAAGTTTTCCATTTGTTTCTTCTCTCTTACTCTCTCCAGTTGTGTGACATTTGTTTGGATTCTACTTGTTCTCTGGCTGTCCTGGGTAGGGCTGGACTTGTGGATGGAAAAGACCAAGGCTGTAACATACACAGCCCATGGAAGTTGCCCCACAAACCTAAAATCTAGAGACTGTGAAAACCTGTTCACCTCTATATATCACCTTGACAATAAAAAATTAAAACAAAGCAAAACAAAAAACATCCTGAGAATGAGATATCTAGCTAACACAAGGAAAAAGAAGTACATAGGTAGAGGTCATGTTTGCTTCTAAAACAAAGAGAATTGGAGGCAGATACATCTCTTTCTTGATCTTTCCCTTTTTCCTGCCTCCCTCCACTTAGTGTTCTTCTGCTCCCAGTGTCTCCAGGTCACATGATGGCCCCTGGCTTCTCCCCCCAGCTAATGCTGGAGGACTCCAACAACTTGATCCCAGAGCACTTGAGTTGATTCTATGGCAACAATTACTATAGTTTCTCACCCAGTTCCTGCTTCCCTTCAGCAGCACTGGAATGTCAGACTTTGCACAGATTTTTTTTTTCCCAGCTAATTTTGGAAAGTAGTTTATATTGGCCACTATGTGTTAATGAACCTCTTTGGCTGTATTTACATATTTTTCTTGTTAAGAGTCTTTTCCCTTGCTCTGCCTCCCAGTTTTAACAGGATCCTCATCTCACACTGGATGTCTGGATCACACATGAGCCACGAGCCTCCTTAGAGATGGTATGAGGACATTTTTGCTCTGTAATGAGCACTGGGGTGCTACTGCTCAGTTCATGTCACTCTTGAGGTGGGATAGGGCCTCTCAGTTTCAACAATACCTGAAGATAGATTGTTTACCTGTACTGTATTTGGAGGAATACTATAAGGTGAATTATAATCACAAGAGGGCCTGGATCAAAGAACCCGTCTCCCCTTCTGATCTCATTCCAAATGAAGCAGGAGGTTGGAATCCAGATCTGACCCTTTTCTGCTCCCCAGACTCACTTCTTCCTGGGGTGCAGATGAAAAGAGTGCGGATCTCGGCCGCCTTGTCAGGAACGATTTTTAACCTTAATGGAACATTATTAAAGAGTGGGTTTCAGACTCAAGGAATGTTGTTTTGAACTCCTTCTGTGAACAGAGTTTATAGTAGAGGGGAAAAATTCAGGGTGCTTGATGGGCTTATGAATGATCTTTTAAATAATGACCAAGTTTTTATTTCTAGTTTTAACATTTTCTGGAAGTGCAATCTGTATTTCATCTTCTTTTAGTTGACAGTGTTCTTTATGCCCCCAGGCATCTTGTCCCCTTAAAAACAAAACATCCTAATAGTTTACTTGTTTATGTGTCCCAATTCTTCCTGAAAACAATAGGAATTAGGGTGAATGTGGAATGTCTCTGGACTCTGAAAAGGAGGATTGTGTATAGGCCCCTGTCACTATGACACAAAGGTTGATCACCTGGGTCCATCCTTAGCTAGGCCATTGACCTGATAATTTCATTCAAAAGTCTAATCTGAGCCAGACACAAAATATATCTATAATACCAGGTACATGGGAAGTGGAGGTTAGGAGGACTGCCAGGCCAGGCCAGGTAAAAACATAAAATTCTATCTGAGAAGTAGCAGAAAGGGCTAGGAGTATGGCTCCAGTGGTAGGATCATATGCCTAACCAGGTACAAAGCCCAGAATTCAAACACCAGTACCACTAAAAAAATTTTTTTATTAAAAAATCGTATTTTACTTCATTTTCTCCAACATATAACACTTGCTGAAACCAGTACCATCAAAAGAATGGAGCCTAGTGACCTGATTCAAAGCAGACAGCCACACAGTTAAGTTGATTGAAGTGCATACAAGAATCATCCAAGTGGAGCTTTCACATGCTCTGTCCACATTTTGGACTGGATAATTCTTCTCTACAAAGAGCATACTTGTGTGAAATGTTTAGCATCATCTAACATCCACCTCTAGCCAGTAGTACCAACCTCTTGACCTCATTGGAACAGGTCAAAATGTTGCCACCACAGCCAAGCTGTTCCTTCTCCTATCCAGCAGAAAAAAATGTTAAGCAAAACCATGATAGAACTTAAGAAAGTAAAAGAAGGCATCTATGAGGCAGCCTATATATAATTATCTACCATTTTAAAATAGAATTTAACATAAAATAAGCTCCAAAAGTTGGCTGAATTGAAATGCATTAAGGCTAGACTTGCACGAAGACACTACTATGTATGGTAGGTAATGCTGTGTTTTGTTATGAATGATCTTTTAAATAATGACCAAGTTTTTATTTCTAGTTTTAACATTTTTCTGGAAGTGCAATCTGTATTTCATCTTCTTTTAGTTGACAGTGTTCTTTATGCCCCCAGGCATCTTGTGTGAACTGTGGTGAACAAATACGTTTTATTTTTCTTGGAAGGAAAGAGTTCTATATAAATGCACTATTATAGTTGAACGTTGCTTCTCTTTAATATGTTGGAGGCACTCTTCCTTCTCCCTTTCCTGGTGCTAGGGATCAAACCCAAGGTGTGGTGCATGATAGGTCAGGGCTGTGCATGAGTTATATTCCTAACTCTTTTTCTTCACTGTCACACTGCTACACTGTTGAAAAAAAAGTTACCTACCTATAACAACTCATCCACATGATACTCTCGAGGATAAATATGAATGTGCCATTAAAAAATATTTGCATTAACAGAGATTCAGATATAGTTAGGTTTTCCTTTTTCTCTTTTTCCATGAGAACATAATTGCCTAAGTTGATATTATTAGTGCTATGCAAGATATTAAAAGAGTAGGATACGATTCTAGGAGGAGAGGAGTGGAAAATGAATTTCATAATTTTATCATAATCATGATACCTTCAGCCAGGTGCAACGATGCATATTGGCAGTCCCATCTACTCAAGAGGCTGAAGCAGAATAATAGCTTGAGCTCAGGAGTTTGAGACTGGCCTGGGCAACATAGTGAGAGCTCATATAAAATTTAAAAAGTAACTAAGTTTATGTAATTGTATTCCTATGGATGCAGCCATCTCCTTTGAGTGTTTGGGGGTATATTTTTCACTGTGTACAAACAGTAGAAACTAGACCTCATGGTAAATATTATCTCATAGTTATCATTTTCACTTAAAAAGCAGAGTTTATAATAGGGTAAAATAATTGAGAGAATTTTTATTGCACTTCCAAGTAGAAGCATGTTGCTCCAAAACATAGTCCACAAGGTACTTGCAAACAATCCCTCCCCTTTTCCTTTCCTCTCTCTTTTCCTCCTTCTTTCCCTTCATCCTTCCCTTCAAGATGACAGTACTTTGAATAAGTTGAATAAGTTTGAATTACTATCAGTAATTCTGGGGGTGGACAGAAGAAAGGAGAGATTAAAAGCAATTTTACCAGGCATGGTAGCTTTTGCCTCTAATACCAGCTACTTGGGAGCTGAGATCAGGAGGATCATGGTTTGAATACAACTGAGCAAAAAGTTAGATTCTCCTATCTCTACAAATAAGCTGGGATGGTGGTACATACCAATGGTCTTGGCTATGTGATAGGCATCCCTAAGGAGAATTTGGTCTGAGGCTGGTCCCAATCAAAAAATCAAGATCCCACCTAAAAAAGTAATTAATTCAAAAACGGGTAGAGACATGGTTCAAGTGGTAGAGTATCTGCTTAGTAAGTGCAAAGCCCCAATTTCAAACCTCAATGCAATTGGAAAAAGAAAAGAAAATAGAAAAGGCAATCTCACTTTCCTTCCAACTGTATAAGGAATGATTTCCTGGGATGGTAGCAGCCATAACTTATAGTATCAGCATTTGCTCAGTTTGCAAGAAATTGCATTCACTTAGTATTCTTGGGGTGAGAAAAATGTCTGGCAGATGAGACCCTGCAAGGGGAGCTAAATGTTTAGAAGAAGCTGGAGATTGGTGCCAAAAGTGCAAGAATAGAGAAACTTGCAGCACAGGACTGAGTAGATTGCCTGTTAGTTCAGCATAGTTTCACTCAGGTACCCTGTAGCCTAATTAAATGCATTTGGAAACTGTAGACTCTAGGGTAGAGAAAGAAGATGCTAGACATCAGTGAGTGAGTGGACATGAACTTCAGAAAGACTCCTTTGAAGCCAGACTACTCAAATCAGAGCTTTTTATGTGTAGATGCTTCACAGTCTGTGATTATGACTAATGTCAATTAAAATGTAGATAGATGCCTCACAGTTTCTGTTGGCATGAGGAATGCCAAGGAACTTCTTGGTGATGGGTAATGTGTATGCTATGAAAGATATTTATTAGTTCAAAATAAACTCCATGGTTTACATACTGATTTGAAGCCGGGTGCCACCAGTAGCTTACATCTGTAATCCTAGCTCCTCAGGAGGCTGAGATCTGAGGATTGCATTTTAAAGCAAACTCAATCAGGAAAGTTTAATTAATCAATGAACCACCAAAAAGCCAGAAGTAGAGCTGTGGCTCAAGTGGTAGAGCTCTAGAATAAAAATGTTGATGGAGCCTGAGTAATCTTGTGGGGTAGGCTAACTATGGAGGGGAGGGGAGATCTTCTATTATGAGATAAAAGTTAAAATTTTTCAGATTGCTCTGCCAAATTAAAAAGCAAGTTCTTTTTACTTATAATCCCAGTTAATCAAACAAAAACATTTTCTTTTAAATCAGAAACTAATTAGTCCTGACAACTGAAGTCAAATAGGAACTTTAGGAATGACCTGTGTTTTTGTGAGAGCTGCACATTGGTTTGCCCTTGGCCTTGGCATCAGCTCTAGCAAACATGCAAAGCTTCCCAGACTCTGGTTGTGGGTCCCTTCTTATCCAAAGAATACAAAGGACAGAAAGATTCAGAGGTCACACTTCTCCCTGGTCATCTGCAATGCCTGACATCCCGAGAATTTTGTGAGTAAATACTGCCCACATTCCTGCTGAAACTCCCATTCACCATTTGTACATTGACTTTTTGCTTCTTTGGTGGTTGGAAATTTCTTCCAGCTGCTGGTAGGTGGGCGGGTCTATTTGTCTCCACCTCCATTTTTCTGGCAACTACTCAAGTTTTCAGGATTGCACTGGTAACATTGATCAAGATGAAAGCTCTCGTTCCACCCTGGTTATTTTTGGCAGCTGTGAGCAATCCAAGGCCTGGACTTTTGGCACTAAGTGACTGGGATATTAGGTAACCTTTTCCTGTGAAAGAACAGACAAAGGAGAGTCCTACCCTGCATCCATCCATCCAACCATAGTTACTTTTATGGTACTTGGTTTGCTCCTGGACCCTAATAAGAGGTGGCTCTGGAGAAGGCTGAATATTCATTAAACATATGTTGTTGTGTTTTTCCTCTATAGATTGAAAACATAGATGCCTGCTTGAATTTCCTGGCTGCTAAAGGAATAAACATCCAGGGACTGTCTGCAGAAGGTAAGTCAGAGAGCACTTGTTATGGAGTTGTATCTTCAATAGCAACATCCACCTATTAATGACATTACCACTATCAAGACTAGGGGTGCTGGTGGGCTCTTCTGGTTTTGATTTCCTTCAGACAGTTCAATGCTTGCCTAGACTTGAGAATGTCAATCTTATGACAACCCAAAGAAAGTACTTGTAAAGAATGTAGCCACTATACCATTCCCATCTGCAAGACACTGAGGGTGTGATAAGGGGAAGCTACTCCAATTGGAGAAGGACCTGCTTAAATAAAGCTGGTTTGATTCATGTGCCTCTGCTGCTTATCAAGTTAGGCTATCTCTCTCTGTGGGAAAGAGAATATCAACCACAAAACATACTTCAACTATACAGTTCCCAGGGGAAAATGCTTAATCCTTATCTCTTGTATTAAAGAGGCCACCCTTTAAAATCATGAGAGTTAGAGGAATGGCTCAATTTCCAGTTTTAGTAAGCTTGAGGCTCTGAGATCATATCCCAGTATCTAAAAAAAAAAAAAAAAAAAACAGGTTTCTAGGTGCTGGTGGCTCATGCTCCTAATTTTTAGCTACTCAGGAGGCTAAAATCTGGAGGAGGCACTTTGAAACCAGCCTAGACTGAAAAGTCCATGAGACTCCATCTCCAAAATAATGAGCAAAAAGTAAAACTGGAGGCATGGCTAAAATGGTAAAGTGTCAGCCTTAAGCAAGCAAGCCAAGTGATTGTGAGGCGCTGAGTTCAAATCCAAATTCTCAAAAAAATAAAAAAGCTACGAGATTTATTAATGCAATACTGTGCTTTTACATCTTGGTAAGTTTTTAATTAACTTAAATTTGGTGACTAATTAGCACAGTAATATTTGCTGGTGTTTTGCTGTTAAGTTAAGGTATTGATTGGTTTGGAGCTGCCTGGTCAGAATTCTCATTCTCCTCAGGCAACACTTCAACTTGGAATCTTTCCCTCTCTCTCCTGTTAGTAAACACCAGCAGCTGCCAGCCCAGAAGCTACCATAGGCCCGGCATCCTCCCAAACTCATTAGGCTGCACCTGCCTCCAGTTTTCCCAGAACAGGTAGAGCAACTAGGGCTTCAGATGATAGTTTTCCATAGTAAAGGTGCTTCTGGAAGAGATGCATGGGAGCATGGACCCTAGTAGTCAGGGTGGGGCAGAGGGAAGCAATGCAGAAAATAACAGCCAGATGGAGCTGGTAAGTTCTCAAACATAAGGACTTCTATGTGGGGACTGTTTCTTGCCTTTGCCATGTGGAAATTTGTGGGTTTTTTTTTTTCTTCTGGCTATATTGTATTTCTGTGCTGTAGTCTCTTTCAGTATTGGGAGTGGGTAGAATAAGTTGCTAATGTTAAAGCCTGCTGAACATAGCATATCTTTGAATGGAACTGTTGAAATTTTCCTTTTGTAAGCCTTGATGGACTAGACCTGTCTCTGGGCAGGCACAAGTGCACTGCTTCCAGAAGGCTCAAAAGCAGCTTTAGTCAGCCCTTATCCCATCTCTTAATTGAAGGATCTTTGACGGATTTTATATCCTGCAGTTGTGGCTCTTCCTCCATAAAGAATGAGAATTACTTGAGCCTCTGGGGTCAGAACACCCTTATATTCCCATTCAGAGGAACACACATTTCCTACTGGTGGAAAATTCTAATGCTGACCAGCAGGCTGCAGGAGATGCTCTTCCTACCTTCTGAGAGATTGGATCTAATGTGCATGCCTATCCCTGTCCCCCAGTAGAGTACCAGCAACAAGACTCTCAGGACAAGCAGACTCTGCAGACCTGCTTTGTCCTCCAGGTTTTGAGGAGACCACTGGACGCTCACCATCTACCCATTGTCCTGCCTTCTGGCTTGTTATTCCCCCATCTGATCCATCCCCTCTCTCCCCTAAGGCACATGCAACAAATATTTCTTAAATGAATAAAAACACCTATACTCTTAAGGACTTAATCCATATTGGCTCTAGTTCTCACATCTAAAGGTGGAGTTTATAACACCCCCTGTTTACAGATGAAGAAACTTTGGCCTAAAAAATTCTGAGTGAAATCCCTGAGACATGTCACTATAGTGGCAAAGCCAAGAGTAGACTAAGGTCTGTGTGGTTTCAGAGTTTTTGTTCATGGTATCTTATGGGAGAGCATATGAATAATAAGTTAGGCATGCTATAAACAGATAAAAGGAATCAGCTTTAGAATGCCTTCTAATCTGTAATGTTAGGAGACATGTCCCTCTTGGATGTTCTTCATGCAAAGGAATGCCCAACCCTCTACTCCTTGTTGACCTCACAGCATTGAAGAATGCACTGGCAGTGTATTGAGGTATCAGTCTGGGATATATCTATGAAGAGGCTTGTGGTACTTCAATAACTACCTCAGTGTATTATGTTGTGTCTCATCTTTCCTGATGGGTGAAAACTCACCAATACCTAAGCAAGAATCCATAACCTTTCAGTCACATTCAGTTACTGGGACACTTTGATGACTCAATCTTACACAATTTTTTTTGGTTGGTCATGGGGCTTGAACTCTGGGCCTCGGCACTGTCCCTCAGCTCTTTAACTCAAGGCTAGCATTCTACCACTTGAGCCACAGCTCCACTTCCAGCTTTTTCTGCTTATATGGTGCTAAGGAATCGAACCCAGGGCCTCATGCATGTGAGGCAAGCATTCTTCCACTGAACCACCTTCCCAGCCCAGTCTTACACATTTTTAAGCATTCATTGCAAACAACTCAAATGTCTTTTCCTCCATGCAAGTGCTTTAGAAAGTTGGAGGAGAAGGAATGGTTGACTTTCCTCTCTTTTCTTGCTTCTTGTGCCACAGTCTGTAGGACTAGGACAGCAGAGTTGGCAGAGTTCTACTGCTGGCAAAATGGCTGTCCTCCTCTTGGTAGCCATAACTGCTACTGTCCAGGTATCAGGTGCCATCCTGCTGACTAGGAACTTGTCTTGTGCTGTATTCAGGCCTATTGTAAGGCCTTTGTGATTGCCTTTTGTGAGATTTAGCTAGCACTATCACCTTAGTCCCTGGAATCCTCTCACACTGAACCAACAGGAAGTTATAATGCATGGACAGGGCTCTTGTCACCTGGCAGAACCCCTCCACCATTCAGGATCTCTCCAGTTCTTGCTCCTTACTCATGTGGCCCAGAAGCAGATCAACCAAGTTTCTGCTAAGCAGATTTGTACCTCAGGACTGGAATGCCAGTCATCCCCACTTAGAGTGATTCTTTCAGAGCTTTTATTCCCTTGTCTTCCCCCTTCATGTCAATCTGGTGAGAAGAGGAAATGTCCTATCTCCATAATTATCAAGCATTGCCTTCTTACAATGACATTCTGTCATTAGACCTTACATAATAAGATCAATAGGATCAATCATATTATGTGTTATTGATTTCTTTGGGAATGAAAGGAGCAATGACAATGGTATTTGGTCGTGAGTCTGATTCTTAACTACTGTATTCTCTGGGAAGGTAACTGGCCCCATTTCTTCTCAACTCCTTGTATTTACAAAGATTAAAGTCTTTGAAGACATTTATCCTCAAATTGATCGGTAGTCATTCAATGTCCTATAAAATTACAGAATAGAAACCATTTCTTGAGCTCTACCACATCAGTCACTGAGCACTTGTATTATTTCCCCTACCCCTAGCAACATGAGATCAATATTGGTATTATCCCCACCATACAGAGGAAAACAAGATCCCGACAGGCTAAATCACACGTGGGAAGAGGGAGGCCCCCAAGGTTGGCAGTCGCTATGCAGGTCTATCAGTTAATTCAAAGGCTTGATGTTTTCTTTAGTAGGTTAGTAACGTCTGCCTGTTTCAAGCCACCTGCATATCTTCAGAAAAACATTATAGTGTTTTAAATAAATAAGCATAGTTTTAATGCTTTTTTTTGTTTCCTTTTGAAGATGATTGAGTGCCCCAAGGCTTCTCAGATGAAAACATACTAGCAGTCGGAAAGCCCCATAGACATCTCCACCCTTACCCAGTGACTTAAAGCTGGTTTTGGAAGGGAGGTGTATGCACCTGTCCTGTAGCACTGCAGCAGCACAGGCCTGCCCTGACCTGCCTGTTAGACAGTCACAGAGGGCCTTTGTTCTAGTCTTAGACAGCGGCTGCCTGGGGGCAGAGGCCACAGTGAATGAGCCTTGTGGAAGTGCTGCTGGACTACCGCCTCCTCTGCTCTTGAAGCTCCAGCCATCTCTTTGCACTTAGAGCCTTGCCCAAGTCTTGTGAGCTTAGGTCTCCCTGCCCTGGGGTGATGTTCATGATCTGCTCCTCCTAACCTTTCCTCACTCACACTCCACCTGTCACAACCATCTGTCAGCCTGCCCCTGGGAAAAGGATGGCATTTTTCCCTGACCATTTTGAAAGCACCTGGGCCTTGTGCCATCTGGACCTGAGTCCATCATCCTTCAGAAATACAGGTTGGGGTAGGGTATATTCTACTGAGTACAACAAACATTTGCTGGACACGCACTATACGTTAGGCATAGTGCTAGGTACCGCAGTCTATTGATAGTCATGGCAGTCAGACAAGACTGCCTTGAGTCTAATTAATATAAAAACGTATTTGTGAGAAGCATAGATTTTTGTCATAACAACAACTAAAAAGCAGATCAGTTCCCCCTGAGGTAGCTAGGGGGCTTTTTCCCAGAGTGACAATGCTTTCCAGGTTTTCAGGGTGAATAATCATCTACCAGGCAGAAAGTGTAGGTCAAGGGAAGTCTAAACAGAAGATGAGGAATAGGAGGTAGGACCATGGGCTAGCTCTTTATCAGCCTAGCAGAATGGAAAAATGTGAACAGGAAGATCTTTCAGGGTGACTCTGGGAAAGAGTATATGCTTTTGAAGTAAAACGATGGCCAGAAACCTAGACACTGAGCTTGTTCCAACTTTAATTATGAGCCAGAAATCTGAGGGTCTCTCTAGACCTCTAGGGTGAAGGCAGAGGTGGAAGTTTGTCTCCTTTACTCCTATCACCTGAGTGTAGCATTGAGCGAACCATTCTCTACAGGGGATCCCATTGGTTCTGCTCCCACACTCTCATCCCACCTCTGCTGGGGGTGGGGGAAGGGAGGCAGAGGGGTAGTAACATTGGCAGGCTTGGCCACAGGGAGTCTCAGGAGTGGGCCAGAAGGTTGAGTAGCACATGTCAGCCAGCCCATCTGTACAAACATTGACCCAGAATCCATGATCTTCCATTGGTGTGTCAGGCCTTATGCAATCAGGGCTGAAGGGAATTGGCTAAGAGTTCTGCTACTGTGCAGTTTGCAACACCTACCTTGGTTCCAAATTCCTTTTACCTCATACAGCATGTTCCTTTGCATTAGATTATTCTAGTACATGTATCTTTGTCGACTAAAGAGACCTCTTTTAGAAATGTTCAACTAAAATAACTCTTATTTTACATATCAGTCATGCCATGATTTACCTATTGCATTATGAAGATTATTAGCAGCCAATGGGGACAAAGAAATCAGTCAGAAGCCGGGCGCTGGTGGCTCACGCCTGTAATCCTAGCTACTCAGGAGGCTGAGATCTGAGGATCGCCATTCAAAGCCAGCCCGGGCAGGAGAGAACATGAGACTCCTATCTCCAATAAACCACCAGAAAACCAGAAGTGGCACTGTAGCTCAAGTGGTAGAGCACTTGCCTTGAGCTAAAGAGCTGAAGGACAGCGCCCAGGCCCAGAGTTCAAGCCCCACGGCCGACCAAAAAAAAAAAAAAAAGAAATCAGTCAGAAATGAACTTCTGCATTCAGGTAATACTGCCTTCTAATATCTAATGCAGCTGGAATATAGCCTGGGCAATTTACACTTCAGTTTACATGAGGGCAGCCCCAAGAGCAGGGTTCCATTGTTTTGTTAGCTAGTGTCCTTGGACCAGTCAGTTCTTTCTCTAGGTGTGCTTTCCTCCCTTTATGTAGAAGTTAAGAAGGTGAGGCTAGTTGATCGGATGCAAATGACTCCCTGTTTCTAAAGCCTTAGAAAATGTTTCCACGGGGGAAACATTCTTGTGGGATTTTGTTTTTAGACTTCCTCTGTGGAGCTGGCTCTTCAGGCCTCATTGGCACATAGACAAATACCAGTTGGGAATGTGGGAAGAACACAAAGTCTAGCTATTTTGAATACTGTCTGTTATGGACCACCCATGGTATAGGTTATGTGGCTTTCAGATATCCACCAGTTTTGAGTTTGTAATATGAAAGCAAAATTAAACAGTCCATATGGTTATAAATTTGGAAATGGCTAGGTAAAATATGTCCATATAGTGAGCTACTACTTGCCAATAAAGGCAATATAAGAAATGAGGGCTCAGCCGGGCGCCAGTGGCTCGTGCCTGTAATCCTAGCTACTCAAGAGGCTGAGATCTGAGGATCATGATTTGAAGCCAGCCCAAGCAGAAAAGCCCTGTGAGACTCTTATCTCCAACTAACCACTAGAAACTAGAGGTAGTGCTGTGACTCAAATGGTAGAGTGCTAGCTTTGAGCACAAAGAGGCTTAGAGACAGAACCTAGGCCCTGAGTTCAAGCCCCACAACTGACAAAAAATAAAAAGTTAAATAAAGAAACGAGGGCTCTTAACAAAGTCAAATCTTTAAAACATTAAGTAAAAGAAGCAAGATATAAAAGACTACAGAATCCCTCTGTACAGTATCTTTACAATAAAAATATATATTTAAAAAGAGTACAGATTATATGGTTCTACTTACATAAAATGTCCAGAAGCCAGGTGCTGGTGGTTCACACCTATAATAACTACTCAAAAGAGTGAGATCTAAGGATCATGGCTCAAAGCTAGCCTGGGCAGAGACTCTTATCTCCAATTAACCACAAGAAAACCAGAAGTGGCACTGTGACTCAAAGTGGTAGAACACCAGCCTTAAGCAGAAGAGCTCAGGGACAGTGTCCAGGCCCCTAGTAAAGTCCCATAACTGACACACACACAAAGTCCAGAAAAGGAAAATCTATAGAAACAGAAAGCAAATTACTGGTTCCTTGAGAGTAAGTTTGTGAATTGATTACAATTGAGCATGAGCAATCTTTTGGGTGTTATAGAACTATTCTAAAATTAAAGTTTATTAGATTTGCTAAGAAGCTTTGAATTTTACACTTAATTTTATAGATTATACATTTATCATAATACAATAAAGCTATTTTTAAAACCAGAAACTATGTCACCATTGAATTTTTATAGATCTCTCATGACTGATTTTCTTCTGAACCCTAGTATCTGTGGCCTAGAGGGAAAATGTGAAGAATAGACCTATTTCTTGAGCTTCCTTTGGGTGCAAAGCTCTGAACAGGAACTAAGGAGGCTACAGGTAGAGAGAGACCATATTTTCTGAGCCAAAGTTGGATGCACAGAATCAGTGTCTTAGATACTTGGCACTCATTTTCCTTATTTAGTCTTTACTTGTCATAGAAGGCCCATAGGAAGCTCAAAGAGGTTTAATCTTGATAAAACTCAAAGCCTATAAATGATAGACTGTAGAGATTCAATCTCAAGCTCCAAACCTCAATGAACTTTATAGTAAAAATGCTGCCTCCTAAGGAAAAGTATTTTTGTTGGAGGAACACTATGCCTTTTGACAGTTAAAAGTGCTTTAGGGGACAAAGGAAGAAACTCTTGTGATTTGATGACTATAGTAGCTAGAGGATGTGACAAGACTGACTCTGGCTGTCTACACTGGAGTTGGCTTGTATTTTATGGAGATGCTGACTTGCATATCCCTACTATTTTCAGTGAACAAACTATGAGACTCTGGATTTGCTGAAGTAAGTTCCTCCTCCTTCTTTTTCTTGTGTGTTTGTAAAAAACTGTGTTATAGAATGCTTGACACACCAAAAGAAAAAAGAATATACACCCACCAGCTAGCTGGTTTAACAACAAAAAAAAAGTTATCTGGTCTGCTTTTTAATTCACTACATATGATGGATATACTAGTAAGCCAAGTCACCCAGCATTAGGAAAGCAAACTTCATGCTGCACAAAAACTGGATTCAAATCCCAGCTTGCCTCAGAGTTTATTACCTTGGAATTGAGATAAAGCCTTTTTGAACCTGTTTGCTCTTAAGTAACAGAGAGATGGCAATACTCACTGCTCAGGTGATTAGGATTGAAGGGGCCCATGCATGTGACAACCATAGCCTGATACAAACTAATTAGTAGTAGCCCTTGTTATTATAAACTTTATGATAACTAAAAGGCTGTAAATAAATCTTAAATGGATTGTTTGTATAATCATGACTAGCCCCATGTCTCCATATGTCCTCCAATCAATTCATGGTTAAGAGACAATTGTCTGTTTTCCCAAGTTCCTTCAAAGGTGCTAATCTCAAGGTCAGCTTTTGACTGGCTCATCTTGATTCTGTCCCTTTCTCCTGTCACTGTCCACCTACTTTCATCTTGTTGCCTCAGTTTTCCCATGAATAAAGTAAGTAGACAGCTAAATCATCCCTCCCTGCCTCACATACACCTGAAAGGTTTATGTATTAATATGGACATTTGGAAACAAGGCCACATGTATATGCTGCATCTTTGGTTTCCTTGGGATGGAGAAGGAGCTTAAGAGTTAGAACTGAATTCCCTAAAGAAGCTAGGGGAATGCCCACCTCCATGGGGCTTTCTCTATTCCCTGCATTGAATAGAGTAGTTCATAAGCAGTAGCTGGGTACCCTTATTTGGCTGGGTCAGTTCAGGCTTACTCTTGTCATCCTGGCATAATTTAAACCACTAATATCTCTTACTCTAAAGATCTCATGGCTTGCATGATAAATTAGAAGTTTGCACCATAAAAGCCATCATTTGTAGGGTATGAAACTGAGCTATATAGCAATCTAATTTGGGAGTCTGGAACTGTGGTCTTCATGAAATAACCAAGTGCAGTGAAGAATGTGACTGTTTACAGAGCACTTTTACACATGTGCTCCCATATGATCTGTAAAACAGCCTTGTGTTATAGTGCAGACTGTTAGTGTTACCATTTTCCTGAAGCCCAGAGAGATTAAGTGATTTACCCCAAGTTATACATCTAGAGAATGGTAGAATACAGATTAGAATGCATGGTTTAGGTTTTCTAAATATATATCAGCAATATACTCAGCAATCAGAAACTGTTCTGTTTGTTACCAAAGTATGGAGTGAAGGATAGATTCCAGAAGTGGATGTTGACTGCCCCAGCAGGAAATAATGTGTTTCTGTCTAATATGCAAATCACATCGTACCATGGTCCTGATGCAAAGAAGAGGGCTTATTCTGAAAGAACTCTATTCATACCTTCCTCACTCAGGAGGAAGTCCTCCTTTCTTCTTGAACTGGCTTTGCTAGTTGCGGGGTTCAGCTAGAGGTATGCACTCCCCACCAGGAGAAACTGCCTCTTCCCTGAAGCAAGTCTCTGGAACCTTCCTTGGCCCCATGTCCCATTAACCTCTTTGCCAGTTCAAAAGAAGAAATCCATCCTGAAGTGGCAGCAGAGCAGATGGGACTGATTGTTTCCCCTCTGGTATCATCCTCTTCTGTTCCTCATGCTTAGTGGCTCTGTAGTTCACCCTCAGGGCCAGTTCAGATTCTGGTTATGGCATCTGGTGTTAAAAGTGCTGTATAAAAAGAGGAATTGCCTAAGAAGCAACCCCTTGAGATCTATAACTTCTGCTTTCAAATAAATATTTCATTTGTCTCCACAACTCTTAATATATGCCTTGAGGCAAGGGCATTTCCACATCTGAAAAGTACTGTCTCGCACTTAAAAAATTCTTCCCACTATACTAATTTAGTTTAGGGGATGTTTCGCATGAGGTCTTTCTGGAAGCAAGTTATTACAGCCTATCCATCCTTACACCTATCCCAAATTTTAATTCTTTATTCAATGGATAAGGGAGACCTCTATTTGAAGGATGATGCTTGGATAAAGCTGAGCAAGGGATTGGAATGGGATGGCAGCCACTTGGCACACTCAGTGTAGCTTGAGGCTTAGAACATGGACTTGGCTGAGCTAACAAGACCTGTGCGTCTCCCCTAGTGCCAAAGAGCACCTTATCCAGGGCCAACTGCCCTGCCTGAGGACAAGCAGAGTCTTGCTAGGGACGCTTGCTTTTTCAGTGGTGTCCTTACTGAGAATTTCCTCTTGGTACTTGCCAGCTATCCAGTCATAACTTGCCTGGTATATCCACTCTAATCCCAGTGGGGAGAATAAGCTAATTTCTTTGCGGTTTAGGTCTGATTTTAATTGACTGTGATACCAATTAAGTGTTCAGGAAGTCTGTCATGTCCTAAAGGAATTAAACTCATGTGAGGGCTGAGGCAGCCTAGTGAATAGGAGGAAAAAGAAAAGGCTTGGCTGACCAGAATCTCTTTATTTTCTTGCAGAAATCAGGAATGGAAACCTCAAGGCCATTCTAGGCCTCTTCTTCAGCCTCTCTCGATACAAGCAGCAGCAGCAGCAGCCACAGCCCCCGAAGCAGAACATCTCATCCCCTCTGCCGCCGGCTGGGTCTCAGGTGGCTGGGGTGCCCTCTCAGTGCCAGACTGGCACAATTCAGCAACAGGTGCCAGCCACTCCCCAAGCCCCGTGCCAGCCCCACCAGCCAGCGCCACATCAGCAGGCAAAAACACAAGCTGAAATGCAGTCCAGGTGGGGCTCCTTGTCAACCTGTATTTCTGATTTTCAGGTGTCCTTTTCCACCCTGTCTACATGATAGCTTCTACTTACTTATAGTTTCCAGTCAAACTTCTTCGATGCCGAGAGCTCTAGGTAGTTAGTGTAGAATGAACGTAACCTGGAAATGGGTGCAGGAGGCCTCCTTCTGTGTCTGTCAGAGATGTATATTTTTATAAGTCAGAATTGACAGCTGTCAAAGCCAATTAGCTACTCTGGCCTATACGAATACATACTCATGTAATAAGCAGCCCCTAAAATAGACTTTAGGCCCCTTTTGTGTGTTCAGAGTTAGATGTAAAACTCATGTTACTTAATGGAGGCAAACTCTCTCTTCTAACAGATGCCTCTGCCTTACCAGAAGAGAAGTAGACTCAGCATGAGAGAAAGGTGATAGGTATTAGTTAAGGAGTCAGCTAGGTTGTTTTAGAGTAACAATGGCCACCATGGGGGAACATGGCTGTTGAACTTAGATGGTGGGAATCATATTGCATTGAAATTAGTTGGGAAAAGTTCCACCACCCTGCTTTGCAAGATTAGGGCCTAGACTTGGCAGCTATTCCCAGAAGGATTGATGCTTCTCACTGGATTTCAACACAGAATGATGCTTAGTCAGAATGTCTCTATAGTTACCATCTCCTAGCCTACTATAGAAACGCGTACATTCCTAAACTATGTGCAAAAAATTTAAGTGACTTCTACCAGTTGAACACATGACATCTTACAAGTCATTTGCTTTAATGGCAGATATTTTTTTTAAAAGAGTAGAAAATTAGGAACTAGAAAGTTTTTGACTCATGGTAAACTTCTGTAGAAAAGTGCATAATAATTGTTTTTATTTTAATTATCAGTCTTAAGCTATAAAACCTAAATGTCACTGATCTAATTGATTGCTTGATTTCATCCAGTGTGTGCTGAAAAAATAATCCCTTTTCATTCATTGCCACAAACCACCAGAACTAGTCATCCCAAAGCTTCTTGCAAATCTTGATACTGTTTATCAATTATTGTACTTAGCAAAGTCCAAAGCTATTTTACAGGTAGTTACAACATTTTTCCCCCACAAGAAGTATAATTTCTCAGGTGTGATAGTGTTAAAGTAGCAGTAATGGATATAATGTAAAACAGGCCTCCCAATTGATTGTCTAGTTATTTTCAATTCATATTATAGAAATTTGTAGAATTTGAATATTTGATCTAGCACTGAGGGGGAAAAAAACAGCTAAGCAGCCCTCAGACATGGTGTTCTTTTTGCCTGGAGGCCTCCATGCATGGAAGCTATTCCTTGGTCAGAATTTCCCTGCTGACGTTAAATTTATTTTTCTTTCTTTTCCTTGCTTTTTTTCTTTTCTTTTCTTTTCTTTCCCTCCCTCCCTCCCTCCCTTCCTTCCTTCCTTCCTTCCTTCCTTCCTTCCTTCCTTCCTTCCTTCCTCTCTCCCTCTTTCTTTCTCTCTCTCCCCCTCTTTCTTTTTCTCTCTCCCTCTCTCTCTCCCTCTCTCTCTCTCTTTCTTTCTCTCTCTCTTTCTTTCTCCCTTCCTTCCTTCCTTCCTTCCTTCCTTTCTTTCTTTCTTTCTTGTCAGTTATGGGGCTTGAACTCTGGGCCTGGGCACTGTCCCTGAGCTCTTCAGCTCAAGGCTAGTGCTCTACCACTTGAGTCACGGCACCACTTCTGGTTTTCTGATTGGTTTATTGGAGATAAGGGTCTCATGGACTTTTCCTTCCCAGGCTGGCTTTGAACAGCGATCCTCAAATCTCAGCCTCCTGAGTAGCCGGTGTGAGCCACTGGCGCCCAGCCCTTAATTATCTGAATAATCATTTACTACATTGCATTCTACAGAATGCTTACTCCCTGGGATGTCTGCTTGGGTTATATTATAGGGAAAGGTTCTTGTAGAGAGAGGGGTGAATATGAGAGATTATGTATTTTTGTAACTCTTGTTTCAGGTCTGCTCCAATCCTTGAAAGTGCTAATTAATATAAATTTGTTTAATTAATGTAAATCCTTCTGCATCCCAGGCACAGTGCTAAGTGATGATTAAGATGACCAAAGTATCTGATTTCAGCATGCATGCTTTTGGTAAGACTGAGAAATAAGCAAATAGAAAGGGCTAAATGCCAGATACAGGTGGCTCACGCTTGAGGTCCTACTGCTTAGGAGGCTGAGATCTGGAGCATTCTGGTTCAAAGCTAGCCAGGACAGATAAGTGTGAGACTGTCTACAAAATAACCAGCAAAAATCCAGGCTGGAAATGTGGCTCAAGTGGTAGAGTGCCAGCTGAGCAAGTGGCCAAGCAAGCAAGAAACCCTGAGTTCAAACCATAGAAATGGTGAGGGGAAAGAGTGAGATGAGAGAGAGAAGGAGAGAGAACAGAGAGAGAAAAAACAGAGATGAGTGCCATAATAAGAAGATGGAGGGGCTGGGAAGGTGGCTCAGTGGTAGAGCGCTTGCCTTGCATGCCAGAGGCCCTGGGTTCAATTCCTCAGCACCACATAAGCAAAAAGAAAAAAGCCGGAAGTGGCGCTGTGGCTCAAGTGGTAGAGCGCTAGCCTTGAGCTGAAGAGCTGAGGGACAGTGCCCAGGCCCAGAGTTCAGGCCCCATATGACCGGACCCAAAAAAAAAAAAGAAGAAGATGGAATTCAGAGGTACTGGGCCACTGTTCTTGGTTGAGTTGAAAGGAAGCTTTCTCTCAGGATATGACACATAAGTGGAGAAACATGAAAATAAATAATAATGCAAAACTCAATCATAGGATACAGCAGAGGGGGGAGCTGATACAGAGGCCCCGTGATAAGAGAGCACTTGACATGTTGAAAAGTAAAAGCAGGGAGAAGTGAAAACATAGCTTAGATGCAAAAGGGTTGCTATTGTGGCCATGGAATATAGCCAGGTGTTATGGAGGCACTGAGGCCACATCACAGAGTGATGTCTAAAGAGCAAACAGAGTTTAGACTCTATTCCAGCGATACCAGCAAGCCATGGGAGGACCTAATGTAGAAGACAAGTGACTTTCTTAAAAAAATCACCTTTGTACAGGTGCCGGTGGCTCAGGCATACAATTCTAGTTACTCAGGTGGCTGACATCTGAAGGATCTCAGTTCAGAACCAGCCCTAGCAGCCAAGTCCATGAGATTCTTATCTTCAATTAACCACCACCAGAAATATTAAAAAGGAGGAAGTAGAGCTGTAGCTCAAGCAGTAGAGTGCTAGCTTTGAGCAAAAAGGCTCCAGGGTAAGTGCTCAGGCTCCAGGACCAGCACAAGGAAAACAAAATCACCTTTGCTTCTCTTTGAGTTCTTTGAATAAAGGATGAAAGGAAGGACTCCAGTGCAGATCATGGATAGTTGGGACCAGGACAGTAAAAGCAGAGTTGGAGATGGACATAGGCAAGATACTTTGTAGTTTGAGGCCTGCAAATAGATTCACTCTCTAGAATGAGAAAAAGAGGAACCCATATAACACCTAGATTTCTAGCTTAAGCAATTAAGCAAATGTTGGTTTTATTTATTAAGAAGGGGAAGCCCGAAAGAGGAACAGATGTGTAATCACAGATGTGATAGAAATATTAGCATTCTACAAACTAGCTACAATACTTTTCATATTTCATAAAGCATCTCACTGTCCAGTGTTCCAAGGAACATGTGTTGAGAAACACTGGCTATGTCACTGAGCTGTTTCCATATCAGGTGTTTGTCATCTTAAAAGAACCAGATGTTTCCATCAGAATATCCATCTCTCAATAAGAAAAAAACTCCTACTCTTAATAAATGTTCTACATAAAAAACAGCCATGTAACTCAAGCCAAGGTTTTCCATCCTTTTATCCCAAGTAGAGTAGTCTCTGACATCATGACTTTAACACCCTACAAAGTGATGGAAGGAACTGGAATTTGGAGTAAGTTTAACTCTCCAGGCTCAGTTACTTCTGCAGATGGGTGGTTGAATCTATTGTTTTCTAATAGTTTCTAATTTTTCTTTCAAAAACTAATCTTGTTCTTGAGGACTAGAGATATAATATCCCACTCAAGCTGTAAATTTAAGACTGGCTCTGTTCCACTATGTTTCTAGCCCCAAAGTCTATTTCTGATAACCAAAACCCCAACAGTAATGGCATGGAGCCTTTGACCATTAATATCAGAATCCAGGTTGTTTTTGTTCTCTGCTATAACTCTGCCAGATGCAAATGAACCAAAATATTATTTTCAGATCATATGGGTTCAATATTTCTTTTCATAGCAAACATCAAAACTGACAACTTTCCCTGAAGTCTGCTAATAATAGGAGTTGTGAAAAAGAAATTAGGGACAAAAGAAATCAGGTATTAAGAAATGTACTCATTATCTTGCCCATGTAATTGTAACCCCTTTGTATGGTATTTTCACACTAAAAAAGAAAGAAAAAAAAGAAAAAGAAAAAAGAAATCAGGTACATTGGTATGAACATATAAACAACCCCTCTAAGACAACTAAGGAGATTAATTCTGCCTCTTCACTTTAGGTCTTCTCACAATTTACATGGTGGCACAATTTACATGATTTTATTCCATGAAATTCTTAACCAGTCTAGGTCTAAAAGAGAAGCATTGTCTCTCTTTGTCTACCTTGCACATTTTAGTATAGAAAAAACTCAGAAAGTTGTGCTTTTTTTCATTTAGTTCTCATCTCTTTACTTCCCAAGAATAATGAAACCAGCATTGTGTTTCTTCAGATCTTTTTATGAACATGGTACAAGAACAATGGACACAGGAAAGATAACTATTTCTGGATGGGATGTGGCTCAGTGGTAGAGTACTTAGCATATGTGAGGCCCAGCACTACACACACACACACACACGCACACACACACACACACACACACACACACACACACACGAGTGTGTGTGTGTGAGAAATGTTTTTTACAAGACAGCATATCTTGTTCTTTTGTTTGGTCCAAATAAACATTTTTAATCTGTTCCAATATATGGTCATGAAAGAAAAAAACGCCCAGAATTTTCAATAGACTTTATTACTTATTTTTTGTTTTGGTGGGTCATGGGGCTTGAACGCTGGACCTGGCTGCTGTCCCTCAGCTCTTCAGCTCAAGGCTAGTGCTCTACCACTTGAGCCACAGCGCCACTTCCAGCTTTTTCTGCTTATATGGTGCTGAGGAATCGAACCCAGGGCCTCATGCATGTGAGGCAATCACTCTACCACTGAGCCATCTTCCCAGCCCTTATTAATTAATTTTGATGACACTTAGGTCTGAACTCAGGGCCTCATGCTTGCTAGATAAGTACTCTATCATGTGAGGCATGCCCCACACACTTTTCTTCTGTAGCTTACTTTTCAGATAGAGTCTCATGCTTTTGTTTTCACTGGCCTCATATCAGGATCCTCCCGCACCCTCCTTCCACCTGTGATCACACGTGTGAACAACATGCCCCATCTCTCAATGGACTTCAAGTGGTTATTTCTATAGCATCAGGAGGAACAAATTCCCAAGACTAGGAATACATTGCAAATATCTATGTCCTTGCTTAGAATTAGCCTTATCACTTTTAGCACCCTGGTAGAACAAATCTATGAAATGGAAACACTATATCTAATACTTTAGACAGATAGGAAATACAACTCTATGTCTTAAACATCTCAGTACTTAAAAAAAAAAGTTCTATGCTGGCTAGAGGCACAAAAGATATTTAGTGTTTAAGGAGGAGAGGGGATTAAAATTCTTAGGTAATTTAGATTGCAGTTTCTTTTCATTGTAAATATATGAACTAGTAAGGTAAACCTAGAAAGAAATATACATCTAGAAGGGAAAAGTGAACAGAGGGAAATACCAGGAACATTTGCTCGCCATGACATTTGCTCTTATTACATATTTGTGTGTCTAATATATCTTCTCTCTCCTCACTCATCTGTTCCACTTTTTTTCTTTCCCATCATGCAGTGCGTCATCCAAGGATTCATCTCAAAGCAAAATCATCCGATTCACTCTGGGTCAGAAAAAGATCTCTAGGTTAGAGTTTCTCTGTGTCCCGCAAAGCATGGTTTAAACCCAACCCATTGCCCCTGTGTTCCTCTGCTCTGGCTGTTTCCTTTTGATTCCTCTCCTCATTCCATGTTTGCAGTTTCTAAAAAACAAACATGCTTTGGCTGATGATCCAGTGATGGGGAGATTTTATTGTGACTGTGAGAATGGACAGAGAGAGAGAGAAAGAGAGAGAGAGAGAGATTTCTGTATGCATGATATTTCTCATCTAATTGATTTTTGCCTCTAACTGCTTTGCAACAATGATCTATTCATATTTAGAGAGATGAGTTTCTAAGGGTTTTTATTTATTTTTGTGTGACTTTATGATGAGTGTGCTCCCTTGCTTCATCCTGGCCCTAACTTAACCTCACCTACATCTCGTTTACGTGTGCTGAGCTTTCTGTTGTTGTGATTGTCATTAAAATTACTAATGTAGGTTTGGGTTTTATTCTGGGTTATAAAGATTTGAAGCGGATATACAAAACAACAGGGCAAGTATGTCTCATTTGGTTTCTGGACATTCCTGCATTCTGTAGAGAAATTACCTTAGTTCCCCGAAAGTAAAATTAAAACAATGTTTAACTAGACTGCTCACTAACTAGCTCTCTTGATTTATATATCCACTTACCTACTACATCTCTGAATCCCAGAATGCCCTGAATCCTAGGATGCATTCTAGGGTCCAGGAAAAGCCACTTACATCTACTATTATTTCAAAGGTCTAAACAGCTAACTCTACTGAAAGCACCAAGTTGAATGTATTACCTTATTTAATCCTTACATCAGTCCTCATGAGCTATATCATGGTGTTATCCCCATTTTACAGATGAGGAAATTAAAATTCAGGAAGTTAGGTAATTTGTCCAAGATCACATAGAATATAGAAGAGTCAGGATTAGAACCCAAATGACTGAACCCTAGAACCTTCCATTTAACACTTGGCTATACTACCTCCTCCTTCTTTCTTTTGTACTCTGGCATTTATGTAGTTATTGAATCCACTTTTTCAAACCTTCTGTTTCAACCATTACTCTTGATTTTTTCCTTTACATTGTCCCTGTGCCATTCTAGAAGAAATTGCTGCTGAGGTAGAACTTCTTCTTGTTCTGATTAGTGCCTGTTTATTTCTTATTGAATTATCATTTAAAAGTAAAAGGAAGCGCATCCTTCCTGATCTCACTTATGTACAAGCTGCCTGACTCTGCTAGTCTCTACTGTTTTTACTAGTAAGAGTTTACTTTTCTGGAAAGCTCACACATGCAAAGACTTAACCTAGGATCTATCTAGCCAGTAAGGGAGCAACTGCACTGCAGTGTGCCTCTCTGTAGAACATCAACATGATACTTGGTACCCAGGGATAGGAAGAACCTAAATTTGTTATTGCTCCTAGAAGCCAGGTCCAAGATTGCCTGATAGTCACAGAAGGCCTAAATCAGAGCAGAAACCACCGATTCAAAGCTCTTCCCTGTAAATTTGCACATTGTGCAAATGTACACATATAGGAAAGGGAAGGGGAGGGTTAGGTTTTGGAGGAAACCTACAATCTAAGGTCTGTTCCCACAATGTGCTCAGTCCTGGAAGATAAAGAAAACAGGAGTTAGCTGGGAAACTGTCTAATTGGAAGCACATGACCATCCCATGCATGATTTGTTATCAGTCCCAGATGATAGAATGTACTTGGGAGGCAGCAGGAAGAGAGAAAGAGCTGGAAAACGAGGTGTATCTATACCACCCTGAGGCTCTGCTGAGCATAGAACTTCCAGCTTCACCAAAAGCCAAAGTCTGGCTTCTTTTAGAGTTATTATCCTCATCTAGAATTTCTTTAGGGGTACATTTAGTCTCTGCTGAGCCAATAAATGGATGTCCTTTGTTTCATTATTTACCTAATACTTCTTAGCCACTCTCTCCCCCACTACCAGCCTTGAGCAAAGATCCTGATAAGAATTTAGGCTGAGTAAGCACCACTAAGTATAGAAATAAGATTAGTTGCCAAAAGAGATAGCCTTACCCTGTTGGTTAGGTAGGCTACTTTCCCCAGTATTCTGGAAGCATGTCTCTTGTTGGAGTGCAAATCCTGATTGAACACTTGCCAGAGCCAAACACCTCAATGAGCACCAAGGATGTTGAGCAGAGTAGAAGCCTCACCCTTAAATGTGGATATTAGACCCATGGAGGATTTGGTTCAGGGCTAAGGGATCCCCAAGGATTTCTACCTTTGACTGTCTGCCCTCAGGCATACCTGGTAAGCCTAAGGTATTTAGTTTATTCTGCCTGCAGGAAGCAGAAAAACATAGTGTCTGAGAGGTGCAGTCCCTATGTACTGACTATTACCTGGGGAAATGATTTAATCTCTATAAGCCTGTATGTCCTGATTAAAACAAAGTAGTTCTGTTTTATTCACAGTGTCATAAGGATTAAATTATGTCACGCTAGTGCCATAGTGGCTGGTGTATAATCAGTGCACCCTAAAGCATAGACATACGTTGGGTTGATTTGGGCTAGGTAAGGCCACCAGGCTGCCTTTAGCATGTCTCACAGAGTTGGTCCCTACATGACTGTCTTGTGGAATGGGATCAATGGAGTCAGTAATCAGCCCTTTCTGACTAGCTGCTGAAAAGCAGATGCTATGGAAATGAGAAAGTTAGCATTTAATCATCTTGTCTGGCAAAAAGCATCACTGGTTACGGACCCCCTTCCCCTCCCTAGCATGTGCACACAAGCTGCCATTCTTCCTGGGAGGGGTACCCATCTGCTCCCAGCCTTTGAAGTGGTTTTTGGGGGGAAGAGCTGCTTTCTTCCCATCAGCACGTACAGCGGGTGGAGTCCTGGTGTGGGGGATGCACTCCTAGATTATGTGCCAGGAATGATAGTCTTACTTCCTTGCATTTTCAGCTCTATGTAAGCTGAAGAAATTGACAATAGCCCTGATTTGCCTGCCTTTTTCTTGCAACACTTCCCTTACACTCATTTTAAAGCAAAGGCAACATGTATGTTTTGGAGAGCCTATCTGTGCCCTCCGTCATTTTAAGTTCCTTTGGACAAGGAATGATTGTGAGAGGTGAAATTCCTCTTTGAGAGGAACTGTTAGGATCTTTTGGTGCTGGAAACAGCACAGGGCTGACCTACCCCAGCTACCCTCTCCTTTCTCTGCTTCATTGAAGCTGACATAGAGGATAGTATCCACCCCTGTCCTGTGAGCCAGACTCAGCTCCTCAGAAAGTCAGTTCTGATGCTACCAACAGCATGTACTTCCAGGCAACGGTTGGTAAAATACATGAAAGATGTTCACATTAATCAACTTCAAAATGTCTAGCCAGAGGCTGGAGGTCTATATCACTGGTAGACTAGAAGATACTCTGTTTTTAACTCAAGCCTTGGTTTCAGTATCTTTAATTAGTGCTTCATCCTGGAGGGTAGGACAAAGTCAAAGCTTTATAAACATGGTCTACAAGGTTTTCCCTTCCCTGACCCTGCTTGTTTCTCCAGGCTAATTCCCTCTGTTCTCTGTCTGTCAAGTGCCAACACATACCAACTCTTTCCCCTGTGCTTTCCATAGGCTTTTTGCCTCTGCTTTCTTGTCCTCTTCTTGGATTCCCATTTGATATGACAAATTTTGTTCCAAAGTCTCTTGTTTGGACATTCCTTGTCTACCAAACTTCAAAGTCGAAGGTCATCACTTTCCTTCTCTGAAAGACTTCTGAACTTTGCATATTTTGTCAATGAACAAATCATCTTGATGTCAGCTAGGGAACCAGCCCCTTCAGATCTAGATAAGACAGGTCATATAGCTCTAGTCCTACTTTTTAGCATGTAGAAAACTCTTCATTGCTCAAGCATTTTAGGTTTTCATGGTTTCCTCTGACTTTGAAATCCTGCTTTTGAAATCTTGTACTTAAAATTCAATTTGTGAATTGACTCACTGTGTCTACAGGCATTTTGTTTCCCTCACAAGTGAGTTCTTGTTTCCCACCTACCATATATTTATTCATTTTTATGTGAGGTAGCTTTTGCTAAAAATTTCAGATGGATGGAGAAAGCTTAACTTTAGGACAAGGAATAGTTCAAGCCCATTCTCAACAGAACTCAAGTTTTAAACACTATACCATCAGCACCAAAGCTCTCTAAAAGTTTGAAGAGACTTATTTTCACCTAAGTTTTCTGATTTAGTCAAGTTAAGATAGCCATCCTCAATTATGTCTAATGGTGATGGTGATAGATCACATGTAATGGCATTTGATGGCTATGTGCCAACTATTTTCTGTTTACCAGTTGTATTTAAGGCCCTCTTCTTATTTGTGTCCTAGAAGACACAGCACTCATCTGCAGTTATGTGAAGGGCATGCCACTCTCATCAAAAAAATACTTAGGTCACTGATTATAACCATGACCACCCATAGAAAACAGAATTGTCTCATCCAGGAATATTTCACTCCAGAGAGTGAGGTCCACAAACAACCCAAAAAATCTAAGTCTGTGTCAGGCACACATTTAAAGCAATTTTTCCTATGGATTATTCTTTAGCTAAAGAAGAGCCTTGCTTGACAAAGTCTGTCTAACCTCTGCAAATGTTGATCTTGGATATTGATTTTTGTCTATCTCTTCTGATGTTTTAACTAGACTCATCTATTTCCTTCTTTAATTCTTTCTTGTACTGTAGCATATGTTCAATATTATCTATGAATTTGCTCAGCAGAAAGGATGGGATAGTGAAATTACATGCTGTGAGTGCTTTTACAATAAGCCAGATATTAAGTCCCATTTCAAACGTCAAGCTATACCACCAATAGTTTATTGTTATTCAAGAGTTATGGGTAAGGAACATGAATCTCAGAGATGGTATGAGACTGATCCAAAGTTTTATGAGTGAAAAAGTCTATATTCTATCCTTCATACTATACCACCTCACAGAGGACCAGGCTGCCTACCTGTTTCAGGATTTTATCTTTCCCATCCTGTGCTTGGATTACCCGCCTTTATAGAAATCCCTGTGCTATCCTAAAAATCTAATGTGGTCCAGTTTAGGGTGAGCACAATGGGAACTTTCCAGCAACTCTGAAAGGAATGCACTTTTTCTTCCTTGTTACATTTTGTTTTCTTGCTCTTTGCAAATTCTCCCATGGAAGCAGAATGATATGACCTTAGTTATTCCATATTACTTAATACCATTGCTGTAATGTTGTCCAGGACCAAATCCAAAATCATTTTCCAGGCCAATCTGTAGGCACAAAGACTCCTGCAGACCATAGTTGCATTAAATATATCCAGTTCAAAAAGCCCCGCACCTGCACCTACAGAAGCTCTCCCACCTACAGGGCTGGGAATGTGGGTTAGTGATAGAGTGCTTGCCTACCATGCATGAAACCCCAGGTTCGATTCCTCAATACCACATAAACAGAAAAAGCCGAAAGTGGCACTATGGCTCAACAGGTAGAGTGCTCCCCTTGAGCAACTCAGGCCCAGGCCCCGAGTTCAAGCCTCAAGACTGGCAAAATAAAAATAAAAAGAAGAACTTCTCCCATTGAATGTTGAGTATTCAGATAATTCTGATGTGAAGGACTCCCAGGACACTGTTTGCACTGGAAGTAAAGCCAGGAGGTACAAAGAGCCCATTGCCAGACCTCCTTGGCCAACTGTGCTAGCCACATCTGGGCCCCAAACATATACACTGACACTGCTGATATTTTCAAAACTGATCATGTCTTCTGTGAGATGAATAATCTCTCCAAACAAGATGAAAGGAATTAACAGAGGGATGAACCCTCCTAGTAACGTGGGAAGTGATGCCACTCTCTAGGGGGAGAACTCCCCAGCCTCATCACTCTCCGCTCCCCATCAGGGAATCAGGCCAGCTGCTTCTTAACTGGATAAATTTTATAGTCCCTTCACACCAGCTCATGTTCTCTGTTTATTCTGCAACCATCTTTCTTGCTCAGCCAACAAGAAAAGGTTTAAAGCGATTGCCTGCTTATATCTAAAATGCTTCCAGACTGTAGGATTCTTTGGTGCTCACAGACTTGCATGGAAAGAGCCAGCTGAAAGCTTTATGAGTTGAAAATTCAGACTTATCACAGGGTCTAATGCTGGTTGGCTGAGGTTCCAGTTGCTCTTAAACATAGCTCAGTGTGTTTTAGCTGGAGGATATAACTAAAAATTTCATCATTTATTCATCTTTCAGTTTTAATTATTGGAAAAAGTCTGCTTAGTAAGTTCCTACACCAAAATTCTGGTTGAAAAAGTCTTAACTCCTAAACTCTTCAGAGAATCATCCATAATATCTTTAGGCTTATTACAAAGAAGTCTGGTGACTTTATTCTCAAAACCACCCAGAACGAGGTGTTTTATTTAAAGGGAAAGAGTGTGTTTGTCCTTAGGCTAACCAAATCTTGATGTTTTATAAAAGAATTAATGATTTTATTCATTAACTGTGTAGAAAAACTATACTTCAATCTGAAAAGAATGCCACAGAAACAGGTTGTCAGATGTTGAAGGAAAATGTATGTCTGGACAAGTGTTTGCAACCACACTTTAAATTCTCATTGCAGATGTGTTGGGAGTGGTAGCAATTCTTTCTACTATTTGTAAGTTGTGTCCTTTTCTTAATGCCTGTATTCCTGGATTTATAGCAAACACTGTTTTCAATACTCTCCATTTGCCTCAGAGTAAATGGTTTAGAGATAGTCCTTCTTTGTGTTCGATGCTTGATAGAATTAAAGATGATATGGTTTTTGCATTTTAGACTTCCAGGTCCTACCACACGGGTATCTGCTGCAGGCAGCGAGGCCAAAACACGTGGAGGGCCATCCACTGCTAACAACCGGCGCAGCCAGAGCTTTAACAACTATGACAAGTCCAAGCCGATCACCTCACCACCTCCACCAACCACTAGCCATGAAAAAGGTGAGTTGACTTCTTTTCGGGGTGAGTTGGGTTGAGGTGAGGGTCAAGGTTATAAATAGGAGGATGAGAATGACTCAGAGGATGTGTTTGACTGGCAGTTAATAAATTGGAGAAGATACTGATATAGTCATAGCTGCCAGCAAGAATAACTGTGTTTGTTTGGTGGAGACCCATAAAACACCTGGCTGCAGATAGGAAGCAATATGGCATTTGGAAACTGAAAAATCAATTTTCTTAGATTATGCACTGTCCATTAGGAACTTTTCCAGAAATGTGAGCTTTTTGAGATGATAAGCTTTTACCCATCAGAAATAATATGAAAGGACTTAGGAATAAGGGAGTTTTCACCCTTAGAAAAAGTTAGGAATGTGGGTTGGCTAAGTGAAGATCTTAGCTACATATAAGGAGCAGACAGCATTGCTCTTGAGGTTGTGACAATGCAACTTTTGCCATAAAAGGGTATGATATTTTTACTGTCCATAGTACTTAGCTTTTAGGATGGAGAAAAAAAGGTGAGTCGCTCTTTGGATAGAAGGTAGTAAAATAAGCCTCTGCTTGTATAAGCCAATGTCTGGAGATACTGGAGTACTGAGGCAGATTAAAAGAATCTTCAGTAAGAGGTAAATCCCACTTTCCTTCCTGCCTGGCAGAGGAGTATGGACTTTTATAGGGAATATAGCCAGGTCTCTTGGAAGCATGTCCTATCTTGGCCATGTGGAAGCTTCCTGGGACTTACCCTGGATGTCCTGTATTTCCCTAAGCAAGCTGTTCCTCAGTCCCTAAAGTGCTTCACAAGTTTGAGTGGGCTTCCTGTGAAGCACGGGATCAGAACTCTCATCCCTGCTCCAACTTAGAATCACTTGGATCAATAGAGCTGATTCCCCCAGGGGTTGCTAATGTATTTTTCCCTTCAAAATATGGAAAAAATGTTTATGGGCTGACATATATATGGCATGTTTCCAAACCAAGGCATTAGGAACTCTGCAATTAGCAGAGTCATACCCAGTATATCTGGACTGATCAAGACTCTTTGTGAACCAGCCCCTATGATTTCTGACTTAAGCAAAAAGCAAGTTTGTTTTTTTTTTAACTTCTCCCCTTTTTTTCTCTTTCCTTCATCTCCTTTCCTTTACTGTACCCAAGTGTATTCTTTGTAAAACCGCACTTAGATTACAAAAATAACATATGCTTGTAAAAGAGTACAGTGTATATTAAATCAAAGTTCTCTTTTATATGCTTCTTAACAAGTACCAATATAAACCATCCTATGTGTAACCTTCCAAAGCTTTCACAATGCATTCATATAAATATAATATGATAGTATGCATACACATACAGAAAGTTTTTTTGTTTCACATCATAAGTAAAAGCTAGGTGGTAGTAAGGGGATGTTGGTATTTTTTTTAATGAAACTACTATAGGTTACCATTTTTACAAAGGATCAAACTACAACCAGGGAAGGTTGAGAACTTGCTAACATCATATCAGAGACAGAGAAAGGCAGAGTTATATTTAAACCACGCTCATTGGTCTCAGAACTAGGGTTAATGTTTTGCTTTCATTGGAAAACAAGTGATTGGAGCCTGGTCTGCTGATGGTGTGTGCAAGAATTAGCAAGGTGTTAGGTAAAATTATGCTGGGCTCTCCCTAGTAGGCTAGTTCCTCTTTTTCCACTGGTTAAATGAAGAGAGGTTGCCATAAAAACATCTGGAGAATCAGATATGGTGGTAAACACCTATACTATCAGAAAGAAAGCAAATTCATATATCTTTACTTAATTACCTTATTTGCTAGAAACTTTGTTTTGTTTTAGTTTGGGTTTTTGTTTTTGTTTTTGTTTTTTTTGGTCAGTTGTGGGGCTTGAACTCATGGCCTGAGCACTGTCCCTGAGCCTCTTTGTGCTTAAGGTTGCCCCTGTACTACTTTGAACCACAGCACCACTTCCAGTCTTTGAGTGGCTAATGAAGAGTCTCATGGGGACTTTTCTGCTCAGGCTGGTTTTGAACTGTGATCTTCAGATCTCAGCCTCCTGAGTAGCTAGGATTCACACCTATGTGTGAAGTGCCCAGCTCTGATTTTGTATTTTACCTGGTCTTCACATTCTGTGACATAAGACTGTGATTGGCAGTTTCCTTAAACCAAAGACATATTTTACAGATTTTTTTCCCAATACTTCCAAATATTGCTCCCCAGAGGGTTTCAGAGGTAAGGAACCTTTTTTTTCTTCTAAGAGTCCATATTATAATATATAATTTGCAGGCCACACAAAATTATCAATACAGGCAGAGAACAGCAGGTAGCCAATGAGAAGCATATGTGTCTGTCCTGTTATGTCCCAAATGACTTTAAAGGTCTTATTCAGCCCAAAGGCCAGATATTCACCACCCTTGGTTAACCGAATGATATTCCCATCAAACTATGGAGAGAAGACTAGTTTCCCTTTATACCTGATGACATCCTATTACACTCTTTTTTATTTTTTTTTGTGAAAATACTGTACAGAGGGGTTACAATTACATGGGCAAGATAATGAGAACATTTCTTATCAAGCCTTATTTGCAATAACCTGAGTCAAGCAGAAAAGGTCAGATAAGTTGATGTTAGGGAAATGAACCCTAAGATATGTATTCAAATGTTTTTTTTCTTTCATGTGATTGTTTCTAACATATTTATAAGATTATTTCTTTGTTGCTTTGTATGTCCCTCCCCCATGGTATAACTCCTGCTTTCACTGTATTTGATGTTGTTATAATTTGTGGAGGGGAAGGGAAAAAACAAATCATTTAAATAGGGATACGGGTGGTCCCATTGCAACAATGAGATGTACAAGTCATTATGTCTTATTACACTCTTTAACCAAAATACTCATAAGTAAAAGATAAGGCAAACTATTTTAAGAAGCTAAAATAATAAAAACTATTTGGCGTTAGTATGATTCAAAAAAAATAGCCCTTTGGTTTAAGATCAAATTCTCTGCTCTCATAGTACTTTTTTTTGGGGGGGGGGTCCGGTTGTGGGGCCTGAACTCTGGGCCTGGGTGCTGTCCCTCAGCTCTTCAGCTCAAGGCTAGTGCTCTACCACTTGAGCCACAGCGCCACTTCTGGCTTTTTTCTTTTTTTGCTTATGTGGTGCTGAGGAATCGAACCCAGGGCCTCAGGCATGCAAGGCAAGCGCTCTACCACTGAGCCACCTTCCCAGCCCATCTCATAGTACTTTTATAGCCTTAGTTTCCCCTCTGTAAGTCTCAGGTTCTCCATCATTGAACTGCTATAAAGTATGAAAAATTTTCTTCAGTTTGCTTTGTCTACTGGGTTGTCTAATACGAAAACTGTCCATGCGCTCTAGCGCTCTCCTTCTCCGGTCTTTGTATTACTCTCATGTTCTGTTTGTCCTACCTGTCATGGAGAGAAGAAAAAAAAAACTAGATGTGGCAGGAGACAAGAGTTTTACTCCCTTTAACTCTTTGTCACTTCTAGGTAGCACTGCAACCGTTGTTGAAGAGTTTCTTTCAACCAAATAAACATATCACTTGAGTTGGCGAAACAAGTTATTTTTCAGAGTTAGTGATTGGAGCAGTCATACATATCCTACCATTGACTGAAATTCTAACATAAAGTTTGAGTAGATAGGATTAATTCAGTGATCTACATCATGCAGAAAGGAATATAACTGGAGCACCTTGTTGCACATTGTTTCCTTCATGTGTTCATTGTTACTTGTATCACATGTACATTGGGCTGGTTGTAGTTATCAAGAGGACTAATATGCAGATGCTGCTTCCCAGGGGCACATGCATTTGATAACAGAGAAGCACTCTAAATTTTAATGAAAAAAAAAAAAGATGACACAACCAGGAAGAGTCAGGGAGGATGCTGGAGAAATGATATCACTTACATTGGTTTCCATTCCCAAATCATTGTTTAGCAAAAAGAGAGGGGGCTGAGAAGGAATGAGTCATCCCAGTGTGCTGGTCTAGGGGTTAATCTAAAAGCTTATCTGTTGGGTTCACTGACTCCTTTGATGGTCCCATGCCTAGTAGACATCTACAGTATGCCTCTTTGATGGAGTGGGCCATCCTTGGTCAATTTGGAGTTGAGATCCCTGGCTGGAGACAGTACAGGTACCTGCTGCTCTTGGTAAGTGATAATCACCTCTAACTGAAGTTGCCACAATCCTGTGGCAAGAATCCATTATTGTCAAAGAGCTTAGAAAACTAGATTAGAGATGTCAACCAGGAAGGCATCATCAAGAAAATTTAAAGAATTTTCCAGGAGATTGTCTGGAAAGGAAACTCAGTGTACAGTTAGACTACCTGCTTTGCTAGGCAAGCAGGATGGATTAGGTGCTACAAAATCAGAGACCTCACAGGGCCTTCAACAGGAAAATCTGGGTGCTTAAAAAGTTCAGCCAGCCTCTTAGGCTGAAGTACAGTCATTTCAAAAGAAGAGATTTGAGGCTGGGAATGTGGCTTAGTGGTAATGTGCTTGCCTAGCATGCATGAAGCCCTGGTTTTGATTCCTCAGTACCACATAAACAGAAAAAGGCAGAAGTGGTGCTGTGGCTCAAGTGGTAGAGTGCTAGCCTTGAGCAAAAGCAGTTCAGGTACAGTGCCCAGACCCTGGGTCAAGCCCCACAACTGGCTAAAAAGAAAAGGAAAGAAATTGTTCTAGCTTTAAAGCCACAAACCCTACAGAAGCTCATGTCTCTTGAAATAGTTCTATAGATCCCAGACCTCAAATGATGGCAACTCCAAGAGATATTTATCATTTATTTATGACTCTTCCTAGTCCAGATGTTGGTTAACAATCAAGGGTCATTTTTGCTGTGAACAATGTTGCTTAGTAACAGTGAATTTCTGTCTTTATCAGGTTTCCAGGGGAACAGAGTTAGAAGGTTAACCCAAGGTCAAATTCGTTTACAGAAGCAGAAAAGGTTTTATAAATCCTTTCCCAACAGCAAGTCACCTCACCTCTGAAATTCAGCTTTTTTTATCTGTGAAGTGACAACAGGCCACCCTAGCACGAACAAAGTTACATGCATTCTTCCTAAATTTTTTCCTAGCTCAATCTAAATGATCTGTCCTTGTCTTTCTTTCAGTGAAGGGTTGAGACTTACTATCATTTCCTGATGGCAGGAGTTTATTGATACGGCTGGTGTCATTTTTGTGGCACTTGCTAAATTCCGACACCTTGTGGTGTTAAGTAAATTCTGACTTTTGGGACACTGTGGTCAGGTGGCTTACTGCCTTACAAATTGTGGCTTCACCAGTGAGACAGCAGTGGCTGTGACTGACTCCACAAAGACGATTTCATCTTTTTAGTTTGCATTTTTAATAATTTAATTTTTAAAAAAATATTGACAGTGTCTCATTGAATAGATGGAAAGTCCTCAAACATGAGGAAACTCTCTCCAAAATAATGAATGTATAAGCAGACAGAATTTTCCACTCTGACATAGTAGCCACAAATTGTCTGTGTATGGCTGAAAAGAGAACAAATTTAACATGGGTAGCTGTCTGTCACATCTGAAACACAAAAGTCAAGTCCCATGATCTAGGGAAACTCAGTAAATTTAAGATGTACATTGTTTCTCAAGGCATGATTTATGGATGATTTGTACCATCATATCTCGATGTAATTGCTAGGTTTTATTTTTTTATTTTTATTATTTTTTGGGTCCGGTTGTGGGGCCTGAACTCTGGGCCTGGGCGCTGTCCCTCAGCTCTTCAGCTCAAGGCTAGCGCTCTACCACTTGAGCCACAACGCCACTTCTGGCTTTTTTTCTTTCTGCTTATATGGTGCTAAGGAATCAAACCCAGGGCCTAAGGCATGCAAGGCAAACGCTCTACCACTGAGCCACCTTCCCAGCCCCAATTGCTAGGTTTTATAAACTTAATCCTTCCCATTGAGATTTCTAAGTTTGAACTCAGTAGCTTAGATTTTTACCCAGTCAATGTTTATCACACTAAGTTTGAAGCTCTTTGTCCTAATCTTCTTGGTTACCATAAAATAAAACAACTTATACCTTACTTTGCCCTTTAATTTTTAACAATATGTTGTTATGGTGAATGGAGATAATATAGTAAGACACCCAGAGTAATATGTGACATACATCAAAAGCTAAAAAAGTAGGGGGACATTGAAGATTACATATACATTTTGTAATACCTGTATTTAAATTTACACTCAGAGCAAGCAACTTAAGAGTAGGTATATATAGCCATTGGAAAAGTCTTTAGATCTTGTTTTGGTTTTGAGTTATTGGCTTATAAGCCTTCAGGTTCTTATACTTTATTTAAATTTTTTCATTACTGTGTTGCTTCATCTGAGCTAATAGAAAATACAGGAATGGATTTTGATACTATCCTTGGCCTAGAAATATAGAAAAGGAGTATCCTTTGGGGGTCTAGGTATGATAGCAGAGAGAATGTATGGCCATGAAGTGGAAAGTCAGCCTCACCCTCACCCTAGATGAAGAATCATCTTTTGGCTCTTTCTCTAATCTCAGTAAGTGAAGAGCTTGGTGTTTCTTTGTGGGTGCCTAACATTCAAGAGGAAAGATACTATATCTGATGTGTTTCTGGTCACCCTTAGAAATCTCTTTTCTGATCTACAATGTTATTCCGAAGAGGAAAGGAGACAGAAATACCCTTCTTATTGTAAAGCTGTTATCCTTTAATGCAAAAGCTAGTCTTTTTCCACTGAGACTAAGGCTGCAACCATAGTTGTTTTTTTTTTCTCAATATATTTCAAAACCAGTGTGAGCTTCTTCATCAGCTATATACCTTCTCTATAATTCAGACAGCTTACCTTTTTTGGAATAAAAGGCGTGTATGGAGGAAAGGAGAGAGAGAATAAATCATTTAGGAAGATGAAATACCTATTTGATTAGTCTTGTGTCAAGAATAGAAAATGATTGGTTGATATTCATCCTATCTTTAAGTAATAAATCTCCGTGCTTCACTTGCCTTAATCTGTTATGCGAAAAGGTCACACATATGTGAATTCAATTTAATTTCAAGGATCATTGGGAGGAGAAAGTATTTGCATGTTTCAATGCTTTCCTAGTCATTTTTATCCAAATGTCATCTGTAGTCAGGGCTTGATTTAGTCATTCACTTAAAGTTCTTTTTAAGAAATATTTTTCTTCTCCAAAGTTAAGTATTTGGCCGTGGTTGTCAGCATTTGAAGATACATACACTTTGAAATAAATGAAATTATTATTATTATTTTTTGGTCAGCCGTGGGGCTTGAACTCTGGGCTTGGCCACTGTCCCTGAACTCTTCAGCTCAAGGTGAGCAGTCTACCACTTGAGCCACAGCGCCACTTCTGGTTTTCAAGTTGTTTATTAGAGATAAGAGTCTCACGGACTTTCTTTGCTGCCTGGGCTGGCTTTCAACCAAGATCCTCAGATCTCAGCCTCCTGAGTAGCTAGGATTACAGGCGTGAGCCACTAATGCCTGGCAAATTAATATTTTATGAGCAAAATGAATGATGGAATGCTGGTCAGAATGAGGAGGGAGATCCTAAACTCTAAACTCGATGATTCACAGCACATCAACAATTTCATGATGAGTTTCCTGTGAACACATACTTGGCAGCTTCTCTGCCAAGCATGTGGCATCCTTGGGCTGAAATGAACCTAACAGATAAGATACCTATTTTCCAGCCTTAGTTTGCCTTCTTGATTGTCATCTGTACTTTTCTAGAACACCAATATGTCAGGGAATCCCATGAGAATCTAGACAAGAGGTCACATTGAGAATATTTGTCTCCAAAGATGGTATTCACAATACTTCTGCTTTGTGGTAAGAATGACACAGGACCCATCTTTAGGTATCATGCACTTTTGATAAATGCTCATGCCATAGACTGGTCTATGCCAAGGCACTATGGACATATTCCCAGTCCAGTACCCTAATAGTTTCTGCTGATTCCTCAGCAGTAGCCATGATGATTCTTATTGTCAAGGATCCCTGAACTCTGTATACAGTGTTCACATACCAGCTACTATGGAAGCCCATGGCCTGGCTTCCTTCCTTTCTAAGAACAGAGGTAAAGCAAGTCTCTCATCATAAAATGCTCCCTTTGCCTTTGCTGTGATGGGAGAACCACAGCACTTTCCTGGAATGAAAACTGGTATAGAAGAGCAGTGGCATATAGTAACTCACCTTGGGAAAAGCAATGCTTAAAAACAAAAAACAAAACACAAAAATAGATTTTTGGGCTCTAGGTCAGCCCAGGACAGTGAGTCTCTGCTGCCCCCTGCTGCCCAGGTTTGATGTTGGAATTGGTGTTGGAGCTCCTGGCCTGGCTCTCAGGGCACTCTGTTTAGAAAGATAATGACTAGCAGATTGTCTACATGTTTGCTTCCAGACAGGGCCTCCACACATTTGTTTCCTCAATTTAGGAGAATGAGTGTGGACTGGGAGAAAACCCACAATGTGGGTGTGATCGCATCCATGTGGCCTGGTGGAAAACTTTCTCTCAAGTAGTAAGAACTGAGCTAAACTGTCTTCACAAGGCTGTCCACCCCCTCACTTTGGTGGACAGCCAGTGGGTGTACTCCAGGATCAGGTTTAGCCCCATGGAAAATGATCTTTGAAGATACTAGTTGATTTTTGCTTTAAGAAAGCTGTTTTTTATTTGGCTCAATTTTTAATAACCAAATGGTTCCAAAGCAGACAAATAAATTATTCCCCCTTATCTTTATTACACACACACACACACACACACACTTAGTCTTCGTGTATTTATATGTATCCAAAGTTCCTCGTTGAGTGCCTCCTATGTGTTAATAAGCATCATGCTAGCCAGTGACTATTTAATGGTTCCAATCTTGCCCTCATAAAATTCAGTATAGTGGAAGAGACAGAGATAAACAAAATACAAATAATATTACATTTTAGTATAATTGCTCTAGTGCAAAAAAATAGATATTACAAATGAATTTTCTGAATTAGGCTCAATCTTAACCAGAACTAGACCCATAAATCTTGCAGTCAACCTCTTTGTTCTGTTTATTTGATTTCCTACATGCTAGTGAGGAACAAAGGATATCTTACAAAATAGATTAATGGGAGGGAAAGTCCCCTTGTAGAGATGAAGGTGTATACCCTGGGTCCTCTCTCTAGCCACAGAGAACAGAACTAAGAAATGACATGGAGAAAAACTTTAGAAAGAACTTTCATGCTTGTCTTCTCACAGTTTAATAGGAACTCTTGGAATAAAGAATTTTCTGACCCCAGAGATATTCAGACAGCACATCCCTTGCTATGACTGTTGCAGACAAAGTTTCAATATTAGAAATAGATTAGAATAGCTGTTCCCTAAGATGCTTACAAACCTAGGATTTAGATATCCCAGATGCAGGGTGGAGTTCATGTGGTTTTAGTGGGTGCTATAAACATCTCCGTTTCTATAATATCCACACACATTCCCCACAGTTTACCAGCATTCCTGAAGTCCCATCTTTGAATTAGTTCCTTTAAAGGTGTTCATCCACTCCCAAAATGTGCTTTATTCTTGATAGTGAACTTTATGGTCTAGAACTCATTTTGTGCTGAAAGTAATTATGCAAGTAATGCCTATGTACCATTAAGTAATTACTTCTTTTCTTTTTTTTTGAACTATTCTTTTTTTTTATTGTGAAAATACTGTACAGAGGGGTTGCAATTTGATGGGCAAGATAATGAGTATATTTGTTATCAAGCATTGTAGCCTCCTCCTTTGTTTCCCCTTCCCATCCCTTCCCAGCCTCCCCCGCACCCCGCCTCCCCACCCAACCCTCCCCCACCCCCCACCAAAGTTGTAACGTTTTGGACATGACAACTTGTACTTCTCATTGTTGCAACGGGTCCACCTGTATCCTTATTTAGACGACTTATTTTTTCCCTTTCCCCTCCACAAATTATACCAACATCAAATACAGTAAAAGCAGGGGTTATACTGTGGGGGAGGGACATACAAAGCAACAAAGAAATAATCTTATAAATGTGTTAGAAACAATCGCATGAAAGAAAATAAAACATTTGAATACATATCTTAGGGTTCATTTCCCTAACATCACCTTATCTGACCTTTTCTGCTTGAGTCATACATATACTAGATATTGCAAATAAGGGAAACCATGGGACCTATGTTTCTTTGGGCTTGGCCATCTTTCATATACTTGAGATAGTTTCTCCCATAACGTCAGATAAGTTGTCCTGAACTGACCAAGTTCTTGTTACAAGGCCATCCAACTGGCCACAGAAAAGGATCTCTGCCCCAGAAAGGAAATCAGGCTTCTTAGAAGATGTGCATGGTGGTTTGAACTGCTCCATACTTATAATCATTCCCCTTCCCTCTTCCAGGGCCAGATAGGAATGTCTTCGGCCAGTCAGTCACATGGAGAATTACTTTTAAACATATTTTACAAACATGCGGTAGGGGGCAGCATTCATTAACAAAAATGAAGGACAGAGCTCTGGGCAGCAGAACAGGTTATTTCAACCTTATAGGGAAGAAGCAGGGCTCTTAAAATAAATTTTCAAAGGTTCTATGCACTGGCAACTCCTTTCATTCTGCTCTGTCATTGATGTATGCATGTGAAATAGGCCAGTCCTAAACATTCTTTGGGTCCAGGATTACTTTGCTTCATGTTAAATTCATCTGGCTATAAGTCCAAACCTGAGGCAGAGAGTGACTTCTGTAATAGGGAAAGTCCCCTGTCATCTTTGCTCTCTCAGGCAAATTCTAAGCCATCTCAGCTTCAAATTCTTGAACTGAATGAGTGTTTTCTTCCTCTCTCACTTCTTCACACTGATCATGAAATTTGTAGGAGCTAGCTTTTCTCTTGGATTCTCCAGCCTTTTCAAGTCTGGTGAAACAGGTTGTGACTTATTCCCTCTATTCTCCCCAGCCCTAAAAGCACTCTGAGCTTCAAGTACCTAAGCTCTATAGCTGAAATGAGAATGGCACCAAACATATGCAGCTACTATGAAGAACATTAGGTATGAAATGTATTATGGGTGCTGTACTTGTTGACTCAGTCATAAGTGACTGTAAAAGGTAAGTGCCACAGAGGATTAAAAATCCCAAAAAGCCAAGTCTGTAATCCTGGTCACATACCTCAAGCCCTCTTTGAGAGCCTCTCCTTGTTTAGCCTCATCTCTCTTCAATTAATCATAGTGAATGGTGGTTTTGATAAACAGAGGACCTAGAAACATCTAGTGAGCTTCACTCAAAGGACATTACTAGAAAATGAACCCTTGTCATAGCTTGGATATCTACTCAGTTACCTTTGGTTGCCGAAATCTCACTGCCACTTGCTGTAATTTGAGATAAAAGAATAGACTAAGACATACACACATTGGGGAAAACATTTGTTTGGTTGTCACATTGTGTTTTGTTAGTTTGTTTGTTGTAGAAATTGGCTATGGTAGAGAAAGGAGATAGTTTTTTTCTGTAGATTTTTAAACAAAAGGAAAATAATTGTTTTAAAACAAAGTTGTAATGATGACTTTTCCACAGTACGATAGAACCAAGTGTTCTTTGATTACTAATTTCTTCTGAATGCGAATTTTATTTTTTCCTTTCGGGTTGTGTGGGGTGGGGAGGGGGGTGTTTTCACCATCAGCGAGCTTAGGCTCTCTGATTACCTTAATGAACCCAGACCCACAATTTGAAACAACTTGTTCTATTTCTGGGGGCTGATGACCAAATTATCCTTAGACAGATTAAAGATATTGTAGCCAAACTAACAAAGTAACCCAAATGAAGGAGCAAGGCATATTCTGAGCTCTTGTCCGAGATGTACCATGATGCCATGGCTTTGACCTTAGGGTATTGGTCAGCATTAGTGGCTGTATCTTAGAAAATGAAATGGCTAGTGCTGGCCAGAAACTGATCAGAACTGTTCAGTCACATTAAAGAGCCCCTCAGATTGCCTTCTGGCATGAAATGCTTCAGAATGCATCAAACAGTCAAGGTGAAGGCTGTCTTTCTTGAAGTCTTTCCAAAGGCTTTGGCATATGTACCTCTTGGATGAGGTTAACTAAACAGAGAGCTTTTAAGGACTGGGAAAGTGCTGGGAGAGAGCTCCAGGATCTGGAAGTAACCCTGAGGTTGAGGTAGGGGTATTGGGCCCTTCTTAGCCCGCTGCTTGCTCCCTGACTCCTTCCTTGGAGAGTTCCTTGTTGTCACTCTCCATCACTGGAGGTGACTTCCCAGCATCAGGAAGAGCATTGTTTTCCGTTCTTCTGTCTTAAATCAGTAAGTAAAGGCATATCTTCCATAATGTTCTGCAGGGTGGAAATATTCTTCACCAGTGCTGCCTTACCATGGTAGCTACTAATAGCATGTAGCTACTAAGCACCTGAAATGTAGTTTCTTTGGTGTGTGTGTGAGAGAGAGAGAGAGAGACAGACAGACAGAGAGAGACAAAGACAGAGAGAGACAGAGAAAGAGAGAGAAAAAAAGAGAAACTGAATTTTTCATGCATTTTCATTTTCTTCAATGCCCATATTTAGTTAGTGGCACCAATATTTGACCAGCACAGGTTAATAATATTTCAGCTAGAAATTTTGCTAGTAAAGTCATTTTAAAATGGCTTTTTAAGCCAGGCCCCGGTGGCTCACACCTGTAATCCTAGCTACTCAGGAGGCTGAGATTGAGGGTAACAGTTCAAAGCCAGCCCAGGCAGGAAAGTCTATGAGACTCTTTAGCTCCAATTAACCACGAGAAAACCAGAAGTGGCACTGGGCTCAAGTGGTAGAGTGCTCACCTTGAGCTGAAGAGCTCAGAGACTGTGCCCAGGCCCAAAGTTCAAGCCCCACAACTAACAAAAAAAAAAGCTTTTTAATCACAAAATTTTAAATATTATAGGAAATGTCCAAACGGGAAATCTATAGAAGTCAGAAAGTAGGTTGGTGTTGTTAGAACTGAAAGTGGGGATGAGGAATGCCTGCTAATGGCCATGGAGGATTTTATTTTTATTCTTGATAGGAAGGAAATGTTTTAAAATGAAATTGTGGTGCTGCTTGCACTTCTGTGAATATATTAAAAAACATTGAACATACTAAAATCATACGCTTTTAAAACAGGCATTTTATGGTATATGAATTGCATCTCAAAAAAATGGTTTTAGGCCGGGCACCAAGTGGCTCATATGCCTATAACCCTAGCTACTTAGGAAGCTAAGATCTGAGGATCACAGTTTGAAGCCAGCCCAGGCAGAAAAGTCCATGAGACTCTTATCTCCAATAAACTACTCAGTAAAAGCAGGAAGTATACTGTGACCCAAGTGGTAGAGTGCTAGCCTTGAGCACAAAGAGGTGCTGGGACAGTACCCAGACCCTGTGTTCAAGCCCTAGAGGGTTTGGGCGGGGGCAGGGGGGAGGTTTTAGAAATGACTTTTTGTTTGTACCATAGTGAAGGAAAAGGTTCTGGCCCCAGCTCTTGCCCTACCCAGTGGTGTTAGTGGTTAGTGCTTTCCCCTGAATAGGCTTCACTTTCTCCTTACAGGTGTCCTATGGTGCCAAAACTTTCAGGCCTGCTTTTTTCTTTTCTTTTCTTTTCTTTTTTTGATTGATCATGGGGCTTGAACTCTGGGTTTGACCCCTGTCCCTGCATTCTTCAGCTCAAGATGAGCACTCTACCACTTAAGCCACAGCACCACTTCTGGTTTTCTGGTGGTTAATTGGAGATAAGAATTCATGTACTTTTCTGCCCTGGCTGGCTTTGAACTGTGATCTTCAGATCTCAGCCTCCTAGTAGCTAGGATTACAGGTGTGAGTCAGTGGCACCCGGCCCAATCACATCTTCTTGTGTAAAGTAACGTGTATCCTCCTCTCATTGGTTTTCAGTTTCATCATTTTGCCAACTTTTTTTTCATGGTATGGATTGAATCTCAGGCCTTGAGCATGATAGGCAAGTACTGTCTCACTGAACTGTATTACAAATCCTTTTAAAAAATCATTTGAAGACAGTGTCTTTTTATGTGACCCACGCTGGCCTTAAAGTCAAGATCCTTAAGCCTCCCAAGTAGCTAGCTAGGATTAATAGGCATACAAACTTTGTTTTTTCTCTCTCTCTTTCTCTCTCCCCCTCTCCTCTCTTTCTCTCTCTTCCTTTGTCCTCTCTCTCTCCTAGGACTCTCTCTTCTCTCTCCTCTGTCTCTCTTTACCCCTCCCCTTCCCCCCTCCTCAGCAACTACTGGAAGTGACTAGTTAACTATCGACTATAAGATTCCTAAAATTCATGTGTGTACTGGATACTGCGCTTAGAGGAGGGGTACAGGATATGCTATACTGAGCAGGACACAAATGCTCCATAGAGCTTATAGTCCAATGAGGGAAAAGAACACTTAGATTATAACATTCCTATGAGGAGCATCTGTAGGTTGCTCTGAAATGAGCATTTAATCAATTACTGAAGGAGCCAAGCAAGACTGGAAAAACTAAAGTCTAGTGCCAGGTGCCAGTGGCTCATACCTGTCCTAACTACTCAGGAGGCGGAGATCTGAAGATCGAGGTTTGAAGCCAGCAGGGGTAGGAAAGTCCATGAGACTCTTTATGTCCAATAAACTACTCAGAAAAATCTGGAAGTGATGCCATGGTTTAAGTGGTAGAGAGCTAGCCTTGAGCCAAAGAAACAATGGGTTGGGAGACTCAAAAAGTTCTACCCAAGGTACACATCTAGCTGGCTAGGCTTATAGAGAGAGTACATCTCAGTCAAGTGATAGATTTATTTGTTAATGTAGGAACCTAATCGTTCTATGGCAATTAAGTTCTGGCCAGCTAAATCCCAGTAAGTTTCAATGTCTATTAGCAAAATGCAGCTTTACACCTTCAAAAGCACAAGTAATAACTTTGACAGTTGCTGTGGCTGTTCTAATTGGAATATGGCAGTTCGTAAAGATTTCATCATTGAATTACTACTAGATTATATCATGACTGAATAACTTCTTCTGGTGCTTACATTTGAATTTTTAAACAAATACCAATTTTTTTGTTTTTTTGATTTTTGGGGATTTTTGTTTTGTTTTGTTTTTGTCAGTCATGGGGCTTGAACTCTGGGCTTGGGTGCTTGTCCCTCAGCTCTTCAGTTCAAAGCAAGTGCTCTACCACTTGAGCCACAGCGCCACTTCTGGTTTTCTAGTGGTTTATTGGAGATAAGTCTCACAGAATTTCCTGCCCGGGCCGGCTTTGAACTGTGATCCTCAGATCTCAGCCTCCTAAGTAGCTAGGATTACAGGCGTGAGCCAGTGGCACCCAGTGAACACCTATGTTTTTAATAATAATTTTTCAACTTTATTACATTAAAGAAAGAGTAGCCGACTGTCAGAAGTAAGAAGAGGTAAGATTAATGGTTTTTGTTGGCAGTTTTTGTTTATAGTGCCAGGACTGGAACTCAGGACCTCCTGCTTCCTCATCTGTTTGTATTCTACCACTTGATCCATGCCTCCAGTGTGGATTTTTGCCAGTTGCTTGGTAATGAAGTCTGTCAGATTTTTCTTCTCTGGCTGGTGTCAACCTGTGATATTCTCAAGTTCCTTAGTGAGTCACTCATTACCTATCTCATTTTCCCTATCACCGGCTCAAAAGTATCTAGGAGGGCAAGCATGAGACACTAGAGGATGGCCTAGGCTAATATTTTGTAGGCAGAATGGACATGGGATTTGCAGTCTGGATTCTTAGCCTTTTCACTTTCAGAATAAGTATAAAAAATGTGATTGTTATGTGTTTCTCTATCTCTTAAAAAAGGCTGCTCCGCTTGTAAACACTCGGAGCTTTAAGCAAATGTTTGCATTCCATTTAAACACATTCGGACTTTAATGTCTGTGTTGCTGGTTACCACGATGTTAGCTAACTTAAACAGAAAAAGAAATGTGTTTAAATGTTGTGCTTTTGAATGACTGACTCTCAGAATTCACCTTTATGCAACTTATTTCTTGTTTGTTTTGTTTTTATTTTTGATTCATTTTTTTAAAAAGACTTATTTTTCAGCCCAGTCTATCTTCCTACCTCAGCTTTTCAAGTACTGAAATTATAGATGTTTGAATGAAATTGGTCTCATTGTGGCTTTATGACCTGACACTGACAAGCTTTAAATGATTGAATATATCTGTTAGTATTTCTGATGATCATTGTTGTGAAACGTTTTCCTTTAGTTTAATTGGAAACATATCTTTGTGGACATTTTCTTCCAACCCTCTAAGCAATTTCCTAGGTACCCACACTGTGCCTTATTCCCGTCTCTGAACCCAGCCAACTCCTCCAAGGAACAGCACTTTATACATTTTGCTCACCCAGCATGTTTGCTTACAGACGCCATGAGCAGGAAACTTATTGGCAGCTCAGAAAGAAACTAGATTAAACAGAGACTTTCAGAGCATAGTTTTCCTAATGGCAGGGACAGGACATGTAATCTGAGTTGTCCAAGGGAACCCATGCATTCCTAGCTGCTATTTTAAGGCTCTCTTCCTCAATTGATACCCGCCAGGTTTATTTGGTTTAAGTCCTACTCAGGGAATTTGGCTTGTTTCTGTGCATCAGGGTTGTCATAAAAGCAGCTCCTCCAGGATTCTGTCTGGACAGCTGCAGAATAGCTGGCATTTTTCTTTCCTTTACTCTGTATTGACAGCAGGTTTGAATCATTCAGCCCTGTTTTGTGTAACATAACCGGGCCAGAAATCATTTGAAAAACATTTACGATGCCTAATTGGATCTAGTTTTCAATGAAAGGAAGGCATTGCTTGGTACATTGTGTATTTTTGTGTTTGGGCCTTTATTAAGAACATAAAAGTGTCTCCGTCATCTTCCTCTCCTATTTCCTGCTGATTACCATGGGGGTGAGGGATCCTTTCTTGATCAAGAATATCCCATCAGGGCCAGAAATGTGGCTTAGTAGGAGAATACTAGCATACATGAAGCCCTGGGTTCAATTCCTCAGGACTACAGAAACAGAAAATGCCAGAAGTGGCACTGTGGCTCAGGTGGTAGAGTGCTAGCCTTGAGCAAAAGAAGCAAAAGTGCCCAGGCCTGAGTTCAAACCCCAGGACTGGCAAAGAAAAAAGCAAAAAAGAGAATTATCCCACCAGCCTACCACTTCCACCCCTTTCCTTGAACCTTCTATTTTAGAAGTCTATCTATGTTCCTTACCTTACTCATATAACTGTAACCCCTCTGTACAACATCTTTACAATAAAATAAAAAAGAAGTCTATCCACTCATTTCCTAACTGAATGAACATAGCTGTATTTAAATAAAACTATTTACAAAAGCAGTCAATAGGCAAAATTTAACCTTCAGGTGCTAGTTTGAAGTACAAAGGGCTAGGATCTATGAAGGGCAGAGGATGAAGATATGAAAAGAGAATCATTTGGCCATGACTTTCATGGAGAGAAATAGATTAGAGAAGTAAAGATTTCATGGGGGTAAAAGAGAATAGCTAAGTCCAAGAGGAAGAAATGAATGGTGGCTCTTGCTGTGAAAACAGCAATGCTGTTGTAACTTGCACGAATTAGCCTGGATACTTGGCAAGATCTGCCTGCCTTCAGGATTGCTGGTGGAATGATCTGGAAACCACCTCTGAATACCTATGAGTTTCCATGGGCTGCACCTCCCAGTGTCTCTCTGTGAAGGTTGCCTCTATTCCACCCTGAACACGGAAGCTGGCTTGTGATGTCCACTCACAAATGGCTTATCTCTTCTGTGACTTTTATGATAATATATTGGCTGGCTGAAGTAGGGTTGGGGGTCACAGGGAAGGAAATATTACATAGTGTATGTCTATCAACAATTCTTTCTGTGTTCATCTGCAAGATAATTATCATTTTCCAGATCCTCAGCTGCTGGCTCCAGTGGCTTGTCAAGGAATTCTAGTAGAGACAACACTCCTATTTAACTAAAATGCTATTGTTCTTCTTACCCTAAATAACAAAATCTTCCCAAAAAATATCCTCTTACCTTCATTTCATCCCATACTGACTCCCATGGCTTTAATCCCACAGACTGGCCAATCTTTTCACAGGAGAATGAGGCTAAGGTAAATGCCTGTAGCCTCCACATTGGAGAAACTTGGGCTCGAATCCCAGCTCCACATTCTCCAGTTTCGTGATACTGGGCCAATTACTCAATCTCCTCCTGCCAGAATTTCCTGTTCTATAAAATAAGCTTAGTAATGCCTTCTTCAGAAAGAGAAATTGTACTATCAAGTTCACATTGAGTCAGTGTGAGGCTACTGCTAATTATTTCTTCCTGTCTTCATTTCCACCTTTCATTTCCAAATTGGGAGGATAAAATTGCATGTGGGTTTCCATCACTCATTCACATCTTGAGTGCAAAATATGAGTCTAGATTAAGTTTAGCCATTTGCCTAGAACTAGTGTTGTTTGGATTGGCAAGTAGAAATGACAAGATCAGGAGTCATTTTGACATTTTGTGAAAACACCAACATACCTTCTGGTGTCAACCACATTTGGGAAAGAATGAAAAAGTTGAGTCTGTCTGCCTGTTTGTTCCCACCCTGAACTTGGAGGTGACTTGTAAGGTTTCTTCATTGTGGACATAAATTCAGTACGTGCAACTGAATGTAGAGTGTATATGTGCTGGGTGTGCAGGGAAGAACAACATTCTGATTGAGTTATGGGTCCCATTTTTTCATTATGCTTGGATAGAATGGATAGGCCTGGGAATCCCTGGTTGTGATTAGTGTTGTGAATGCGATTGGCTGACCAGATTTTACTCTTAATTAAGTGCAGAATCTATATATTTTGTTCTTTTAAGTTTGATTTTAATCACTAGGCATGGGTGTCTGGACTTTTTATTTCCTTTTACTACTTTATAAAAAAAATGTAATTGTAGCAGGTCCATGGAGGGACAGTAAAAAATAAAATAACTGAAATGACTTCCTTGACTCCAACTTGCTCCCAGAATGAGTTAGTTAACTCCTTTGGTGAGACATACTTTCATTAATATACTCATGTTTGTCATCTTTCCATCGCTAGGATAAGAAACTTAAATAGAGGGAGAGATAAATAATGCCTGAGATAAATAACTTAAATAGAGGGAAGATGAATTTTGGCTCCTGGTTTCAGTCCATGGTCACTTGAACCCATGTTTCTGGACCTTTGGTGAGGCAGATTATCATGGTAGAGAGGGCATGGTGGGAAAAGATGCTTACCTCATGTCAGTCAGAAAGATATAAGGAGATGATATAGTAACAGAGAGAGCCTCCAAGGGTACAGCCCCACAAGGGCTCCCTTCAATGTGGTCCTATCTCCTACTTTTCCATCACTTTCTAAGGACACATCAAATTTGAACCTATTAATGGTTGATTTCATTGATAAGAGCAGAGCCCTCACAATCCGATGACTTGCCTAATGCCTCACCTCTGAACATTGATGCACTGGAGACTAAACCTTCAACACATGGACCTATATTCCCATCCCAGTGACTTCATACTTTATTCTTCCTTTTGCCTGGGGCCTATCTCATCCACAAACCCTGGAACTCCTTGAAGGCATAGACTATAGATTCATGACTCTATCTATACAACCTGGAACAAACAAGTATCCAAAAAAAAATGTTAGAGACATAGTATAGGGGGGTGGAGGAACAAATGATATGTTGTGATTGTTATTTATCTCTCCCTCTATTTAAGTTTCTTATCCTAGCGATGGAAAGATGACAAACATGAGTATATTAATGAAAGTATGCCTCACCAAAGGAGTTAACTAACTCATTCTGGGAGCAAGTTGGAGTCAAGGAAGTCATGGATTCCATGGAGAAACATGGCCTAGTCACTTTGAGCCTCAATCATGTTCCTCCATACTATGTATACAAAGTTCATTATTCAGGATGACAAAGACCCTCTGGGACAGCATTTAAGAAGTCCTGTTATAAGTTTTCATTAAAAACTCTAAGCCAATTCATGAATGAGCCATATTTCTGCATTATATATCTCAGCCCTATGTGTGGATGAGGCATCCTATTCACCATCATTTGTATGGAAGAACCCTCTGAGTCTTCCAGTAACAGAACAGATGTGTCTGAGAGCCACTGAATGTCATCAACCAGATAGTGAACCATGTGCTAACTGAGTCATCTGCAGCAAACCTGGTGAAATGGATGAGCTACATGGCATAAAACCTTGCACAAGGCCCGGGTTCAATGAGGGAACAAGGGCAAACTTGCCAGTAAGCTGCAATCAGCTTGGGTAGGAAAGTCACCTGTAAACTTGGGGTTCTTTGAATGCAAAATGTTATTTGAAGAGCAGGATTCTCTTTCTCTAGTCAGAAAAGGCTTCTGGAGTAACCCCTGGTCTCAAGTAGCTTATGAAAGGCAATGATGGCGCCACAATTTAGTACAGCTATACCTTCCACTGAGAAAGTTTAACATAGTGTGTGTGTGTGTGTGTGTGTGTAAATTAATCTGTATATAGAAGTTTTTGGAGTTTCAGTGTGTTTTTGCGTCATGGCCCTTCTCTTCCCCACAGGTAAGAAAGAAAGCTGTGCTCACCATCTCCATTGAATAGAGTCTATAGACTAAGAAAAGCTGAGGTTTTAGTGTTTAAATTCTTGCTCTGCCACTTACCAGTTGTGAGCTTGGACATGTTACTAACATCCCTGAGCTGCAGTCACTATATTTTATAAGATACCTTTTGAAATAATGACCTCATTATGTTAAATGGATTTGTTAAGTGAAATATTTAAAGATTTAGTCCAGTGCTTGGCACATGGTAACACTCAATAAATGGTAGTTACTGGTGTTAGTTTTATTTTTAATAAGCTGGAATTTGGCTAAGTAACTCAAGATTACCAACCTATTAAATTGAACTTGAACCCATCCACATTTCTATGCTTGTATAATTCTAATGGGGGCCCAAGAAGCACAGAACAGAATATAACCATTACTTTGGTATTCCTTCTGCCTCATCAAAATTATCTGGTTTTTAAAAAATGTCAGCATTAAAGAGATACTAGACTTTGTCTAAATCAGTGCTCCATTTCAAACACTCATTCTACTGCCTGCTTCTCACAGCCAGGTCTGTTATATAAAACAAAACAGACACCTGGAAGAATTGCTTTCTGATTTGGGTAAGTTAATCTAGTATGCAGTCTCTAGGGGCATTTTCTACCCCCACATATTCTGGGGGGTTTTTTAACAGAAGGAGAATTCTGTTTTTCCATTAAGAAGGTAACTGTCAGGTTGAAAAGACTCAGAAGCCTGGTAGGGCTGTGTGTGGATCAGTAACGTCTATGAGGCACTGAAATTATTTGATCTATGTGATACCAAGTGTCTGCATACTTGGCAGAATGAGGATAAATGACTGCCTTTTTTTCCTTAGGCTCCTGCACATTTGGCATAATACAATCACAGATAGTGAATAATAGTCCAATTCAACTCTCACTTTCTGTATTGATTCCCCCCTTGAGAAATACAATAAGCTAGTTCTTTGGTTGGCTTCTGATTTTGATTGACAGAAAAAATAACAACAAAAAGATTACATCTTGCCAATATCCTAAAATTTAAAGAACAAAGCCATACTCAAAACTATTGCTAAACTATTTGACATTCCCAGTTTTAAAAAGAACCTCCTGGAGGGAAAAATTCTCTTTTGTCAGGGAAGGACTTAAAGGTTAGCACATTAGGCTGTAGAGTCTAAAAGCTGCTGACAAGATCTGAACAGAAGAGTTCATGCTTTAAGAGTCCAATTTAGTGTCTCATATCAAGACAGGGTAGACTTAGAGTGTAGGCAAAGCATAAGGGTTTAGCAATAAAGTTATCTAAGCCCTGATCTACTTGACCTTGGGTCCCTTACTTGACCCCAATGGCTCACTTTCTCTACTAGTGATAATTATTACCTGTCTCATTGGATTTATTATGCAAATGAAAAAAACCAATAGAGTAAAAGTATAGCACAAGATATATGCTCTATAAATGTCTAGTATTGTTGATGTTTTATATTTGTGTTTACACACACATATAAGCACATATAAACATATGTATATACACATAAACATATACATATAAGGAAATCTTTCACCCAATAAAAACTTAACAGCATGGAAGAGAGACAATGGGGTAGAATGAAAGGGAACACCCAAAACCAACTTGGTTCAACTCCTCTTTTCCACAATAGCTATGGGAGTAGTCATTTCCCAGCCTTGCTTCTGCTCAGTTGTCCTGAGAGCATTCTCTTGCACCCAGTACTGGACTAGATCCTTGGCCTCTCTGCAACAGGTACTGATAGTTGCTGTTTTGTCCCTCCTATCTCCTTTGGGCAGAAATATTAAAGGGAAAGAAATGCTACCTGTTTAATAGGATTTTTCCCGCTATTGCCTTCTCTTAAGTCATTCCTTCTCTGAGCTAAATATCTCAGTCATTTCAGCCATTCCTCACTGACAGTGGTTTAAGTTCTTACTTGTCCTAGTCTTTGTACTAGGAGAACCATAGTTGCCCAATGCAATATTGTAACCTTTCTGAAATAAAAGGGAGAGAGTACACATTAAGGGAGTTTACTATTCAAAATGCATATGATGAAAGAACACCAGTGGCTCATTGTAATCTAGCTGTTCCCAAAACTGAGATCTCAAGGACCTCAGTTTGGAGCTAGCTTTGGCAGAAACATCTGCAAGACACCACCTCCAAAATAACCAGCAAAAGGCTGGTGGGAGGCATTGCTCAAATGGTAAACACCAGCCAAGCAAGCTTGAGGCCTTGAGTTCAAACCCTAGTCATGATAAAAATTAAAAATACAAAGGAGGAGGTAACAGTGCTCCATAGGAAATGTACTCATTACCTTACTCGTGTAACTGTAACCCCTCTGTACAGCATTTCCACAATAAAATATAAAAATTAAAATAAATAAAAACTAAAGCCTCCACGCTGCTCTCCATTGTAGCTTTATGGGAAAAACAAATACATTTTCTTCTCTTCCCTTGCTTTGCTCTACAACTTTTATCAATAACTATCATCTGGTGGATGGCTTTCTTTTCTTATTTGGATTGCACACACGTTTTCAATTTCTTCCTTAGGACAGTGTTTAACAAGACATCTCATGATAGACCTTTTCCTTAAGCTATCCTATAAAATTAGTTCTGTGGCCAAAAATCACACCATCCCTTGACCCTTTTGGATATTCCTACCACTAGTAAGCATGAAAATCCTCTGAAGAATCCTATAGATGATGTGACTTGACTATTCTTTATTCCTGGAATATTATTTAGTATTTTCCAAACTTAACTTGACCACGGTTGCTCTTCTCTTTGTTATGGCCTATTGGTATTGTCAGTGGAAAGAATTTTGATTTAACACTAGTTTGAAGACTCTTATTTGGAGTCTCAAATAGAAAATAGAAAAACCTCAGTGGGAAGTAGGGAAATTGGGCGAATAGGTTAGAGGAGAAGGCCTGCAGAATTCCTTACCTATGTTGGAGGGATGTGTTTACAACCATGTGTATCCATTTCATGTTGCCAGAAAACTGTAGAAAATGACCTCTGGAAGAATAAGATTTGCCCCCTGTAAAGTGTTTCTCTGTAAAAATTTCCTACACTCTTGGTAAAAGAAAAAATGAGAAGGTTTTCTGCAGCCAATTTTGTACTTTCTTATGGCCATATATGGTACACAAAGAGAGAAATCGCTTAACCAATTAAAGCAAAATTTTCCCCTTTGGATTTTGAATAAATAACTGCTAAAGAAAGATAAGAATATGAATTCCTTTTAAAAATCTGTCTTCCTTCAAATGCTAACAGACAAACCACTTTCCTCTATCCATATGAGTGAGAAGATTTAAAAAATTTGTATAAGACCTTTTGAGATAGACAGACAAATGGATAGATGAACAAGAGAAGGGAGGAGGGAAAGGAGGAGAGAGGGAGAGAGAGAGAGGAAAGGGAAAGGAGAGAGAGGGATGTAAAGAATTTGCTTTTTTTAAGGTGTTATCACAAGGGCAAACATAAACTAAACTTTATGGTATTTTTCCTAGCAAGTTAACCTTTAGTTTTACCAGTTCTTTATAGCCTTAGTGGGATTTGAAAACATGCCTTGTGAAACTGTTTGGAGAAAAAGTAGTGAAAACTACTTTGGAATATAGTACAGTACTTCCTTATTTTGTTTTATAGTTTTTTAGCTACCAGCAGAGCAACAAATGACCTCATTACCCCTAGTTTTACTTGGTTTTATCCCAAGTAAGCAGCCACTAAGAAAAAGGACACCTTGTCCTATATTAAAAAAGAAACACAACTACACCAACTGTAGCTGTTGAAGGCCCCTTCTACTTGTCAGTTCCTCTGGAATACTCACCTAGGAACCCTGGAAATCTGAGGTTTCTGAAGGATTAGGGTTATTCTATTGGGATAATATGCTTTTACTTTCTGCACACTTATGCTTGGGAATACCTTCCCAGGATACTAGAGTATTTGTGCATATAGCAAATTGCATATAGCAAAATTCCCAACATACATAGAAGAAACTGCATTGAATGTGTTGCCAGGGTTTTGAGACCTGGGGGTTCGCTTAGCTTTTAAAAGAACAATTATACTGGGCATGGTTAGCCAAGAGGGGATAAGTCAAACACAGTTGTTTTTTAATTTTGAACTCTATGAGATCTTGTGGATTATAGTTTTATATGTTTATTGATGTTTTCCCATTAATCATTTCTAGTCACCTAATAGTATACATAGTATACATTGGCTATTCCTCCAAGTAAGTAAGGTAAGACAGGTATAACTACTACAGACAACAATGCAATGTAGTGTCCAGGACACATTTTTTTTTGCTAAATAATAACTGGCATAATAGGTGTAAAGTGATAGATATTGCAATTTTGAGTTCCCCATTGATTGTGATTTTGAGTGTCTTAGTATATTCTTATTGGCTATTGTATATCTTCTCATGAGAATTAGCAGTTTAAATCCTTTGCCCCATTGTTTTATGTTGTTGAATTGTAAGAGCTCTTTATGTATTATAGTTTATAATCTTTTTTCAGATAGATGATTTGTAAACATTTCATTCTGTTAGTCATATTCTTTTTTTTTTTTTTTTTGCCAGTCCCAGAGCTTGAACTCAGGGCCTAGAAACTGACCCTGAGCTTGAGTCTCAAGTGCTGAAGGCTAGCACTCTACCACTTGAGCCACAACACATCTGGCTTTTTCTGTTTATATTGTACTAAGGAATCAAACCCAGGGCTTCATGCTAGGCAAGCACTCTACCACTAATCCACATTCCCAGCCCTAGTTATGTTGTTTGATGCACAGAAGTTTTAATCTCTATGAAGTGCAACTGATCTAGGATTGTCTGTTTATTGCTTGTGGTGTCATAGCTAAGAAATTATTGCCAGATATGTCATGCATGTTTTGCCCTATGTTTTCATCTAACAGTTGTATAGATACATTTTTACATTTTGAGACATTTAAGTCTGACCTTTTGTGGCGGGGGAAGGTACTAAAGATTAAATCCAGGTCCTCACACTTGAGGTAGACAAGTGCTCCTACCTCTTGAACCATTCCTAAGTCCTTTTTGTTTTTAGTGTTTTGAGAAAGAGTCTCAAACTTTTGCCCTGGCTAACCCTGAGCTGTGATCTTCCTGTCTTCCAAGTAGATGGGATTGCAGATATCTGACAAAAAGCTAGCTGTGTTTGGTCCATTTTTAGTTAATTTTCATAGTTAATTTTCATATATAGAATAAAGTAAGAGTCTAACTTCACTTTGATTGATGTGAACATCTAATTTTCTCATCACCATTTATTAAAATGCATATCCTTTCGCATAAAATAGTTGTGAGATTTTTTTTTGGAAGAGTTGACCTTATAGGTAAAGGTTTATTTCTGGACTTTCTAATGCAGGTCATTGGTGTATTACGTGTATGTTTTTATGCCAGTATTCCACTACTTTGATTGCTATATATTTCTAGTAACTTTTGACAGCAGAAAGTGTGAGACCTTTACATTTGTCTATTTTCTTTTTTTATGAGTCTTTTTTAAATTATATTTTTATTGTAAAGATACTGTAGAGAGTGGTTACAATTACATGAGTAAGGTAATGGTGAGCATTGTTACTCCCTCCTTTGTTTTTCCCCAGCCTTCCCTTCCCTCCCCACCTCCCCAACTCCTCCCTCCACCCCACCCCAAGTTGTAAAGATAATTTTTAACATAGAGTCTTGTACATCTCATTATTACAATGGGTCAACCTGTATCTTGTGTCAGTATTTTGTTATTTCCTTTCCCTCTCCAAATTAGAAAAATGTATATACTTTACTGTAAATACAGTAAATACAGGTTATACCATGGGGGAAGAACATATGAAAGAAACAAAAAAAATTGCAAAGGCTGGGAGGTTGGCTCAGTGGTAGAGTGTTTGCCTCACATGTATGAGTGCCTGGGTTCAATTCCTCAGCTCCACATAAGCAAAAAAAAAAAAAAATACGGAAGTGGTGCTGTGGCTCAAGTGGTAGGGTGCTAGCCTTGAGCTGAAGAGCTGAAGGGACAGTGCCCAGGCCCAGAGTTCAAACCCCACGACTGACAAAAAAAGAAAAAAGAAAATAAATTGCATAGTACATTATAAATATGTTAAAAACAACAGCAACAAAGATTAAAACCTCTTGTGTCTATCTTAGGATTCATTTCCATTTTCAAATTGTTTTAGCTATTTGGATCCTTTCAGATTCCATAAGAATTTAAAGGTTCATTTTTTCTGTTTCTGAAAAGGGTGGAATTGGGATTTTGATAAAGTTCACATTAACTGGCAACTTTAAAAATATATGACTGGTTAAATCATAATCTTTATTTTTTTAAGTTTTTTAAATTGTGAAAATACCGTACAGAGGGGTTACAATTACATGAGCAAGGTATGAGTTCATTTCTTATCAAGCAATCAAGCATTCTTGCCTCCTCCTTTGTTTCCCCTTACCATCCCTGACCGCCCATCATGCCCCCCCACCGCCCAAGTCCGCCCATCATGCCCCCCCCACCGCCCAAGTTGTAAAGTTCATTTTTCGACATAACGTCTTGTACATCTCATTGTTGCAATGGGTCCACCTGTGTCCCTATTTAAACAATTTGTTTGTTCCCTTCCCCTCCGCAAATTATACCAACATAAAATATAGTGAAAATAGGGGTTATACAGTGGGAGGGACATACTAAAGCAACAAAGAAATCATCTTATAAATATGTTAGAAACAGTAGCACGAAAGAAAAACCATTTGAGTCCTTATCTTGGGTTTCATTTTGCCTAATATCAACTTATCTTTAATGGATATTCAAACCCTGTGAAATGGTAGCCTTGGTAAGATCTGCTCCCTCTCACTCCATACCTCTTGCTTTCCTACCCACATTCTACGTTCATTCTCATGCCTTCTTTTCCACCTTTCTATATCTTCAAGGATCCTCCTCAAAAAGAAACCAAGAAGATAGTCCTTAAGCCTGTGCCTTAATATCAGACATGTAACAGTGCTGAAAAAGCTCCCTCAGCCAGCTCCAAAATCCTATAGAACCATTAATGAATCCATTTACACCCCTATGCTCATCTTTCGTCTGGGGCTTAATGAGTTGTAAAGAAACGGACCTGAACAATTTGGAATAGACACACAGGATAATTCAACTAGTGGAAATTATACTAACATTCTGAATGCTCAAGATTGACACCTTGACAAATTATAAGAAATTGCAAACATTTACCCAGGCTCAATTATCAAGTCTGTTTCCCAAAGCCTTTCGAGACGGTTTAGGCCAGAAACTTCTCAGAGCAGGTTTGAAATCACAGTAGCAGTGGCAGGAAGTAGAAGCAGCCAGGTAAGACACACACTCATACTTTATTGGCATCAGAACCAGACCACCAACGTCTCCCTAACTGAAAAGCTGGGGACAGAAGAGACCTAGGGCTAGTGTTTGCCTTTGCAGGGGAGAGAGGAAGAAATGCTTATTTATCTGTGTTATACAGTATTTTCATTTAGAGAGTGTTTTGGTTCCTATCAGAGAAAGTTAAGGCTGGTTGCCAGGAAAATCAAACTTTTTCCCTCCCTACTGGAGGATTAATGCTCTCTTTAAACTTTTTTTTTTAACAAAAAAAGACTTTTCTTTGCTTCAAAGACATCCTGTCTGCAATGTTTCAAATGAGACTTTTCCTTCTTGTGGTGTTTTGTCAGTTGGTGGTAGGTGAACCTTGTAAGCTGGACTTTGGGACTCAAGATGGTCAGCCTGCCCAGCAGGAACCATGAGTGGATCATAAAATCTGATTAGGAGTTCTATTATCAGCATTTTTTTAGATTAGAATGGGGTAAGGATGTCAGTTTATTGTACACAATAAAAGTATGTTTTTGTATTTTTCAGTTTTATATATACATACATGGATGTTTATTAGATGCTTATTGAATTGTGATGTATTATACCAATGTTTAGTGGTCAACAAATATTTTAAAATTATCTTTAGCTTATCAAGGCCAGGTCATGTTGCAGATCAGGCCACTGTCAGCAAAATATCATCCACTAAACAAGTACATATGAATAAATCAGGCTCTAAAATGTTTTGAGCCTAGTACTTATTTGAGCATTTTGGCTCGATCTACTTGCTGATACATTTTCCAAAAGAATACATCTAATATGAAACAAGTATGTTGGGCTGGGCATGTGGCTTAGTGATAGACTGCTTGCCTAGCATGCATGAAGCCCTAGGTTCGATTCCTCAATACAACATAAACAGAAAAAGGCAGAAGTGGTTCTGTGGCTCAAGTGGTAGAGTGCTAGCCTTGAGCAAAAGAAGCTCAGGGACAGTGCCCAGGCCCTGTGTTCAAGCCCCAGGACTGGCAAAAAATAAATAAAATAAAACAAATATGACTTCTTTTTTATTTGGTCTGCATAGTGCAAAATTTTTAAGATTATGAGAATATTTATAAATTGGGAGATTTTATGTGCAAATACAGATTTATTCATTTATTTGTTTATTTTTTTGTACCATTTGAGGTACAGCACCATTTCTGGTGTTTTGGATTTTTGCTGGTTACTTGGAGAAAAGAGTCTTGTGAACTTTTCTGCCTAGGCTGGCTTCAAACCATGACCCTCAAATTTTAGCCCCTAGGATTACAGGCATGAGCCACTAGTGTCCAGCCAGATTTATTTTTATTGTTAGTATTTCTAGGGATCAAACCCAGGACCTTGTGACTGCTAGGTAGGAGCTTTGCCATTTGTTCTCATCCTTTTCCTTCTTTAAATTGCTTAACAAGTTGTTTTAGACAAGGTCTTAGTATATTGTCCAGTCTGGCCTTTGACCCCTGGACTCAAGCCATTGTTTTGCCTCAGTCTTATGAGTAATTGGGACTTACATATATGTGCCAACATGCCAAATTTGAATGTTGTAGCTTTCTTTTGAAAAATAGGAAAGGGGTGAGGGAAAGAAGGAGAAACACAAGGGAGGGAGTAACAATGTTCGACAAGAAATGTACTCATTACCTTACTTATGTAACAGTAACCCCTCTGTACGTCACCTTAACAATAAAATTAAATAAAGAAAAATAGGAAATACATTAACATTATTTGTTCATGGTAATTAAAACAAGTATGTTTTTATTTAATATAATACTGTCTCCCCAATTTCCATCACTCACAAACCTTCTGTATGTTTTTGCCAATTCTATGAGCCACTTGTGTTTTCTGTTTTGTATTTTCTTTAAATCTACATTTAACTGCTCATTTATCCATGGACTAATTATTTTTAATGTGCAATAAAATGTATAATTTTTGAAAAACAAAAATATTCATCTTTGTGCTTTTGAAAGTAATTCACCTCTTTTAGTGGCTCACATGTCAATGTGAGGGAAAGATGATGTTCAGAACCTTCTTTTATGCTTTTCTCTCTTAGATCCTTTTCTCTAATAAAGGTTTGTATACATGAGAAAGAAATCAAAAGATATTAGTTATTAGGGAGAAAAATACCCTTAATTCTTAAGAACTTATCCTATCCTCTCTACCCAGACTTGTTTTGTAGGAGGCAAACATTTCAAAATTGTCCAAGGTTAACCATATCTTGATCCAGCCTACTTTTGGCATCTATTAGTAAAATTTTCTGAGAGAACTCTGAAGGGGGAAATTTTTGAAGATAAAGAATATGTATTACTGAACAGAATGGTGATAGAACTTAGGTGAGTGAGAACCCATGACACATGGGATCCCATGGGCTAAGATTGTTTATGGCCCAGCCATCTAAGCTATCTTAGAGACTTGATGAGATTTTAATAAGAGCAGGACTGAAAGGTAGTCTGAGAAATAGTACATCTTCTTTCTTACAAAGGGACCTTTGAAAGCCAGAGGAGTGAAATAGCATAGCTTGGTTGGATGCTATCTTTCTTTCTTTCTCTCTCTCTCTCTTTTTTTTTTTTTGGATGCTATCTTTCTTACATGACAAGTTTGAACTTTGGCCTGCCCACTCCTATCTGTTCTACATTTATCTCATTGTAAGTGACTTATAAGAAAAGTCTTGTGCTAGGAGTCAGAAAACCCCAACATTAGGAATGGAATCCTGAGAGAGAGAGAGAGGAGCAAGGTCCCAGCCTTAACTAAGACCTGATACCAATGATTCAATACCCTAGGAATGTCTGAAATGTGTCACATTACTCTGGACAAGACCACTCAGCCTGAATCTCCCTTTGCTATTGAAGGAATTTCTGACTGTAACATGAATGTAAAAGATATTGATGAGCTGATCCTCAGATGCCCCAATGGCTTCTATCCCTGGTTGGAAGACTTCTCCAGAAAACAAATCCAAAACCATCTTCAAGTCTACCTTTTATAGCTATAACAAGTAACTTTAAAATATCCCCAGGATTCTGTAACTGGGGGAGCCTTGGCTAAATGCCAAAGACATCTTAAAGCTCTTTTAAAAAAAATCTTTTGGAAATTTTCCCCCCTTGAACTTAAGCTTAAAGTTTTTAATAAAACTCTAGTGATTTGTTATAAATCCTACATTTTTGTTGCCTTAAATGTGACTTGATGGTGTCAAAACTATTCAGAAACCACTTATTGGATATTCCGGTGCTCTGATAGGCTTTGGGATGAGTCTGGAGGGAAAAGTGACCTCCCTAAAGAACATCATGAACCAGTAGAGTAACAAACCTGCCAATAGCAGAAGCTCCACATGGTAACTCAATGATCACCTTCTCCAAAAAAGTTCTCAAACATCAGTAGGAAATTAGAACCATCTACCACTCCTTTTCTGTGGTTTGCTGTGAGGCCTGATTTACACCACGCTAGTGTGTTCGTAGACCTAGAGGTTAAATCTGTTCCTAGTGTGTGGCACTAAGAGGTGGCTTTCTAAATCCCTGGGAGTATATGTAGAATTTTCTAGAAATAGAGCAACAAAAATCTATCTGAGACTGTTAGATGCCTGACAGAAGAAGAGGCACTGTAGTTTGTAAACTAGTTTGTAGGAGTTCTGGGAGATGTTCTGGAGTGGTCTTAGAAGTGACCTGTAAGTGACACTCACAAATTCATCTATGTAGACCCCTTTTTCCTGCACCTTTTTCTAAATAGATAAACTTTTTTGATGAAGTTGGTCATTTCACATAGATGAGACAGGTGTCAGTTTTCCTTGAGGTCAGTTTGTCTATGAGTTGTTGGTTAATTTCTGTGATAGTTAGTGCTAAAAATGCATAGAAATAGGCCTGGGAAGGTGGCTTAATGGTAAAGTGCTTGCCCAGCATGCCTGAAGCCCTTGGTTCTATTCCACAGTACCTCATAAATAGAAAAAGCTACAAATGATCATGTGGCTCAAGTGGTAGAGTGCTAGCTTTGAGTGAAAGAAGCTCAAGGATAGTGCCCAGGCCCTGAATTCAAGCCCCAGAGCTGGCAAAAATAACAACAACAAAAAATCCATAGAAATAGTAGGTAGGTAGAATCTCTTCCTGTCAAACAATTTCTGAGACGCCTCAAAGGATTTCCTAGCAGGGTTTCCTATGCCTTAACAACATATGTACACATGGGGACTATGCCCAGAACTTCTTAGGAAAAAGAATTGTGTCTCGGAATGTGATTTGGCAGTTCCTATAAGGACATTGTTAAAAACTTCCTCTAAATCCCTCTTATTTTTCTTTATCACTATTCCCCACAAATATTATAATGAATTATTGTTTGTTTCTGTTTAACAGAATGTCAGTTCTGTGAAAACAGAAATCTTTGTTTTGTCAGAGATGAATTCCAAGTACTTGGAACAGTGGCACACACTGAGTGTTGATGAATGCATGAATATTGTTATGAATGACTATATTGGATGAATGAACTGATGGATAGATAGGTGGGTAGATGGATGATGACTGGATGAATGGATGGATGGATGGATGGGTGGATGGATGGATGGAGGTTAGATAAATGGATGGGTAAATTGATGGATGAATGTTTTAGCTCAACCCCAGATCTGATCTTCAGATCTGTTCTGTAAGAAAGATCAGAGAGTTACTCATGATTAGAGAGTTACTGTTATTTAGCCAGAGAGCTGAAATTGTGGAGGCTGTTTCCTGAATAGTTTTAGGATTGATGTATGCTTCACTATGGAAATAATTAACATACATAAGCTAGGAGAAAAGGCAGTGCCTACAAAGTGCTCTTGTCATTGAAATGACCTTTGTATGCATTCTTCAAAAAGAAGATAGCTATAATATTGTCCCTAAAAATTCTGTGCTAGGCTACCTGGGTCCAAGTCCCAGATCTGCTCATTTCTCACTGGAAAACTGAAGGTCAGTCATTAGCCCTACCTCATCTCATTTTCCTCTCTCATAAAATGGAATCAGGAACCCTTTTCTAACCATGTGCTGAGCGCTGTGTCTCCTGACACCCATGAATGGTCACTCTACTAGGGGCAGCATCAAGCTGTGAAGACCCTCTGAAAGGTGGGCAGTGCCGGTGGGTTCCCTGAGCCTATTTCTAAATCAGTCTCTGGCTCTCCCCAGGAAAAGATCTAGCAACGCCCAAGAGTTTTGTTAGGGAGGGTTGTGTAGCACTCTCCCCTCCAAAACTCAAATCCCCAGTAAGTCAGGAAGATGTATGTGTTTTAAAACATTGGGAGGTCTGCTTTGGATCACCCTGAGCTGCGGCTTCCCTGTGCAGCTGCGGGCAAGGGAGGCAGTTCCTCTGCTGTGTGGCTCTTGCGCCCCACACAGGGCTGCCTTCACTCTGGCCTCAGCAGCCGTTGACTTTCAAATCATAAAAAGCCGCTCTGCATATAGTTTACTCTGTTGCTAGAAGCCAACTGAGCATAGGTATTGGGAAGGAAAAAAAAAGAGAAAGAGGGAGGGATTGAGAGAGAAAGCAAAAGAGAAAGCTGAAGAAGCAGCCATTGATCCCGCCAGGATTCTGAGCTCTGGAGTAGCTGTGGATGACAAAAGTTAATTAGAAACATGAACAGTTTAACCGAAAACACTTGTGACAATTGGAAGGGCTGCTTCTTCAGTTGGAGAATTTTTCCTAGGAAATCGTCGTGGGAGAAAGTGACTACTGCAAGGTAAATCCTGTGACTGTGACTTTGTAGATACAGATGTGCTAGGGGGGTGGGGTGGGAGCTGACAGAGCGAGTCCTTTCTGCTCAGTGCATGGGGTGCAGTAGGCATGGGCTAAGTCCAGGGAACTTTTCCTGTCATCCTGCCACTTTTTCCGAAACAGCTGCCTATCCTCAGGAGCCAGAGCAACATGCTTTCAGTGCTGCCTGAAGAAGGAGCTGATCTGTGATATCCTTCCTGCCACCTTGGTGAATAGCAGATCTGTAGTTTGAAGCTCATGCTTCTCAGAATAATTCTGGCTCTCGTTTGGAAATACTTTGAGGCATTTCTGAGAAAAGAGTCTGGCCAGGGAAACACTCCCTGAGTGCCAAGGGGAAACCTTGACTTTCAGATAACCTACATGTTTTTTGTTTGGGGAAAAGCTGGGTTTATAAATTATGCTCTTAAGCCAAAAAACAAAAAAATTTTTAGAAGTCCAGCCTGAACTATGTTTGTAACTCTTTAAAAAGTACCAACATAGGGAAAAAAAATTACATGCTTTGATAGGATTTAGCAACTTAGGTGAGTAATTACTCTTCTCTAAAGTTTCCTGGGTTCTCCTTTTCTCTAGTTTTTGTTTGTTTTATTTTCCATCCCTCTCCTATGTTGTTAACTGGTTAATTCTCAATTCTTTTGTATAAGTGTTAATGGGTTGCAGAATTCAAGGCAATTGCTATTTCCTACACCTTTCTTACACCACTGCAGGGACAGCTGCTTGTAGTAAGAGGTTTAGGGTTTATTTTTTCTGTAGATTTACATCCTTAATCATGCTTTGTGTGCATACCACTGTTTAGATCATCAGGCTTTTGTACAACACAGGTCACCAAGACATGATAGAGTCAGGGAGGAGCAACATGACCTCTGGGGACTAGGAAGCAGATGAACTAGGATTTAAATTAACCACTGATAACCCATACCGCTGATGATGGAGCGATATGTCATTTGTGTTGGCAGCAACTGGCTAAATGGCCATGACAGACCTTCCTATATCTCCAATGCATGTCAGCAGATGTAATGCATGTCCCCTTCTCTTCTCTGTTTCTGTAGAGTCATTGGCAAGCTTAGCCTCCTCCCATCCAGGAATGAGTGAAAATGCACCTGCTTCCTTGGAGAGTGGCAGTCCCTCCACCCCTGCTAATTGCAGCACCTCCTCAGCTATCCCCCAGCCGGGTGCTGCCTCCAAGCCCTGGCGCAGCAAGTCCCTCAGTGTGAAGCACAGTGCCACTTCGTCCATGCTGTCAGTCAAGCTGCCTGGGCCTGAGGCCTCCAGGCCCACACCTGAAGCCATGAAGCCAGCCCCCAACAATCAGAAGTCCATGCTGGAAAAGCTAAAACTTTTCAACAGTAAAGGAGGCTCCAAGGCGGGTGAAGGTCCAGGGTCACGGGACACAAGCTGTGAGCGGTTGGAGATCTTGCCCAGCTTTGAAGAGAGTGAAGAGCTCGAGGCCGCTGGCCGTGTATTGCCCACTCCAGGTCCTGCATCCAGCAGCCCTAAAATTGCACTCAAGGGCATCGCCCAGAGGACTTTTAGTCGAGCACTGACCAACAAGAAGAGTTCCCCAAAAGGCAATGAGAAGGAGAAAGAGAAACAACAGCGAGAGAAAGAGAAGGAGAAAGGCAAGGACCTCACCAAGAGAGCCTCAGTGGCAGACAGGCTAGACCTCAAGGAGGAGACCAAGGAAGAGCCCAATGGAGTGGCTGTGACCGAGATGCCAAAAAAGTCCTCCAAGATCGCCAGCTTTATCCCCAAAGGGGGGAAGCTCAACAGTGCCAAGAAGGAGGCCTCAGCCCCTTCCCACAGTGGAATACCAAAACCAGGAATGAAGAGCATACCTGGGAAGTCCCCAAGTGCCCCCACACCTCCCAAGGAAGGAGAGCGGAGCCGGAATGCAAAGCCAAACTCAGGGCTCCCCCCTCAGAAGCCCCAGCTAGATGGTAGGCACTCTAGCTCCTCCTCCAGCCTGGCATCCTCAGAGGGAAAAGGCCCAGGAGGGACCACTCTAAACCACAGCATCAGCAGCCAGACTGTCAGTGGGTCTGTAGGGACCACCCAGACCACGGGAAGCAATACTGTCAGTGTTCAGCTACCTCAGCCACAGCAGCAATACAACCATCCCAACACTGCCACCGTTGCACCTTTTCTGTACAGGTAGGAGAGTGGGTACCACATTCCTGGGCCATTGGGTAAGAGTGTGGCTGATAGATGTTGGGTCTGTGGATGGGGGATCCTGACTGCCCTTCCTCTAGGAACATATGAGCAAATTATCTAAGGTACCATGTACCTTGTTTCTAGGAGAAGCATATCTGGTGCACAATCCCCTCAGCATGGCTGGGAGACCCAGAGAAAGCTGAAGGGAAGAAGCAACATAATCTGGTTCTAGGATAAGCAGTGCTTCGCTAATCTGATGAGGGCCAAGACATTTCAGCATGAAGGCCTAATATGCATGATCAGTGTGTTGGTATCAAACACGTCTTAAACATGCCTGCAGAAACCACAACAGCTGGGTTCTAGTGGCTCACACATAGAGGCTTAGATGCTGAGATCTCAGGATGCTGAGGTCTGAGGATCATGGTTCAAACCCAGTCCAGGTAGACAACTCTAAGAAACTCTTATTTTCAACTAACCAGCATAAGAGCTGGAAATGGAGGTATGCCCCAAGTGGTAAAGCACCAGTCTTGAGTAGAAAAAGCCAAGTGAGAACTTAAGGCCCTCAGTTCAAGCCCCAATTCTGGCACCAAAAACAAAAAACACAATAACCACAGCCTCCTAATGGTTGTCTTGAACTTCCTGGTCATCATTGTCTCTGGGCGTTTTTTGAAGGGAGAGAAAGATGAGGGAGGAAGGAAAATAAGAGTGGTGAAGGAAGGACCAATTCTAGAACTGTCCAAATAAAAAGGGCAGGAGTTGGACTGATAGTGATCAAGGACTGTCACGGGAAGAATGTTGTATTGAGGAGATAAACCTGTTGTCCTTTATCTGTCCCATGTGACACCGGGTATTATTTGCTCTATATGGCTCTGGCCCTGAGAGCCTCTGGCTGCTCTGTCTACAAAACACACCTTTGCTGAACTAGGCACCCAGGCCTCAAGTGCTCCATGATGGCCATGGTTGAGCACTTTAGGCAAATGGAAGCTCCCAGCACTAGTCTTGAGAAAACCCGGGGCTTTTGCTCCCAGTGTTCAACTTGATCTTGTGCTGGAGATAGGGAGTACCTTTGGTCACACTGCATAGCTGGATCATAACTAATACCTGTAACTAATACTCACTGACTTTACAGCTTTTGCACTAAATATATACACATGCACAACTATACACTTTTGGACATTGAACATTCAGTCACACAACTACTCATTCCCATATCAAATGCAAATGCATCTATATACACATAACTTAAGTACTTACCTATCTGCAGGTATATAAATTTATTTCTATGTTTTCAACTTCCTATATGTGCATGGTTCTTCAAAGAATTAAAGATTCCCTCTATCCTTCCCTGAGTTGTGTTTCCATGAGCTGTCATATTTCCTATCAATAGCAATTTCAGAGTAAAACCAATGGTGTCCGGCCAATGAGGGAAATCCAGGCTTCACGTCTTCATTGTCTTTTACTTGGCCTCCTCTTTAGTGAGGGTTATACTGATCTTTTTAATTGGTGGATGGTCATCATTTTATTAAATTGAGTCATCAGCTCAGTTAAGGGTGTTGGAAGGGCACCAAGGCTTAGATAATAGCTCAGTACCTCTGCATACAGAGCTTTTAAAATACAGCTGTTCTCTAAAGCTAACTGAATAGCTCCCCCACAAAGTTTTTATAATTCCAATAGCATTAATAGTGTTGAGGTAAGGAACATTTGAAGTAATATTCAAAGATGCTTGATTTGCATTTCAAAATCCTAAATATATGACAATCCTTAATCACCAGCATTCCAACTCCTTCCCTTTTTATTTTGACAGCAGTCACTTAAAAGATTATAAAATATTCAGCCTCTTTATTGTTACATTTTTGTTATCTTTAAGTAGTTGTACAGAGGAATTACCATTCACAAGACAGTTTATGAATATAGTGCATTTTGTCACCCCTGTTCAATTTTTTCACCCACACCTCCTAACCCATCCCTTCCTCCCAACTAACCGTTTCCTTCACCTTTCTTAATTTTAGTTCCATAAGCTAGCTTTCATTTGAAATCCCCATTCTACAGATGTGCAAACTAAAGCTTAGAATAATTAAGTAGCAAATTTAGTCACAGAATTAATCACTAGGACTGGTATTTTAACCCATCTGTCCAACAAGAAGGACCAGGCTCTTAGCTACTATATTGTTTTAACTATCAATTACTTTGTCTGACTTTTATCTTCCTCTGGAAAACAAGAAGACCAAATTAGTTAGAGGATTTAAAGATAGTTTACACTCTCTTCTTGCTCTAAAATTCTCTCTCAAGTTTATGATTTCTTGTATAATTTACAGGGCTCTACCTGAAACCTCTCTGTAATAAAGATGTTACTAAGGGGACAAAAAAAGATCTCATTTTTCTTTTCAAAAATAACACATCTATCACTTTCTTATATACTTTTATATTGTATCATATTTGATGTTTGTACCTGCTAGAGCGGTCTTTGTTGTTATCCCTGTGTTGTACAGGAAGGCTTTGAGTTTCAAAGAGGTGATATGACTTGAGTTATAGACCTTAGACTTGAAGCTACATGTTCAGACCCCAAGTCTAATGTTCCTTCCAGGAATTTGTAGACTTTAAGTATTCTGACTCATCCATACATATCCCTTGCTCTTAAGGACTACACTGTATTATGAACTTGACCTAAGCTTTGTCTGAAGACAGCTCTCCATCAACTTGAGGAAATATTTAGTCAGATCACATCATCCTCAAAAGAAAGTGCTAAAAAATAATGAAGTAGACATGTTAGCTGACAGGCTCAGGGAGGCTTCCAAAGCCAACATGCTGTGGAGCTGCTCTTAAAAACAGGTTAGCAGTCCACTGGGGAAGAATCTCAAGAAGAATATTAAGGGACATAGATTAAAGTATAATGTGCCATCTGAAGATGGGGAAAAGCCACATGAATGGCGGAGAGGGGAGAGCTATGTACAAGGTAAGGAGCAGGTGTGAAAATACAGAAAGAGTCCCAGGATGTAGAGCAGTATCTACCACAAGGAGGAGCTTACACCTTATTCTGGAATGATGGGTGCTCTCGAAGGCCTCTCATAAAGCCAGTATTGCACAGATTAGTGGAGCATTGTGTAGGAGAAGACCAGCTTTAGGAAGAGTCTACAGTGGGAATCACCAATCCAGAGACCTGTTTTGAGTCCAAACATAAACGATTGCTGAGGCCAGGTAGCACTATTGCAGAGGGGATGACACACTCCCTAGGCACCAGCAGGTGGCGCCCTGTAAAAGTCTTATTCTGAGCTCTGCTAGATCCCTCTAGGCTTTTCTTGTTTTTAGTGGAGGAAGGCAGAAATCCAAGTAATTTTGTGTGTGAAACTGCCCAAGTTTTAAATAGTAAACTGATTTGAAAGCTTTAAAATACTCTCCCAATCAATAAGAAATCATCTGTTACCTGCTGTTTTCAACCTCCGGCAATGAGGGCTTAGACTCCACCTGGATAATGGAGAGGAACTTTGGGAATATAAAGTCCTTTAAACGTAGTAATTACAGGAATTGAGAAGAGTTGGCTTTAGAAGAAGGACAAACAAGAGAAGAATAGGTGAGGGGCATGAAGTTTATCAAGACATGTTCTCCCACAATCCTTATATGTTCTTATTAGTAACATTTGGTCGGGGGCGGGGCGGGGAGGGGGGGCCCTCAGTGTTTCAGCTCATGTTTAGTATGCACAAGGCCTTGAATTTAATCCCTGCCCCAGAGGGAGAGAGAGGAGAGGGGGCTGAGGGAGGGGACAGAAGAGAGAGGGAGACAGTTTGTGAGGGAACAGGGGAGAGAGGAAAAAAAGGAATTGTAAGCCAGGCACCAGTGGCTCATGCCTGTAATCCTAGCTATTTAGGAGGCTGAGATCTGAGGATCATGGTTCAAAGCCAGCCCAGGCAAGAAAGTCCATGAGACTCTTATCTCCAACAAACCACTAGAAAACTGGAAGTGGTGCTTTGGCTCAAGTGGTAGAGCACTAGCCTTGAGCTGAAGAGCAAGGGACAACACCCAAGCCCAGAGTTCAAGCCCCACGACTGACCAAAAAGGATGGAAAGAAAGAAAGAAAGAAAGAAAGAAAGAAAGAAAGAAAGAAAGAAAGAAAGAAAGAGAAGGAGCGAGTTGTTCTTAGGTAATGAAATCTGCCTAAATTAGTTCAGGATACTAATGAATTAATGTTATATACAGGGTTATGCATCTGAGCATTATTATACATTGCATGCTATGCCTGAGTTAACAGAGGTAGTTGTGGTGAGAAAACTCATGGAGCTAGTTGCCTCAATTTGCTTGACAAATAAGGGCATGGGGAAGGTTGGGGGAAGTACAAATTTCAGTCAAGTGTTGAAATAATGATCAATGAGACCTTTCATGTCAAAAGATCTGAGCACTGAATCAGAGACCTGGAGGGCAAACACAGCTGTTTGGCATCCACTCCTGACTGGTTTTACAGTTACCTTTTCAGAGAGAACCATGTCAGCAGGAGGACTGCGGGGGATGGGGGGGGGCATCATTGGAGTCATCTTTATGCTTGACTTACTGGTGTTATGGTTACTTAGGAGTTGCTCTTTGGCATAGGTTTAATTATCTGAACCACCAAGTACCCTTCAGCATTTGTCTGGCTAGACCTATTTCCCTGAGGAGAAGTCAGCAAAGCCTTCCTCTATCAGATTGAAGACCCTCCACTTGGACAATGAATATTTCATCTTTTCCAGTTGGGCAGCTCTCTCTATTCTTAGGACATTGCTCCACATGGAGCTATTGAATTATTTAGTGTCAGTCTGCTGGTCTGCTCTGTTCCAAAGCTCCTTGCTGAAGGAGTAGATGGTGAATGCTGTGGGCAGACCACAGTGATCCAGATGTGGCCATTGCCTCTCCTGATAAGCATATCTGTTTTGGTTTGTGTGTGAAGGTCACAGACAGACACTGAAGGAAATGTCACTGCAGAGTCTGGCTCAGCAGGTGTGAACATGGAGCCCAGCCACTACACCAAGAGCGGACAGCCTGCTTTGGAGGAGCTCACTGGTGAGTATGAGCCCCAAAATTCTGTGTCTGCTATTGATGAGGCGATCTAAGCAACCACCTTCTGGAATAGCAGGGACCCAGCTGGCACATTAAATTGATGAGATGAACAAACTTGATTTCTTGCCTTCCTTTTAACTTCCTTCTCTTTCTTCTCTTTTATCCCTATCTTTCGATCTCTTTGCTCCTCCTCAGAATTGAAGGGGGAAAAAAAAAACTTTCTCACCTGTTGCTGAGTGTTACATTTAAGATATATTCAGTATCCTTGCTTTAGGGTTCCTGGATTACTCTGCTACAAAAGTTGCTTCTTAAAGTTGCTTCTCACCAAGATTTGGGACTCTAAAGTGTTGCATTTCTTTTTACTCCTTAAGAGAAGCACAGGTTAAAAAGATATTCCTAGCATTTCCCATTAACTGGAAAGATTTGAGCATGATTTATTTTTCTAAAAACAAATTTTAAAAAATCGCCAAATTTAATAATTTCTTAGACAATGATGATTGTAGTGAAGTTATATTATATAAAAATTTATTGATTGATATTGTAATGTCATATCCTTAATTCCAAGGAGAAAAGTTATACCTGAATTAGAATTTGTGTGTGTGTGTGTGTGTGTGTGTGTGTGTATGCTAAAGATGGCCTTGTGTAAGCTAAGCCTATGCTTTTCCAATGAGCTATGCCCCCAGCCTACCTCTGAATTCCTTCTATAGCATGTTCCAAGCTACCACCTTCTCTGTTCCCTTCCCCTCTCACACAGCATTGTGTCCTGACTTTCAGCAGCCTCCTATCAGTGAAATGAGGAGGAAATCACATAGTTAGCAGTGGTTGTATCACTTATCTTCTATGACCACGCTATTTCAGTAGCTCCATTACAACTGTGAAATTGGTCTGTAGCCCATGTGGTTGAAACTTATTCATCTTACCACTAGCTCTGAGTATTAGTTTCAGAAAACTGGGGTGATTTTAACTACCAACTGGGCACAGGAATTGTGCAGAGATTTCTCAAACCATTTGTAAGTGACCCATTTTAGAATGGCTTGGGCCTCAACATTTGGTATTGATTTTATGTTTTCTGCTCTTCAGGGTTTGTAGCTCCCTTACATATGAACACATGGATAGCACAGGAAAATCACCAGCTATTGGAAGAGTATGAATTCAAATAGCTGCTCAGGTCTCCACTTATATTCCAGATAATGTTCTGAGTGGATACATCAAAAGGGTTAAGTGGGGATCGCTGTGTGTCCTGTTGAGTCATGTGGGTTCCTGTCAGACATCACATCTCAGCCAGATCCCATTTGAAAAGAAAACATGAATCCAGAGGGCATTCCAAATACCACTTATGTTTCAGAGGGACAGACTGCTGCTTGTGATGCTCCACTGACTTTTCTTTTTCTTCCCATGACTCCTGGGTTCCGTGACTTTATGACAAAATCTGAGCTATCTGAGAAACCCTAAAGAACTGCTGGCTTAGGCAGCTGGCTTGCACAGCCAGAAGGACCTGAAAATTCAATGGATCAGGGTGACTCCCATTTATATTCAAGTGGTAGAAATTGAATGTGTGACTCCACTGCAAGTTTTTTATAGAGACACTAGATAGCATGAGGTAGAATTAAACTCACCCATAGTACATCCCTTGAAATGTTATTAAGTGGAGGAGGGGGTATTGAGAAGTAAGAATTATGAGATTATTTGATTGGTCGCTCAATTTTACCCTTACGGATACAAACAGGGGGATTTTCATGTATGTAACATTGTGGTTAAGAAGTGCATATTGGACTATAAAGGTAGAAGAAGAAATCCACACAGTCCATAAATCCTTCCTGTAGGTTTCTAATGGATCATCTTTTAGCCTCTACGTGAATATTTCTTTTGACAGAAAAATGATCCCTTCTAAAACAGCCTTTCTTTTTTCCTTTGGTTCAACATGTAATGATTTTCTTTGCTCTTACATTTTCATCAGATGTAATTCAGCCTCATGCTGTCCACAGACAATTTCCATTCTTCCTCAGGTAGCAGTATGTCCTCTTAGCCTTCTTCTGAATAAACATCCTTGCTCTCTTCCATGTCCTTTAACAGGTAGATATCCTACATACTGAGTTATGGGTCGTGATGTGGTCTCCTTTAGTCATGACCAATAGCTCTTAGAGGCTATCCTCAGCAAATATTAGATTGCAGGAAGACTCAGGGTGGCTTGATTTTTAAGATCTCTGTAGGTAGGAGCTGAAAAGTCCTAGCTATCTCCACTGAATCCTTCTTGTTTCTGCTTTGCTTAGACTGTGAGTTGGTGAGAAAAATCTAACATTCTAGACAGTGACCAAGGAGACATAGTTAGTGTTCAGAATGTGATCTCATGGGTCACGAGGTAGATGACTATTTGATTCTATACTACCTTGGGGTTTATAGTATAGGTCTAGTATAGGGCTCTGAGGGGCACAGACAAATCCTATTAGGACCCTCAAAAGGGACACGGGATGCACACATTTGCTAAGTGCTTATTTTGTATGCATCCCATAGAGTCATGTGGGGTTCCTGTCAGTATATAATATGTACATATCATCTGGTTTTCAGGCAAACACTTCTGGAAGAGAGACAGTGTTCCCATTTAACAGATGAGATTGAAAAGGGTACATGTATGTCCAAGATCAAGTGTCCACAACACTACAATTCACATGTTTCTTTTGAGATGGGGTCTCATGATATAGCCTAGGTTAGCTTTTAACTCATAATCCTCCTGCCTCAGTCTCCTGAGTGCTGGGTGACAGGTGTGCACAGCCATGCCTGCTTGAATCACGTCTTTGTGGAAATACAAAGTCCGTGCCTTGCCTTCAACTCCACACTTACTAAACATCAACTGGGAAATGAATATTTCTTAAGCATGTACACAGAGATTAACAAAAGGAAATAAATATTTCTTAAGCATGTACACAGAGATTACCAAAAGGAAAGGTGAGAGACATTGTGCCCAATTCCTAAAAGGCATCTTCCCTCCTGGTGCTAGGGATAGATGCCTGGACCTCACACTTGTAAAACACATACTTTGCCACTGAGCCACATTCCAGTCCAGTATCTCTGAATTTCTGAAGGAGTTAAGAAAGGCAAATATGTCATTCATCAAGACATGGATATACAAATACATTTTGCATAAGTTATTAAGTTACTTAATTAAGGCGATTTGAAAACCTGTATCTACACTTAGATTCCTAATAAATGTTCTCTATCAGGCCTAGAAATGTCCACAGGACTGTACATTTTTGACAGCCTTATATAAATATGGTCCAACTGGCAGTAAAAATATTGATGGCCTCAAACGTCAACACATTTACATTCCTCCAATTCTCTTAGGGAAAGGTAGAATGGGCCTTTATCAAGTTTTCCTCTAAAAATCCATACGTAATACATATATGGATTTTAGAGACTTGGGTGGGAAAGGCAAGGTTGAGCACTGTTCAGATAAGAGCAAAATGCCTTCCAACTTTCTCTGGATTAAACGGGAGTCAAAAATTGAAAACAGTTCAACTTCCAAGGTTAGAGAATGTGCTATAGTAAATTAATTGCATAAAAATCACTTTGCTATCATTGATTCTATCCTCCAGACTCCAGGCACCACCATGCAGAGAACAACCCAATGAAGTTGTTATCTTTCTCAGAAGTATAGTCCTATGACATTTCTTAGCTGCCTATTTCTCTATTAGCAACAGTTGTTGCAAGTTCTACTCGATGTCTAATGTGAATCCTAGCTGCTACTGTCCATGTGTACTATAATCTATAGGAAGATTGCTTCAAAAATATTCATTCAAAGCCGGGCACTGGTGGCTCATGCCTGTAATCCTAGCTACTCAGGAGGCTGAGATCTGAGGATCGAGGTTCAAAGCCAGCCCGGGCAGGAGAGACCGTGAGACTCTTATCTCCAATAAACCACCAGAAAACCGGAAGTGGCGCTGTAGCTCAAGTGGTAGAGCGCTCGCCTTGAGCTGAAGAGCTGAGGGACAGCGCCCAGGCCCAGAGTTCAAGTCCCACGACCGACCAAAAAAAAAAATATTCATTCAACACTTGAAAATAGTCATAAGACCCTTGATTGTGGTTTCTTAATCTTCTTAGCCTTCCCTGAAATTACTTTAGGAGGAAAATGTTTTGATTCCTTTAATCATTATTATAGTTATTTCCCTTCTTACCTCCTTGTGAGGCCAAATAAGAGAACAGTTAGAGAACCTGAAATAAGGCTAGACAGAGAGACACATGGCTTCCTAGCTTGTGGGTGGCATAGTTCTCCTAGTATATTAACGCCAGCTTGAACCCTGCTCAACCAAGTACCTCACGGAAAAATCTTGCCCACACAATGGAAGGCTATGATCATGTCGAATGAAAGCCTGGCTATTTCTTTTGTGGTTCCCTGCTTCATACCACTGGCTAGCTTGTGTGATGGGCACGGTACGCAGGATCCTCCAGGCCTTAGCCCATGTTTTTCCCACCACTGTCCTTGGAGGCTGGTGCGATAGCCAGGCTCACAGGAGTATGAATGCAGAAGGATGGTGAAGCTCCCTACAGCCAGTTCCCTACAGCTAACCATATAGCCAGTAATTAGAGAAACTAGAATTCATGATCACCTGGTACAGATCACAAGGGAGAAGGTAGACTTAATTTGTGATAAATAAGTACATTCCTTTAGCCACACAAGCACATTTTGTAAATGTAGGCAGTCACTTATATCACTAGTACCGAAGAAAACAAGTATCAGACACATTTTTGCATTGGGAACGTGGTTCCCCTAACCTATCAATACCTTCTTTGGTGATTGTGTGTGAACTAGGTGCTTTGCATCCCCCACAAGCTACACCTCACCTATTTCAGGATGGACCTAGAAGAAGAATCTCCTTAGATTTCAGTACCTTCCTTTGGAATCCATTCATTCATCATTTATTCATGCATTCATTTTTAAGTGCTTATTAAGTACCCCATAGCAAGCCAAAAACTGGGCAGAGAGACTAGTTACAGTCAAGGACATGCTGCTGCTCTCAGGAACCTGCTCTATCAAAGAGTCAAATTTTAACCTTCCTTTTCCCAGGGGAAGACCCTGAGGCTCGGCGACTGCGGACTGTGAAGAACATTGCTGATCTACGGCAGAATCTGGAGGAGACCATGTCCAGTTTACGGGGAACTCAGGTTACACACAGGTATCAACAGCATGAATTACTTGGTTGAATTAAATGGAAACTTGATTTTCACAGTTTGTCATTTGTTGGCTCATGTCACCCACAAAGTAATTTGGTTCAGAATGGAAAAAATGACCTTGCTCCTCAAATATGCTAGAATTCACAAAGAGTACTAGGTAACACATAGCAAGACAGTATAGGGAAGAAAAGTTAGTATAGACTGACTCCTTCCAAAAGCAGGTTAACTAAATTCACTCCACAGAGGATATTACAGAGATGCTGAATTTAAGTTTCAGTCTGTTTGTGTTGTGCAGTTCAAATGGGCAGATGAACTATGTTTGAACTGTGTGATAAATTGAATAACTTGAATTCTTACCCACTCTTCTGATGCACAACACTGTAATATTATTAGTCATGCACGTGCATAAAACACGTACAGAAATGTTTATGAAAACTTAACTGTGTTTAAACTATGATTTAGTTGGATGGACTCTAGGATTACATTGGAAACGCTTATCAGCTTGTTTTCATTGCTCAGCAAGAACTTGAAGAGGATGCAACCCTGTGATGTCCTTTGAGATTTGGGTAGAATGACGTTTCACAGTTTGAGTTAGGCTTTGAAAATCAAAGGAAAGGCCTAGTTACCCCTGCTGAACTCCCAGGGAGTCTCCTTTGCTTCTCCAGTTTCTTTAGTAAATGAGTAAGGAGGGGGAGACACAGGGCTTCCCTGCTGTCAGCAGTTCTGGCAAATTAGGGTTAACCACTGAGGGTTTGTCTGTAGTAGTAGGACTGAGGCATCCAGAATGTGGGAACTGAGGCCACTTCCAGGATGGAGTGGGAGGACAAGAAAAATAGCTGTAGGTACCACATATGCTCTACAGAGGAAAGTGAGTTTTAGAGGTGATATTTCCAAAGACTTTAGGTATTTGAAGAGCAGTCTGGGTCATGTGTAACTCTGATTAGATATGAAACAGCCCTCTTTCTACCATCAGCACCAAAACTGAGTTAACATTACCATGGCATTTCTTTTGATAAATTTCTTGGCTTGAAGTAGGGTTGGTAATTCTGACCCTCCCTGGTTTCTTCTTTGGGATAGACTCTTAACTTTCTGCCAGGAAGGAAAGTCCAGTGATGTCCTAAAAGGAGCCTAGACTTCACTGTGTCATACAGTCTGAGGACTGTGAAGACTTAGAATGCATAATGGTCTTTGTAGTGCCCATTGATGAGCCTGACAGATCTACTCCACATGACTTGAATTATTAAGTACCTCAAACCCTGACATTTGCCTTTTTTTTTCAGGTATTTTAGACAAAATATGGGGGAAAATGGACATTAGAAGTTTAGAAAAATTAGAATCCTCCCCTCAGTTCAGTAGGAAGATAGCTGAGGATATGCAGTGTGATGTTAGGACCTCCAGGGTGAGCTGTGCATCCTGTCTGCAGAGAAGCAGAACAGCTATGCCATTCTAGAACAAATGAACAGTGGAAACGTTCATGTCCCTTCTTTCCTACCTCTGCATTTTCTATTTTCTTTCTTAGGTTAGGGGAAAGATTCTGGTAACATTTAATTAAAGTAGTTGGTAGAGGATATCTTATGCTATGTTACTAAGGAAAAAGCCTGCTAGCATTTCAGAATATTATATAGACATGGAACTTCTCTCTTACTTTGTGTGTGTGTGTGTGTGTGTGTGTGTGTGAGTGTGTGTGTGTGCGTGCGCGCACATGTGTGCGAGCACGTCATTACTAGGGATTGAATTCAGAGCCTAGATGCTGTCCCTTTAGCTTTTTGCTCAAGTCTAGTGCTTTACTACTTCAGTCACAGCTCTCCTTCTGGCTTTTTGCTTGTTAATTGGAGATAAGAGTCTCATGGGCTTTTCTGACCAGGCTGGCTTTGAACTACAATCCTCAGATCTCAGCTTCCGAGTAGCTAGCCACCAGTACCCAGATGCTTTTCCATTTTTAACAGCAGAAACATTCCAGGTAGTACTTGGTGCCTGTCATTTATCCCACCTTTTATATGAAATTTTTTCATAATCCTGAAAGTCTAAAAATATATAAACTGCAAGAGGTACCGGACACCCTAGGATCTAACTTCGGGCTGATTTTATGGTTTCAGCACATTGGAAACAACGTTTGACACCAATGTCACCACAGAGATAAGTGGCCGAAGCATCCTCAGCCTAACAGGGAGGCCCACTCCTCTGTCCTGGAGACTTGGCCAGTCCAGCCCTCGGCTCCAGGCAGGTGATGCTCCCTCAATGGGCAACGGGTACCCACCTCGAGCCAATGCCAGCCGCTTCATCAGCTCCGAGTCAGGCCGCTATGTGTACTCTGCTCCACTGAGGAGGCAACTGGCCTCCAGGGGTAGCAGTGTCTGCCATGTGGACGTTCCAGACAAGGCTGGAGAGGAGGTGGACCTGGAAGGTATCAGCATGGATGCCCCTGGTTACATGAGCGACGGGGATGTGCTGAGCAAGAACATCAGGACCGATGATATTACAAGCGGGTGAGTGCCTTGAGGCATCTGTCTTTTAGTGGAATGAGATGAGGTTTGGCTCCTACTTTCTATTGGGCACCTTTACTGAAGTGTTCTAGAGATTGAGCTGGCTGCCTCAACTTCTGCCATCCACGGTGTGATAGAGAATTGGGAGGGATATTGCTGGACTGTGAGTCAGAAGACCTGGGTAGACAGGCTCCACCAGCTGCCAAAGTGACACAGGAGAACAGATCGGCTGTATCAGTCTTTTAAACAAAATTTGCACAATGAATGGTATCCTGACTCCTTGGTGAGGCTGTTCTGCCCCTGCAGGACCTGGCCCGTACCTGCCTCTCAAATCTCAGTGGCTCCCACCTTGTTTTCCCTGCTGCAACTATCTTCTACTCTTCAGTCTCCCCAAGCTCTTCCCAGCCCCATAGCCTTTGTACTTTCTGTTTCCAGATTTGAATCCTATGTCTTAGGTCTCCACATGGCTAGTTCACTCTTGATTCTGCCTCCAGGGAGAAGCCCTCCATGACCATTCCATTTGAAGGAGTTTCTGTCTTGCCCCTGTCCTCATCATCTGCGGCAGGCTCTTGAAAAAACTTACCACCGTTTCAAATTATCCTGATTGTGTGTTGCCACAGTAAGCTCATCATCTTTGTGGATTTATTACATGTAGGTTTGACCATGTTTGGTCAAAATAAATAATTTTTTTTTTTGGTCCGGTCGTGGGGCCTGAACTCTGGGCCTGGGTGCTGTCCCTCAGCTCTTCAGCTCAAGGCTAGCACTCTACCACTTGAGCCACAGCGCCACTTCCGGCTTTTTTTTCTTTTTGCTTATATGGTGCTGAGGAATCAAACCCAGGGCCTCAGGCTTGCAAGGCAAGCGCTCTACCGCTGAGCCACCTTCCCAGCCCAAAATAAATAAATTTTGAAAATTCAAAAGAAATTTTAAGCCAGGCACTGGTGGCTCATACCTGTAATCCTAGCTACTCAGGAGGCTGAGATCTGAGGATCACGATTCAAAACCATCCTGGCAGGAAAATCCCATGAGACTCATCTCTCCAATAAATTATTCAGAAAAAGACAGAAATGGCACTGTAATTCACAAGTGGTAGAGCACTAGCCTTAAGTCAAAGAAGCTCAGGGTCAGTGCTCAGGCCCAGAGTACAAGCCCCAGGACTGGAAAAAAAAAAATTTTAAGCCCAAGTTGAAATTCCCAAGTGTGTATTACATAGCATAGTTGCCACAGAGAAGTTCTCATCAGTCCAGTTACATCACTTGTGTTTAAATTGTCATGTGATTGCCTGAGTGTTTCTTTACACTGAATTCTGTGAAACTACATCTGCCATAAAGGTTAATGGTGACCCCTAAAGCCAGTTAAAAGAGAATGTGACTGGGGCTGGGAAGGTGGCTCAGTGGTAGAGCACTTGCCTTGCATGCATGAGGCCCTGGGTTTGATTCCTCAGCACCACATAAGAAAAAAGAAAAAAGCTGGAAGTGGCGCTGTGGCTCAAGTGGTAGGGCACTAGCCTTGAGCTGAAGAGCTGAAGGACAGCACCCAGGCCCAGAGTTCAGATACCACGACCAGACCCCACCCCCTCAAAAAAAAGAGAGAGAGAGAATGTGACTAATTGAGATGATAAAGTGAAAGTTTTAGATTTATTGAAAGGCAGCCTGTCTTTAGCAGAAGTAGGATGGCATAATGGGAAAATGAATCAAGATCTGAGATTTCTGAGAATTCATGATTTTTCATCACATCAATCTCTGTGGAACTACATACTTGTAGATTCCAAGGTTTTACTGTAGTTTAACATCTCCCTACTCACTCCTGCTTACAAGAGCTACCATGACACCATAACCTTTGTTGATGATTGAATCTCTAGTTGACTATATATAAAAAAGGTCATAAATATTGTTGAACAGGGGTATAGTTCATTGTTATTGTGCTTGACTAGCATGTGGGAGGTCCTGAATTCAATCCCCAGCACTAAAAATATATATAAATTAATAATACCAGAAATACCAGAAGTGGATTTGGAAAGCAGTATGGAGGTTCCTCAAAAGACTCCACATAGAGCTCCCCTATGACCCAACAATCCCACTTTTGGGCATTTACTCAAATGTTCATAAACAAGACCACACTAAAGCTACCAGCACGACTATGTTTATTGCAGCATTATTTACTATAGCTAAGATATGGGACCAACCCAGATGCCACTCAGTAAATGAATGGATCAAGAAAATGTGGTATATATACACAATGGAATTCTATGCCTCCATCAGAAAGAATGACATTGCTCATTTGTTAGGAAATGGAAAAACTTGGAAAAA
>NW_012267262.1:1449270-1537546 GCF_000151885.1 Dipodomys ordii
CTCAAGTGGTAGAGCGCTCACCTTGAGCTGAAGAGCTGAGGGACAGCGCCCAGGCCCAGAGTTCAAGCCCCACGACCGACAAAAAAAAAAAGTCCTGAGTTCAAGCCCCAGTACTGCATTCATATATACATACATATATACAAAAAACAGTAGTATGGAACATATCTAGTAATAAAACTGGATTGTACATAATTTAATCATTTATTATTATTTAAGAAGACCCTTGGTATCTAGAATGTCTTCAAGTTTTCCATTATCAATCCTCATCTTAATATGTTATACCTTTGTTATTTTGAGTCTTTTTTAATCTCTGAAAAAGAGCTTACTTTATTCTTTGGCGGGGGAGAGGGTGGGTCTGTCATGAGGCTTGAACTCTGGGCCTGGGTGCTGTCCCCTGAGCTCTTCAGCTCAAGGCTAGCGCTCTACCACTTAAGCCACAGTGCCCCTTCTGGTTTTCTGGTAGTTCATTGGAGATCAGAGTCTCACGGACTTTCCTGCCCAGGCTGGCTTTGAACCTCAGTCATCAGATCTCAGCCTCTTGAATAGCGTGAGCCACCAGCGCCCTGCTCTTACTTTGCTCTTGAATCAGTCTTTTAATCCTAACCAGGTTAACTTAATTTTGATGTAGCATTAAGATTGTCCACAAGATGGCGATTTGAGGACACTAAACTAAAGCTCAATGATGCTACAAAATTCCTGCTTTCTTCTGCTATCCAAACCAGAGCCTTTCCTCTTCTAAAAAGAATACATATTTACATTTCAGTTCTTCTCAAAGCTTACATTTTTTAGTATGTATGATAGTGCTTAGAACAAGTATAGATAAAAGTAAGAAATGTAAGCAACCTACCCAATTACTGACATTGAAAAGTCTTGGGTCTGGTTTTTCTTCCCCTGTTCCTTTTATTATAGAGATGAGGCGAGAAGTCCAGATGACACTTAAGGTTCCTCCTACTTGTAACACTCTTGAACACTTGTTGAACATGACTGTGAACATGCATGTGAACATCTGCTTTGAAACCAGATAGGCGGTTTACCTTTGCATGCTGAGTGATTAATGTTTTTTCTACCCAATTCTTTTTCTCATATAAACAGGAAAGATTGTAAGTATGGAAAAGCTGGTATCTGTTCTCCAGAATCTGCCAAATAAGTCATGAACTGAACACTAAATATACAAGGGCTTAAGCCTTGCCCAGCCCCTTCGAAGCCCTGTGACATCTACACATCATTTAACTTCCCTAAGCACTAAGTATTAAGTGTGACTTTTTTTCCCTTCTACAGGTAGGTTTTCCTTTGAGGAAAATCTGATCAATGACAAATGTTTAATAAAGGCACAAAATCTCAGCTAGGATCTAGATATCTGTTGGACTCACACATCCAAGCTCTTGGAAACAGGGAACTGATGAAGTTGGCATTCAGCTGTTTATTTGGCTTAGTAGAAACCTAGCCTTGAGTGTGAGTAATATATCACCAGCACAAAGGCCTTGTGTAGAAAGATCTTAAAAAAAAAAGTTAATGGCAAAAGAAAACCTGATATGGAATTAAGGCCTAGTTTCTGGAAACCTCAGACCTGTGTTTTTCAAATGTTGTGGCATCTTGATTTGGTATGGCAGCTGGCTGTTTTGTATGTATGCATATAAACATAATATATATCTATAATATATATATGGTTCAGTTCATGTTCTTCACTGGATATGTGTTCATCTGCTCCTATGTATATCCTTCAATTTTTCCTAAGGTAGAGATAACATAACTTGATCACTATTTATGTACATCTGTCAAGCCCTTTAGTTTATGCTGGTGTGTTTAAGTGCTTACAAATTGTCATCTGCTCTGACCACTTCTTCTTTTAGATTGATAAATTGGGCCTTAACTGTGGTGACAAAGAAATTTAAATGGCAGATGGCTATGTCTCTTATTAAGTTTTACCTCTGAAAGTCAATTCTCTATTCAGATGCTAAATATTCAGAGTACCATAAGGTACAGAATAAAATTAAAGGACAGATTTAGCATCCATATGTTTTGAAGGATTTTTTTTCTTTTCAAAGCTAGCACTGAGTTGTATAATCTTCCAAAGGGTAAATATGCATCCCTTCATAGGAAAAAATGACTATTTAGATTTAACATCAGAAATGTTCTCCGTTGGTGATTTCTCATGGCTTTTAGGTACAAATCTGAATTCCATAGCTGAAAATGGAAGGCTCTTACTCATTTGGCTCATCCACCTTTACTGACTTCTCCAACCACATCTCTCTCTCTCTCTCTCTCTCTCTCTCTCTCACACACACACACACACACACACACACACACACACACACACACACACGCTGTAACCCCCCACCCCTCTCTCCTGACTACCTGCCATTACCATAGGCTGGTTCCTGTATTTGCAGAGCTCTGTCCCTTGGGACAAACTACTTTTTCTCTAGAACCCCTTTCCTCAGAAACCAATCAAACCAAGCCTAGAAACAACACTTCCTTGTGATATACTCCTAGGCCTCCAGTCAGAATTATCTTGTCTTCCTTTATAGCATTTCTAGTGGCCTTGTTTATACTCTAAGGATTTGTAAGCCTCTCATTTGGTATATGAAAAGCTTGAGCGGTACTGGCAGTATGACAGGTATGACAGTATGGTCCTAAGGGACAAACAGACATGAGATTTAGGCTTGACCCTGTCAGATGACCTGAAAGAAATTCGTAACATTTTAAAATTAGAGCTAGAACTTGACAACCTGACAATGAGTCTATAGTGCTCAGAGAGACAGAGAGGGTGGGGATAAGGAAGAGGAGGAAGGAGAGGAAGGGGGAGGCAGGGGAGGAGGAAAGGAAGAGATTTTTGTCCTAGGATCTCCTAGAAGACAGATAGTGCCCCTCATTTTTCTAAGCCTAGAGAGTAAGATATAGGTACACTCTGGGCATTTGATATTTTGTGAATAATCTGGTGCCCATCCCAGCAGGACCGTGAGCTGATATATTTGCTGTTGGCAGCTGTAGAACTCCACAGTTCTATTTACAAAATATTCAGAGCCAGGCGCTGGTGGCTCATGCCTGTAATCCTAGCCACTCAGGAGGCTGAGATCTGAGGATCGCGGTTCAAAGCCAGCCCGGGCAGGAGAGACCGTGAGACTCCTATCTCCAATAAACCACCAGAAAACTGGAAGTGGTGCTGTAGCTCAAGTGGTAGAGGGCTTGCCTTGAGCTGAAGAGCTGAGGGACAGCGCCCAGGCCCAGAGTTCAAGCCCCACGACCGACAAAAAAAAAAAAAAAAAAAAAAAATTCAGAGATAGATATCTGAGCCTGTGGTGTCTATTTAGTGGTAGATATGTAATGTGATATTGTGATACTTGGGTGTTTGGTGTTTTTAATTATCACAGTTATTTGGTTGAGACTATTGACTCAGGACATTCTGGGCTAGAATAGTTGGGTTTTATATGTGGCATCACCAGTAATCCAATGCAGAGGAAAAACTGGGTTGTGAGCAGTTTGAATTTGTGCATTTTGATGGTCTCAGTATTCCTTGTTTTTTGTTTGTTTTTGTTTTTGTTTGTCAGTTGTGGAGCTTGAACTTGGGGGCCTAGGCGATATCCCTGAGCCTCTTTGTGCTCAAAGCTAGGGCTCTACCACGTAAGCCACAGTACCACTTCCAGTTTTTGAGTGGTTAATTGGAAATAAGTGTCTCATGGAGAGTTTAGTGCCCAGACTGGCTTTAAATTTCGATCCTCAGATCTCAGCCTCCTGAATAGCTAGGATTACATGTGTGAGCCACCAGCGCCCAGCAGTATTCCCTGTTCGATGTCAGGGATTACTCTATTTCAGCTATTACTTCTATTTTAGAAAACCAGTTCCATTCCTCCAGAGAGAACTGTGCTTGAGACCAAAGCCTTGTTGAGCTTCTGTCTTGTTCTCTGATTTTCTGAGGCCTTTTGGGTACCTCTATACCAATGAGCCTAGTGTGTGTGTGGGGGGGGGGGGGAGAAAGTCAGTTCAGATCATTCTAGGCCATTGCCCAGTGGACTCATAGCACATAGAGAGGCACATTCCTTTTTCCCTTCCTCTGTTGAACATCAAGGAAAAAAGGCTCATGTGTCTCTCACCAAGGCAGCTAAAACATAACTGGCAGCCAAATCAGTACATTCCCAGCTAGAAAGGTTCTTTCTTATCTGCTGACTCTCTTCCACTGTCTGAAGGCCAGACCCAGAGCAACCTAGCATACTGTTGTTCCTGGCAAACTGATAGGACCGGAAGCCAAAATGTATCCTGGGGCCAAGATAAAGGGTTGGAGAAAGGCTGTCCTGAAAGGCCCTAGATTCAGGGCAGATTCTAGTAGGGTGTGGCCAGCATCTGGCATCTCTGATTTGAAAAGGATAGGTTCTTATTTCTCTGGGCAGATCTCACGAACGTGATCCAGGTTGGTGGGCTCTCTGGAGACTCAGGAAGTTCCAGCTTCCAGCCAGCCCCCAGGCTGGTCTTGATGGGATTAGGAAGATAGACTGCCAAGGAAAGGTAGAACATCTCCTGTTACCAATTTGGAACCCCCTCCCCCACACCCCTTCATAGATTTGTTTTGTGGTGGTTTATTATACAGGCATGATTGATTAAATCACTGGCCATTGGCAATTAAGTAAGTCTCTAGTCCTCTTCCTTTGGAGGGTGGAGTGGAAAGTTCCAACCTGCTAATCATAGGGTTGGTTCCTCTGGCAACCAGCCTCCACACTCAGCTCAGTGGCACGAGTGGATGTTAGTGCCCTCTTCTTCCCCATAACTCAGGAAATTCCAAGAATTCGGGAGCTCTTATCAGGAGCCAGAGGTGGAAAGTAAAGTCTATTTCTTATTATGTCATAGTAGTCTTTGTACCTAATGCACACGCAAAAAGTTCAGAGAGGCTCTGAAATGAAGATAGAGCCGCAAGCAGAACAATAGCTTGTTGATGGGGTCCGGGCTTGTCCTTTTTAAGTGTCTTTTCATTCTGTTCCCCTTGTGTTTCCTTACTGACGGGGCTTATGGCACAGAAATTTATAGAAACCATAAATAATTCTCTCCCCATCTGATTTTTTTGAGATGCTAAAATATTCTGGGCAAAAACTGTGATCTTCCCCACCTCCACTTTCCTAAAGCAGCTCAAGTTCAGACTGAGACAGAGGGCAAGATTAACTTCCCCAAGTGCTGCACATAAGTAACATGGCTGTGATGTCATCTGACATGGGCGGTTTGTTGGATGGGTGGCTCTGGGGACCAGTCAGTGTCAGTCATTCCTGATAGCTAGAGAGGCAGAGACTGTGTATACCTCTTCTCTGAGCTGTGGGGTCCCATTGATTTACTGAGTATGGAAAATCTGTTAAATTTATCAACAGCTGGAAAAGCAGTCTTATCAGAGGAGAGAGAACAACCCAGCTACTAGCCAGTGGGAAGGGGTACAGTTCCTCTACCAGCATTCCCAAGCCTCAGGCAGAAATGAGGATTAAAGCCAGATTGATTAGAGAAATGAGATGAAGTAGAATCCCAGTCCAGACCCACTCATATATACTAGCAAATGTTGACCTACTTGATTTAGAGAGGGAAAAAAAGAGCAGGATATCTTGTTTTCTCAGAAAACGGGGCTTAAGACCTGACTTCCTAGGAATTTCTGAGCTTAGCTTGAGGTTTGAACCCTAACCTCCCCTTTCCTCCATCTAATAAGGAAGGAAAAAAAAAGACCAAAAGCAGATAGATACTTAGGGAGAAAGTAGTCATTCTAAGGCCCTTTTTTTTTGTTGTGGGAGCCACTAGAGTTAGAGATTATATATGCCTTCCCATGTAGCCAAGGGTGACCTCTAACTCCTGATTCTCCTGTCTCATCTTCCCAAGTCACGCTTGGCTACGCAGGCCAAGAAAGCAACGCAGGGGTTGCTTTCTTCTTTTTAGCCCTGTCCTCCATCCTATACCTTTCCAAAGCCTAGGCTGTCCTAAAAAACCTTTCCTTTGCTTACCCTCTGAGGAGGCTCCAGGCATAAAACAGCTTTTTGTTTGCTTGAGACTGCTGAAGGTACTAAAATCAGATGACCAGCAAGACACAGTCACCAAATCCTAGTGTGACAGAAGGGAGGTCACGGAACAGAGTCTCGTGTAGGGCAGTATGAGATAGTGAGCTAAGGACCCCAGTATGGAAGCAGGAAGTTCTGTTGGGACATACACCCCCACCACAAAACCAAGACCAATGGGAAGAGTGTGTGTGTGTGTGTTATTCAGTCAGACCTGGATTAGCAGGCTGGATCCAATGCTCATAGCTATAGGCCCTGGAGCCAGCTCTTTCATTCTCATGCCCTGTCTCCAGGTTGTTGTGAAGCTTTAGTGTGATTCTCAGCCTGGGGCCTGGCATGTATACACTAAGCATGCAGCAGGTACTCAGACTATTGTGCCCATCACCCTCACCATCAATAGCAGCTGCAGCATCTTTAAGATCTAAGAGCTGGGCCTTGAAGGGTAAATAAGGAATCTAGGCTGACCAAAGTCAAGTGCAGCTGCTTCAGAGTATATAGGAAGACATATTTGTACATAGAGCCAGACATGGACTGAAAATTCATGATGGGATGTGGGTTCAGATCAGAGGGTGTTGTAGAGTCTAGAGGCTAGGAGTAAGACTGAGGCTAGGGTAATAGACTGGTAGTGAAGTGGAGCACATTTTTTTACATTAAACTCAACTTGACATAGGAACCAGCTGGACAAAGATCATGAAGGATTCAAAGAATAGACAGGGACATTTCCCAGTCCCAGGCTAGATAGCAGTGGGAAGTGGATGTCATTTGTCCTCAGTGACCTCCATCCTTTTCCAGTTGTTCTTCTTGCTCTTCAGTACCAGGGCTGTTTAAGTGTTTAAGCAGACTTCGTGGCAACCAATACAATGATTCTGCCACTCAGAAAATCTCCAGTCTCTCAGCCTTCCAGTTCTTGCACTGGAGAGGCCCAAGGCCCAATGGGAAAGATTGGTCTATGTTAAGGGATAGTATACCTTGAGAGAGAGGCAGCATGGTGGCTCCCAGAGAGGTGTGCAAACAACACAGACCTTGGGAAGGCCTTCATGTCCTCACTTTATCCTTCTGGGAAGCTAGCTGTTTTCATCTGCCAAGGAGAATAATAATAATCCCAGGGGTTTCAGGGATAACTGAGTAGGCTAACACAGGCAGAATGTGGTCTTGTATCTGCAGCACTACAGACCTTACCAAGTCACTCTGGTAATAAAATAATGTAACAGGACACAGTGAGATAAAATGTATGCACAGTATCCCTTCAGTGCCCACTACAGTGTAAAATTACTCCTACTTCATTTTGCCCTGGCATGGAGCTGGTATGGTGGCTCCTGAGAGTGTGGAGGAGTTGAAACTGGAATATCACCAATGGTTACATGGGACATATTAAATGTTCCACAGCACCAGGTCCTGTGGCTCACACTTATAATCCTAGCTACTCAGGAGACTGAGATCTGAGGATCATAGTTCAAAGCCAACCCAAGCAGGAAAGTCCGTGAGATTTATCTCTAACCACCAGAAAATGGCAGTGGTGTTGTGGCTCAAGGTGGTCCAGCACTAGCCTTGAGCATAAGCATAAGCCTTGAGTTCAAGCCCAATGACTGATACAACAAACAAAAAATAAATGAATAAATGCTCCACTAACAGCCACTGGGCTGGGTTAGGGAACCATCTCTAACTAAGCATGCAGAGCAGGATGCTCCTTCCTTTTCCTGCTCACTGTCTGGACATGTCTGCCATGTAGGAGAACAAACTCCTTGCCTTCTCAAGACTCTGCAGCAGTAAACAATGTGAACAAAGCTCATGTCAACATTCGTTAGATAGCTCAGCCCCAGGTGTTTAACCAAGGCAAATTCCACCATGGGTTCATTCATCAACAGTACTGAGGTTCTGCATTTTATTGGGTTCAAGTCAGAAGATAGTTAACAAATATATGATACCCCCCCCCCACACACACACCAGATGTATCCTGAGGTGAGCCAGACTAAAGAAGCCCTGAGAATTTATTCTCTAGTCCTGCCCACTTGACACTCCTTCCTTTTACGCCAATATTTGATTATCCAAGCTCCTCACCTAGGGTACTGTAGGGCTCATGAGTTCACACTGAAGAATACTCACACATGTAGGGATGCCATCTCCAGACCTGTATCTAAGACTAGATGCTCAAGAATTGGGCTACTAAATGTTGAGCCCTTCTGAAAATGAATATTATTTTCATTTTACTACAAGAGAAGATGAAGTCCTTAGAAACAGGCATGGGAAACTTTTTCTCTGCCAAGGGCCATTTGGATATTTGGATATTTATAACATCATTCACAGGCCATGTGAAATTATCCATATAGGCAGATAGGTCATGAGTCCTCCACCCCTTCCTGGGTGTGTTGGCGGGGGGGGGGGGGAGAGGGGAGTCAGTCATGGGGCTTGAACTCTGGGCCTGGGTGCTGTCCCTTTAGCTTTTTAGCTCAAGGTGAGTGCTCTATCACTTGAGCCACAGGGCCACTTCCGGTTTTATGATGGTTTATTGAAGATAAGAGTCTCAGGGACTATGCTTTCCCAGACTGGCTTTGAACCACAATCCTCAGATCTCAGCCTCCTGAGTAGCTAGGATACAGGCCAGCATCCAGCGGTAATAGGATTTAATTGCTTAAAAGCCATAGTAGTGATGAAAAACTGGTCTTCCCTTTTGTTGTTTCTTTCCCTTTGTTTACTTGCATTTCAGAGTGACCTTGGTGTCCTTCTGCATCCTCCCAGCTACCATCTTCATCCTATTTAGTGCCATCTGTAGGCATCTTCTTGCTGTGTACTTGAAGCTTTACAAATAAGTACACCTTAGGGAGAGGGACCTGAGGGGTCATTAGATGCCCCCAAGCTGCCCTGTGTTTTCCTCTTACACTTTGGCATACTTGCATCTAGAAAAGCAGTCCACATTAGCTTTTATCTTAAGCAGGTGGGTCATTCAGACCGCAAATCCCCTTCTGAGTTAGTTTTCAAGAGCAAACAGCTAGAGTGGCTCTACTGATTTATGATGCAAGGTTGTAGAATTGCAAGTTCGAGTGGAGGTGAATATGAAAGGAAACATTTGGACTAGGTTGGGAGTGTTTTGGCCCTGAGACAGTAAGCCCATGTTGAAAGCTTCAAATAGAAGTCCACTTGGGCCAGGGCTCAGATCAAGATAAGAAACCCCAGTTTTGTTGGGAACTTAGGCCCCTCCCATCATTCTGCTCCAGAGGAACGGGTGAGGAGAAGGGTAATGGAAGACACTTTAGACTGGAAGGCAGAGAACTTGACTGGCTACATTTCTTGCTTAGGGAGAATTGCTCCTTTTCTGAGCTTATTTTCTCATGTGTTAAATGATTTGGCAGGTTACCTGCTTCCTAGATGTATGATAAGGAGCAAAGGAGATGGTATTTATAAAATATTTTCCACATATATAGTGTTTTGGAATTATTGCATCTATTTGCCTTTTTAATCTTTTATTCTATTTAGGCCATTTGTTAATAGGATTTCATGCTGTTTCTGTTTCTTGAATACTATGACCAAGTAGTTACTGGCTGGATCAGAGTTGTTCTATGCAGGTTCTACAGAAAAACAGAACTAACACAGTAAATGACTGAGTGATCTTTAAGGAGTTGATCATACCATGATTCAAAGCCTCCAAGGTAGATCAACAGGTTAGAGACTCAAGGAAGATTAATGTTTTAGCTCAAGTCCAAAGTCAGTCTAGAGGCAGAATTCCCTCCTCGGGGATGTCAGTCTTTTTTCTCAAAAGTCTTCAACTGATTAGGTGAGGCTCATCTACCTAAAAGACAGTAATCTATAGTCAGTGTCTACTGACTTAAATATTAATCCCATGTAAAGAATAACTTCAAAGCACTATCTAGACTACTGTTTGACCAAATATCTGGATATTGTGGACTGAGCAAGTTGACACATAAAACTAGCTCATTTATAATAGACCTTGTGGTATGATTAGTGGGACTTAGTCGTAAGGAAGGAGAAGGCTACCTGTGAACTAGAGACAAAAAGAGCAACATATCATAAACATCTATAAGAATTCAAAGTGAATGCATCCTGCCTGGGATAAGATCACAAAATAGAGTATTTATGCATGCCTTGGAAGACCCATTGAATCCTTCCCAGGTCCCCAAGAGTCCTGATAAGAAATGGTGGTTTTTACCTTTCTTCTAAATCTGGAAAAAGGCAGACACACTAGAGGTGTGGACACCTCTAGGGGCCTGATGTCTGTTGAAAACCTGAAGTGAAATAAGACTCCCCATCTCAGGAGAGGCCCCTGTTTGTCTGCAGAGCCTTTCAGCTATAAATCAAGGCCACATTCACTTCTTGATCTTGGGAAAGTGGGAGGTGGGGGGTGGGGGGCTGTGCTTATCTCTACTACATACTTAGAACCTGTATCCTAGTTCCCAGAGCTCTGTGTCTGTAACTGCCTGGTCATCTGTTTTGAGATTACAAATCTCACATACTTGGGCAGTGAAGTCTGAACAAAGTGAAGTCAACTGAAGTTATCAGATGATGGGACAGAATAAATGCCTTGGTTATATAGAAGAGAAGGTTGGCCAAAGTAGTTGACTCCTGTTTGCATGTGCATCTTTTGCCTGACTTACGGTGGCTGAGGTGCTTGTGAGTCTATAGTATGCTAGGTTCTATGTGGAGCTCTTTATAAGCAGTCTTACTTTATCTCAATAGTCCTTTGAGATGGAGGCTGTTTTTGTTGTTGTTATTGATTTTGTTTTGTTTTGTTTTGCTGGTCCTGGGGCTTGAACTCAGGGCCTAGGCACTGTCCCTGAGCTTCTCTTGCTCAGGGCTAGCGTTCTACCTCTTGAGCCACAGCTCTACGTCTGGCTTTTTTGGTAATTTAGTGGAGATGAGTCTAATGGGGGTGGCTGGGAAGGTGGCTCAGTGGTACAGCATTTGCCTTGCATGCATGAGGCCCTGGGTTCGATTCCTCAGCACCCCATAAGCAAAAAGAAAAAAGCCAGAAGTGGCGCTGTGGCTCAAGTGGTAGAGCGCTAGCCTTGAGCTGAAGAGCTGAAGGATAGCACCCAGGCCCAGAGTTCAGGCCCCACGACTAGACCCCCCCCCAAAAAAAAAAAGAGTCTCATGGACTTTCCTACCTGGGCTGACTTCTGTGATCCTCAGATCTCAGCTTGGATTATGGGTGTGAGCCACTGGTGCCCAGCCTTGAAGGCTATTTTTGTTTGTTTTTTGGTCACCTTTTTATCATTGAGCAGATAGAAGTTTGGAAAGGTTGAGTTACTCACTGGGCCAGGTTACACACATAATGGCTGCTAGAATCAAGCATTCCCCAAGCCACATTCAAAGCCTGTGAGAAAGCCCCCTAGGCTCTCTGCAGCATGGTTTCTCACTCAAGCTAGGCCTTATGCGTTGAATTCACAGAAGGCAAGACCAGAAGAGTGTGTCTCCTCTGAACACTGGAAGCCTTACAGAAGGGTGAGGCTCAGAATGCTGAGTTGCACAGGAACTGAAAAATACTTGGGAAGTGTTCACTCATGTCAGGATCACAGAGGCTGGGGCAGGGGCAAAGGCAGGAACCTAACTTTTCTCCAAGCATTCTTAATTCCAACTAAATGTCACAGGTTACTTACTGCAGCATTAGGAACACTTGTATCAACATTCACCCCGCGCTTGTATGGAGAGTTGAATGGAGACAAATTGGTACTGTGTGTATTGGAAATGAATAAGAACAAAATGGTCAGAGGCAAGAGTTCAGATCCAGAGCCAGCACTGATTGCATGGTGATTTACTGAAGTGCCTTGGTACATCAGGGTGTTTCAGTCACCCATAGCTTTCCACCTTTGTAGATATGATACCTGCATTTCAGTGAGGAAATTCTACCCACCTCCACCCCCACCTACTGTGAACCCAAACAAAACCCACCATTACAAGCTCAGCTTCACCCTTAGACCTCAGAACTACACAGGACAAGTTAGAGCTTTATTAATCGAATGGCTTTTGCCTTTCGGGAGTTGTTAGTGAAAATCACTCAGCCATAGAGTCAAGAGGGGGAGGAAGACAAAGATTGAGAACAGAGTGGATTTTCCCTCCTTTGCAGGCTGGTGTAGCCATTCTAGAAGTCACTCCAGAGTTCACAGTTGACTGAGTTGTTCACCAGGGCTGTGTCTGGAGTTTCTTGGGAACTGCCTACATCAAATGTCCTATGGCCGGGCCCTCTATTGACAAACAGCTGGCTTAGCCTGAGACTAAGTATGCACACTCATTCATAATAATGATCATTTTAGTAATATTAATTATCACAGACACTGTTTATTGAGCACTTCTAAATGCCAGGTGCTATGTGCAGCATTTTCTCTGTCTCTTTTTTCATCACTTTAATCTTCGTGATAATCAGAACTGTTCTTCCTATCTCCCTTGAGGATACAGGGACTTGGAAAGAGCATCTGTAACTTGTCCAACGCTGCAAATCTGGAGAGTTAGGGAACCTGGACTCACACAGATATCATGGATTCAGAGAACAGTTTCAGCCATTCACCTCAGACTTTTATGAGATTATCTAGAGCTCAACTTACTTCTTCCCCCTAAATGTGTTTTTCTTGTCTTCCTACCATCTATTTTTTTTTCTTCCTTACTTAGAACCCTGGTCCCTGAGTTTGATTACAGTTATCTGTCTGTCTCTCTCTTTCTTGTGCCAGGTCTGGGGTTGAATTCAGGTCCTCACACTGTGTCTTGGCTTTCTTGCTGAAGGCTGTATCACTTGAGCTGTAGCTCCACTTCCAGCTTTTTGCTAGTTAATTAGAGATAAGAATCTTACATGTTTTTCTAGCCAAGCTAGAGCTTTGATCCTCAGATCCCAGCCTCCTGATTAGCTAGGGTAACAGGCATTGAACCACAAGTACCCAGGTGTCCCTTATCTCTTACCCTTGTTTTCTCTAGTCTTACTGCACTCCTTTCTTACCCTACATCAGTTCTCTAACTTCTGATCTCCATGCCCATCCCACTGAGCCAACATGCACATCAGTGAGGGAAATCTTCTTCACTGCTTAGACTTACTGCTTATGGTTTCTTAGTAACTCCACATCTCCTTTGATAAACTTTGTTCTACTTACCAATACTATGCAGTAAGTAACCTTACCATGTGGCTGCTTGGAATTTCTACCATACTGTTCACAGTGTCTCTGCATTGGGAGTTAGGAAAAGGGCCAATGGTCCGTGGTATTTGGGGCTTGGCAGGGACACCCCTAGAGCTAGAGGGAGGCATCACAGAGACTGTTCTCTCCCAAAGCTGACACATGGGCTGGGGTGACTGGAAAGTCAGGATGGCTATAGCCTTTCCATGTGGTTTAGCTTCCTCACCACATAAAGTCTTGAGTTTGCAGTCTTCTTGAACAGATTCAGGGCCCCTGGGCAAGTATTAGAGTGAGCAAAGTGGAAGCTACATCTCTTCAGAGGGTGACGATAGCTGCCTTAATATAGCAGAAAAAGCAGCCATAGGCCCTTCTAGGCCTAGGAGGAAGGAGCAAAAGTCCCAGCTTTCAATAGGATGATGGCAAGGTCTCCTTGAAAAAGATTATGGGAGATAGGAAATGTTGCTGTGTCATCTTTGGGGAATATGATCTGCCTCATCTGACGCCCCCCCCCCCAGTGACATCTAGCATGGCATAAAGGGTCCTGCCTCCACAGCTCCCATCGTGCAAGCTCTCGATAGAGGCCTAGACCTTAATTTTCTCACTTTTTGCCCCATCCTGAGTACCTAGCATAGTTCATGAAGCCAAAGATTAGGGAGTTATGAGTGATTGGCTTATCAAGCTTCATTTCTTCACTTCTTTCTCTCTATCCTTCTTCCCTGATGTTCACCACCCCCATTCTGGTCCTGCCACTATGGACCACAAGCCTTTCCCTTGATATTAACATATACCTCAGTGCTCTTGCATTGATTTTCTTTTCTTTTTTTTTTTTGGGGGGGGGTCCGGTCATGGGGCCTGAACTCTGGGCCTGGGAGCTGTCCCTCAGCTCTTCAGCTCAAGGCTAGCGCTCTACCACTTGAGCCACAGCACCACTTCCGGCTTTTTTTTCCTGCTTATGTGGTGCTGAGGAATCGAACCCAGGGCCTCATGCATGCAAGGCAAGCGCTCTACCACTGAGCCACCTTCCCAGCCCTTGCATTGATTTTCTCTGGATATAAATCCCTCCCTCATCATCCTGTCCCACCTGTTGCAGTGCTTCAAGGGTCACCCAAGCTAGGAGGCCCCTCTTGGCAACCACAACAGATATCAAGCCTTTTTTCTCTGGCTTCTCAAACCTGTGGTAACACTTTTCTTCATTTTTTTTTGTCCTGTCTGCTGTTTGGATAAGTGACTCCTCCAGGCCAGTATATCACTGAATAGAATGATTGTGTCCCTCCCTCCCTTCTTTCCCTTCCTTCCCCCCCCTTCTCTCTCTCTTTCTATCTATCTTTCTTTTTTGTACTGGTGAATAAAATCAGGACCTCACACAAGCTACACAATCATGCTACTGCTGAGCAATATCCTACTCCTTTTTATTTATTATATTTTGATACCAGGTCTTACTAAGTTAGTTATTCAGGCTGGCTTTATTTTTATTTTTTTATTTATTTATTTTTTTGTCGGTCGTGGGACTTGAACTCTGGGCCTGGGCGCTGTCCCTCAGCTCTTCAGCTCAAGGCGAGCGCTCTACCACTTGAGCTACAGCGCCACTTCCGGTTTTCTGGTGGTTTATTGGAGATAGGAGTCTCACGGTCTCTCCTGCCTGGGCTGGCTTTGAACTGCGATCCTCAGATCTCAGCCTCCTGAGTAGCTAGGATTACAGGCGTGAGCCACCAGCGCCCGGCTCAGGCTGGCTTTAAACTTGTGGCCTTCCTGCCTCAATCTCCCAAATGGCTGGGATAACAGTGTAGATCATGATACCTGTATATATTTTTTTTATTCCTAGTGTCTACCTTTCTACCAGATCTGCTAAGTATGCTTAGTAAATAAGAAATAAAGAGAGAACGAGGATGCTGCTGTTGCTGCTACTACTATTAATAATAATGTAGCTACACTTTCAAAGGGGTTGTTTCTGTAAAATTTTAAAATTATCTTTGAATAGTTGTACCAAGAGGTTTCAATTCAATATATCAGTTAATGAGTACAATGCATCTTGATCAGTCACCCTTTTATAATTCTCTCCCATCTCTCCCAAACTTACCAACCCTTCATTTTCCTAGTTCAATTTTTACATCTATACATTAAGTATCTATGACTGCATTGTCTATCCCTCCTCTCTCCATTCAGCTACCTCCCTCCCCTTGACCTTACCCCCAACTCAGAGTACTTTTCAGGGGGCAGGCAGCTTTTAGGTATCCTTGTTGATATCCCTATTGATATCCTTTGATATTACCATTTTAGAGATGTGAAAACTACGGATGAGATAAATCTCTGTTTCTAGGTCACACAAAGGTGAAGCCATATTCTACAGGCTTCAGAACTCAGCAATGGAAACCTCTGCCTCTTTCATTGCTACCACCTGCTGGGTCACAGGCTCTGAGATGTAAGGGCTTTTCTGGTCTTGTCTCTACAAAGCCTGTCCCTCAGCTGGATTAGTAGAATAGTCATGGGGGAGGCAATCAACTATATATTGATTAGGTAGAATCAAGGATCTGCTACTCTTGGTATCAAGTTTTAAAGTGTTCAGAAAAAGGCTGAAATTTGCTTGGGAAAGGATAACAAGAAGGATGCAAAGTTCAGAATTCAAACAGTAGAAAACATGTTTGGAGAAACTAGATGTTTGGTCATAAGTTCCAGAGAACCAAAGTTGATGGAAATTCTACTTCAATTTTGTCTTGCCTAAACTTCAATTAACTGTTAACCAAAATAAAGAAAAATGTGCTGGAAATTAGACTTTGTCAAATTGGGTGGGGATGCGGGGTCTGCTGTTTGCAAGTATCTGAGCCTCATGATTCCGTTTCTCGGATATTTGAGCTGGGTGTCTGGGTTGTGTTTCCATTGACTACAGAGAGATCCTGCATGAGGTGAGGACAGACATGGTTTTTCTGTAGTCTTCCAGTTGTCAGAATCACATGTTGTTAGACATCACTGTGGCTTAGTTCTATATGGAGCAGAACTTTCTACATTTAGTAGAAAGGAGTCTCCTTAGAAAGCCAATGATAGTGGTTATACCTTGGGTTTCTTTTCAAATTTTCCTAACCTATGCCCCAGTCTAATAAATACAAAAGTCACCCCTTTTTCTGCCCCAAGTTCTGATCTGGAAGATAAAGGATTTGGAAGCACAATAGATTGTAGCTACTGAGAATCACAGTCCCCTAACTATCCGCATACCAGCAGAGACATAAGTGCATATAACGAAAGTGATAGGTTTTTTTTAAAAATGGAAAGTATGTTGAATATACTTTATAACTGTGTAAAGTCTGTGGAATTGAGCTTTACTGCCATCCACATTTGAATGATGACTCCAGCTTAGCTGTCCACCATTTTGTCAAAGAGGCATTTAAACAAATTGAGGGGGACGGTGAAAAGCAGTCAGAGATTCTGTTCTTGTCTGTGCAGCATCACACAGCTGTTGGGACCACAGAGCCTGGAGTATTGATAGAGGGTGGTTTGAGTGTCACATGTTGGTGTCATGAGACACCAACATCTTAGAAATCTCTCCCAGATCTCCTTCCCCATAAAACTGTCTTCCCTAGGTGTGATTCTGAATGTTCTACTGCAAGGTAAGATTTTAGGAGTTTGGAGGCCTAAGTGGAGGTTGGGGAGATGATGTTAGAAATCCATATAGTTAGTAGATGAGGCAGAGTGCCATGGAGAGAATGGCACATATTTGTGTGAAGATCGGAACAAGGGTTCCAGTCACTGGGAATTCATCATATGCCATGTAGGTGTCACAGACCTTTTCTTGAGCAGAACATGCAGTTTTACCAACCTTAGTAGTAAGGAAAGAGCACCCTGGTTTGTGCCCAGCTGAGGAGGCTAGATGGATGTTTCTCTTTTCCTGTGGTCCTTGGTTTCATAGGATGCCATTTGGATTTTAAGAATTTTTACATCACCTGTTCATATAGGATTATGAAGTGCGGTTACTAGGATTATTCAGTGGGGTAGGTGAAGAGGCTTTGGGATCCATCGTTGGACTATAGAAAGATTTTGGTACAGTGGTGAGATCTGCCCAACCTGTATCTGAGCATGAATAGATAAACTTACCTGCAGCCCCTCAGCCAGAGCCTTCTTCTCCCATGGGAATATGTCATCAGCCCTGTTCATGAATGAACAACACATTCATCCATGATGAACTCAGTAAGGAGAAGTAATCTTTAATTAGTTCAAAGTCTGGATTTTCTATGAATAAAACTTTTTGTGTATGTATGTATGTATGTATGTATGTATGTATGTATATATTGCCAGTCCTGGGGCTTGAACTCAGGGCCTGGGCACTGTCCCTGAGCTTCTTTTGCTTAAGACTAGCACTCTACCACTTGAGCCACAGCACCACTTCCAGCTTTTTCTGTTACATAAACAGGTACTGAGGAATCAAACGCAGGGCTTCATGCCTGCTAGGCAAGCATTCTACCACTACGCTACCTTCCCAGCCTCAGAAAACATTTTTTTATCTTCACATATTTTTATCATATTTTTCAAACTTGGGTTTTGCGCTGATGCCCCCTTTCTGAACAATAATGCACCCTATTTTGGGAGGATTGGGGGTCCAGAGTAAAAGAGTATTCATAAATGTAACCTTTCAGAATCACAGTATTACTGGTAGCCCCACATCAACAAAACTTCTGTCAAAATTTTAGCTGTAGAATGTCATTAAAAATTGGGCCTTTTAGTTGTTTGTTTAAAAATTTGTGCTTTTTGGACTTCTGGTCTCATCAGAGATGTGACTGTTTGCACAGAGAACTAGCCTGGGTACTGTTGCCAAGGTGACCCTGTCACAGAAGCAGGTAGAGACGCCAAAAGGCTTAGGCATCCCACGTGGTCAGCTGTTGTGTCTATCTTTCTTGCTGGCTTAATGGCAGGCAATTTGATTCATTCAGTTTTGGGTTCATCCTCTACCTTTGAAAGCCAGAGGCCCATATATCTATTTCTTCATATTGGTGGTAAATGTATTGAATCCCATTTAGAATAAGTGCCCGGGAAGATCCATATCTTGGTAAGAATGTCACCTGGGAGACGCTGATCATCTGAAACCATATACTGAATTCCTTTTACATTTTAGACCCTTTGTATTGCACTTCCCTGTCTGTGTGGAATGGTTTCTCTGCCCCAAGCAAATGATTTCTCTGCCCGACAAACATGTTCAGGATTCCCCTTGAGGGTTTCTTCCTCTGAGAAGCCTTTTTTTTTTTTTTGCTTCTGTCCCTGCTTTTACTCTAGCTAGACTGCATGCAAATGTCTACATGTTTATTTTCCCAGCCAGACACCAGGCTTCTCAAGTTCAAGAACAGAGTTTGATTCTTGTATCCCCAGCACACAGAGTAGTGCCTTGCCTCGCTGTTACCTTAACACATGGGATATCACTAAGCAAAGACTAATTTATGACTAGATGTTGTTCTTAACTATATCTAGTCATATATAGCCACATATATAGTCCTACACATATAACTATGTAATAGTCCTATATAAGCAAGACTTACATATAACTACATATACTCCTTCCTGTGTCCCTATACCCCAGAAATCTGCTTGTGGGCTGAGGCTGAGTGATAATCCCAAAGTGCCTCAGTCTACAGAAGGAATCGCCTCCCAGATATAAGTTGGTTACCTTCCCAACTCTGCCTTGTTTCAGTAAACCTTGACATTTCTTTTGGCTGTAGTTCTGGTAAGATAAGAAGTAAGTTTCATCTATCCAAAACAAAGTGACAGGTGTTTTTCTCTCAGTTTGGCAGAGACTTTGATTATTACCTGGACCTGTCATATGTGAAGGGAGAAGAGAAAGAGATTTTAGAGCTCTGACTCCCATCACCAAGGGCTCCAGTCATCTTCCAAGAAAACACAGAATTCTCAAAGCTTACAAATGCTGCTGACTTTAGTGCAAAGAATTGAACCTATATTGGGGCTGGGAAGGTGGCTCAGCGGTAGAGTGCTTGCCTTGCATGCATGAGGCCCTGGGTTCGATTCCTCAGCACCACATAAACAGAAAAAGCCAGAAGCAGTGCTGTGGCTCCAGTGGTAGAGCACTAGCCTTGAGCTTAAATGCTGAGGAACAGGACCCAGACCCAGAGTTCAGGCCCCATGACTAGCAAAACAACAACAACAAAAAAGAATTGAACCTATATCATAGGACACTTTGGAAGTTAGCCAGGAACCACATCAGAAACCACAAGGAGCAATAAGGCCTACCAGCCTATGAAGTGGGGCCAGCATGTCTCAGGGTATCAAAAATGCTGGAAGTAAAGAGTCTGACAGCATAGAAGGCTTGTCTAGGGCAAAGGCATATGATTTTGTTGTTCTCACATCTTGAGCCCCCACATCTTGTTCTTAATACTGTAAATTTCAGCTTACCTGATACTGCTCACTTCTTCTCTCACCAGCCATCCTGATTTCCAACAAGTAGATTGCTCTGAGGTCTGTAGAACATTGAAGTCTGGATCACAAGTTCATTGATACTTTCAAAGAAAGTTAAAGTTAACAGCAACTATTGTCAAGTCCTGACCTTAGGTGAAGGAGACATCAAGGATCAGTACCTAGGTACTGTTCATGAATATGGACACTAGACTCCTTACCATAGTGGAGGCCATATTTATTATCATCACTGTAGCTGTTAGATTGCTTGAAATTTTAAATTATCATGATATTGTAGTTGTACTGCAGCAGCTAATTCTTGGGGAAACTAAAGCCAATCTAGCAGGTCTCGGGATTTAAGGCAGCATAATCAATAGTTTTAATCAGAAGTGGTATGACTTCCATACCTGTTTAAATGGCAGGTTTGAGGATGGGATGAAAAGGTACAGCATAGGGCATTTTAGGAGGAAGAGAGTTACACTCTGTAATACTGACATTTTATAGATGTCAAAACGTGCACAGCACAACTGGGTGCCAATGACACACACCTGTCTTCCTAAATTTTCAGAAGGCTGAGGTCTGAGGATCATGGTTCAAAGCCAGCCCAGGCAGGAAAATCTCTGAGATTCTCATCTCCAATTGACCACCAGAAAACCACAGAAGTGGAACTGTAGATCAAGTGGTAGAATACTAGCCTTGAGCACAAAAGTTCAGGGATAGCGCCAAGGCCCTGAATTTAGCCCCAGGACTGGCACAAAAACAACAACAACAACAACAAATCACACAGCATTGGCCAGCTGCCATGGGCTCATTCTTGTCATCCTAGGTACTCAGAAAGCTAAGATCTAAGGATCATGAATCAAAGTCAGCTTGGGCATGAAAGTCCATGACATTCTTAACTCCAATTAACCACCCAAGAGCCAGAAGTATAGCTGTAGATCAAGTGGTAGAATGCCAACCTTAAACAAAAAAGCTAAGGAATATCACCCAGATCCTCAATTCAAGACCTAGTACAGGCACACATACACATAGCACTGTCTAAACAAATGAACCATCATATAAATGATGGACATCAACTATCAACGGTATTCATTATTTGTAACAGTGTACCATACTGATGCAAACAATGTTAATAATAAGTCAAACTTGGAATACATATTTTTCTCAGGTTCCCCAGATGATTCAAATGTGCTCTAGGGTATAAGACTTCCTGGATATCAGTCCATCTCCTTTCACTATCTTTCTCATGCCAAGAGAGCTTAAAGGGGCTTTGTCTGCAGAGCTGTCTCCTGTGTATTAAAATGTGTTTCATCTTTCACAGGGTAGACAAAAAGCTTCCTGCTAGTGTTAGAAATAGTTGTTGCAATCCCACACTGACAGTTTAACCACAATAAAGAAAACTCAGGCAAGACCAAATTCCTGGCAGTAGGACTGTCCACTTTACAAAGCCTGTGGTGTTTCGTCAGAACAGTCAGTGGTGGCTTCTATTTTAAACAAGCAAAGCTGTGGATTGTGACGAGTTTTACCTATTTCCCTTTATTTAAATGGGTGGCAAGTATACTATTGTTAGAATCCTTGGCTCTTTCAAGTTAATGATATATTGTATCCACATATTTGAGGCTTTTTAAAGATTATAATTCTTAAGGTATATATATATATATATATACCTTAAGAATTATAATATATATATATATATATATGGAGATATAGGTAAGTGAAACTTTAGTGCTCTGGAAATTAGTATGAGATGGAATTTGCTAGACTTATGCGAAGTCACATTGTCCTTTGCAAAAGATGCACAGATCTTGTAGCTTCATGTAGAAATGTTTGTACTTGTGCCATCTTCTCTGCCAGGATGAGACCCACACAATCATGAGACTGAGTCTATGTGCTGAAATTCAGGGTCATATGTGAACTACAGCATTGTCATGCACCACTGCTGAATCTGTTTATAGTAAACAAATAAGAGTGTTGCAATGTAGAAACCATTGAAGAATACATTGAAGGGACTCACTTAACACAGGACCACACCACTTTGGCAGAGAGAAGCATTACTAATGTGAAGCTCAGAGATCTGGGAGCCAACTCAAACTTCATGCACACATGTAAGATGGGGTCTTAACTGATTTTTCAAGAAGTATATAATTTCAAAGAATTTAGGAATTACTGCTTTCGATAGTCATCTGTAAACTATCTTGGTTTTTAAAATAGGTGCCACATTATTGAATTAGTTAATACACTATAAAACATACACAAAACATAAGAATCAAAACTATTATAAGAAATGAAAACAAGGGCTGGGAAGGTGGCTCAGTGGTAGAGCACTTGCCTTGCATGCCTGAGGCCCTGGGTTCCATTCCTCAGCACCACATAAGCAAAAACAAAAAAGCCGGAGGTGGCGCTGTGGCTCAAGTGGTAGAGCGCTAGCCTTGAGCTGAAGAGCTGAGGGACAGCGCCCAGGCCCAGAGTTCAGGCCCCACGACCGGACCAAAAAAAGAAAGAAAGAAAAACAAATAGAAATATTGTGATTTCCCTGCTGTAGGTCATCTACTGCCCCTTCTACAGACACCTCTCTCTGAGACCAGTACTTCTCCTTTTGTAATCCCTTGGGGAGTTGGTTCAAATGGAGAGTGTGATTCAGGAAGTCTAGGCTATTCTGTTTCCAAAAAGCAACTAAGGGGATACTGAACTGCTGCTGGTCCATGGTCCATGCACAAAGCATCTAGCAGAGAGTGAGACACACACTTACTTTGTTGCAGACTCCCTTCATAGGCCTTGTGGTCTCTCCCTAAATGTTCTCAGAATCTACTTTTGAAATGGCCTGGTTTGAAATAGAAATTGCTAAAGTTGGTGACACCAACTCCTAGGTCCCCCTGGGATGCTCTGACTCCTCTTCAGCTTAGGCTTGCCTTTTCCCATTGCTGACTCTGTCTCCATGGCCCTCTGGAGCTGAGCCCTCATCTGATTAGCTTAACAACATCTTTGGAGTATACCCTAGAGACATGTGCTCTGTTGACTAGGGCCATCAGAGTTAGCTGTAGACTTCCTGAGTACATTTGCTTCTGCAGCAGCTTTGACTCCAGGCCACACTATAAACAGAGAATTGAGTTGAGTTTTCCCATTCATCTGGCTCTTTTTATAGCCAGGATTTGATGAGATGGATATGAAATGCAGAAAAGAATAGGAAAGGACTAGAACCTTTTGAGATGCAAATATTCCTGATAGCAGCTCATGGGCATTCAAGAAACTTCTTGGTAATGACATCTGTTTGACACAGTCAAGTCGTATGTGTGAGCTGAGGTGGCTTATTGTGGGCTACAGACAGTGGCTCCAGTATGGAAAGAAATAAGGGAAGATTTTTCTAGAGATGTAAATTGAAATCCCACTTGTTTGTGAAAAGAACAAAATTACGGAAGCTTGGTGACATCCTGAAGAGCAAGCAGTCCTTGGGAACAGTGGGCACCCTTGCAGAAAGGTAGGAAACAGATTGGATTCTAAGCCCACATTCGCTTCTCCCTCTGCCCTAGTTGTTGGAAATGCTCCCCCAAAGACGTGAACATAGTGGAAGTATGGGTCTGTGTTGGAAGAATTGCCTACTAAGGCATACAATGAAAGATGAGTGTTTCTTACCCCACCCGGAACCAGGCCCCATATATGTATTGTTCAGGCTGGATCACTTACAGTTCAAATCCTGTTACCACAGGGAAATCAACTTGAGAAAGATATTTGAACTTTGGTCTTTCTCTCCAGAGGCTGCAGTTGATTGTGTTTCATTGTGTGTCAGTTTAGGGTGGCCCACAACTGAGAAGGAAGGCCATGTCCTTTGATAACTTACCTATATTTGACCTTAACATATTTAAGAACATGCTGTGAAATAGGATATTAGAATCTCTGTGACTAGTCTCTCTACTTGTTCCTGGGGGTGAGAAGGTTTGTTACATGAAATATGTTACATTTGCCTCTGTGTTCCTGCCAAAACCCTTATGAGGACAAAGTGGTTTATAAAGCATAATTTTAAGTATACGTCTAGCTTTTCATGCTGCAGTTTTATAATTAGCTTTGGAGAATTGGGCCCAGCTTTCCCAATCATATTTCTGCATTTTAGATGCATTCTCTTTCTTCCTTAAGTCAGATGTAGCAGCTGCATGTCTTTGGTAAGGATCGGTCTTCTTCAAAGGGAATTAGGCAGCTTTGCTAGACTAGCTGGCTGATTTGTCCTTCTGTGACCCAGAGTGAGGTTTATTCATCTCACTTCTAAGAGGCCTGACTAAAAGGATCCTTTTACAGGTTTGTCCAGAAACTCAATTTACATCTTAATAAACTCAGAGTCAATGTCATGCTGTGTTGCCACCACGTGGAGGACCACTGTGAAAGCATATGCTATTTGGGGGTATGTATGTTGCTGAAATGTGCTGTAGGAAGGACTTTCATCAGTTCACTTGTGTTTTTCAACCTTATTCATCAAAATATCTGTTGATATATAGGTTCATATATTTATGTTTATATTGGCAAAGGATATTCCATACATGTAACTTTTATTCCATTTTCCTTTGTTATTTTCATATCTAAACCAACAGTGGGTCTAGAAATTATAGACAGATTGACATGTCTTTGAAGAAAAGTAATCAGCTAGGATTGATTTCATCTCTCCATCTTCTTTAGTTTGTACCTTTATAGTTTGCCTCTGAGAGGTATTTTGCTGATGTTTGTTTTTGTTTTTGTTGTTTTTTTGCTCTGTTGTTGTTTTTTTTTTGTCATACAAGTTGATTCATATTTCTTTCCCTTGTCTCTTCTCACCTCCTCCCAGGTCTTGACAGAAGACTCCTTTGGAGGTTAGCAACAACAAATTTGTGTTACTTATATAGGAAATGTTCAACTATGAATTTGGGGGATGACAAGCCACATTTTCCTCCCTGACAAGGTTATCCACAAAGCCAGTTTCACTTACTTCCAGGTTGTTGCATCATTACATTTAAAGAAGGGCGAGGAGATTTGTTTACTAAATCTTGGGCTCAGAAATTAGTGTATTTGTTCTAACAGGTCCTCTTAAACACCAAAACTTTTTTGGAGCCAATGTCAGTTATGTACTGTTTGTTGAGAGGGTTTCTTATAATAAGCATGTTGCCTTCACAGGTCTGAGAGGTCTACCCTACAAGTCTGGTCATTCCCCAAAGGTCTAGGATGACTCAGACAGGATGAGAAGTGGAAATACCAATGAGAAAATGCTCACCAGAAATAGAGTGCAAAAAGAGAGAAGCACAGAAACATGAGTGTTTGCTTTGAAACAGAAACATGCTTGTTCTTCATCTGCTTAGTATCCTCATGTCTCCCTACCTATAAGCCAAAGTCTCAGGCCTGCCTGGCATCTAAGCCCTTTATGACCTTACCCCAGTACCCCAGACTTGTGCAACTCAGTTCTTGTCTTTGTTCCCAGTATTCCTTCTCTTTCTTTCTCTTTCTTTCTTTCCCTCTTTCTTTCTCTTTCTTTCTTCTCTTTCTTTCTTCTCTTTCTTTCTTCTCTTTCTTCCTTCCTTCCTTCCTTCCTTCCCTCCTTTCCTCCTTTCTTCCTTTCTTCCCTTCTTCCTTTTGTCAGTGGTGGGACTTGAACTAGGGCCTGGCAATGTCCCTGAACTTTTTCACTCAAGACTAGTGCCACAACTCCACTTTGAGTTTTCTGGCAGTTGACTGAGATAAGAGTCTTACTGACTTTCCTGCCCAGGCTAGCTTTAAACTGTGGTCCTCAGATCTCAGCCTCCTGAGTAGCTGAGATCACATAGGTGTGAGCCAGGCTGGTCCAGAGTCTGGTATTTGTGGCATTGGAAAGGAGGTTAACCCAGAGTCACTGTCCCATGACATGAACACTTACAGCAGATAGTAGTCATAGCTAATGATTGTGAAGTGCTCCCTATGTGACAGGCACAGCCTCCTTCAACCTGACACCGCCATGCACAGTTAATCCTATGAGGCTCTCCTATCTTACATATAAGGAAACTAAAGCTCAAGAAAATTAAGCTGAAATATGACAAGACTGACATATGATCTTGACCACAGCTTTACTTTCCTTGCAGGAACAATGGGGAAGATAATGCACTTGAAAATATTCTTTTAAATCTGAATGCCAATATTTAGTACTTAGCACAGTACCTAGCAAACATTCAGTATTATAATTCTCATTAGCCACGCATGATGTATATTAGGTATCTCAACTAGCAAGAAGCAGAGGATGTATTTGAACCGTAGATCTTTTCTAACCACAGAGCTGTGTCTCTATCCCTGATGCTCATGGGCCATCCAAAGTGCTCCAGCCTTAAAATGCAAGGAAAACATTCATAGACACTTTGTCCTTTTAGCAATGAAAAGGCTCCCACTCTTTCCTTTCCAGGACTCTCTGCGGAAGCTTTAGAAAGTGGAAGCAAAGAGCTTTTACCAGCCCTGACTGCAGAACTTGGGAGGACAATGTGGGAATTGTTCACCAGCTGGGCAGCTTAGTCAAGAACCCACTCAGCAAACATTAAGATGTTACCAGCACCTCATTAGATCCCAGCGTTAATTATTTATTTCCCCAAAGAGAAAGAAGGTGTGGTACTAGCGTTCTGGGACTCAGTCATGGATCAGCTGGTTCCTTTGCTTATAACCTCAGGCAAGCCATTTCTTGTCCACCCAGTATGAGCTCCTGGTAAAGATGGGCCTTTATTCCCTTGCCTCCCTGAGTGGAGCCTTCAGGAACCAGAGACTTTTGAACAGCCCTAAGCCAGAGCCAGTGTTTCAGATACACACACCAGTGACTGATTCATTCAAAACGTATGCTTTCTTAAGGGATAAGCTTTTCGGAGGGTATTTATATTGACATGTTTAGTAACCAATTCCCAAACAAATCTAAGTCTGATAAAAATATATTTTTTACTGAACTAGAAGTTATTTAAAGATCTCTCTCTATGTACATATATAGAAAACTATTGTAATTATGGAATAACAATTTGGAAATGAAATTTGAACTGAGTTCTTAAAGGGAAGACAGGCTCTAATAACAACTCTATCTCTGATGCTGTGCTATTTCCCAAGGAGAGACATACACAGGATTTGCTTTGAAGGCTATTGCTTTGTTTGGGTTTTTTTTTTCCAACTGTAATTTTTCTTTTCTTTTTTGGTACTTGGGACCAAACACAGGACATTGCACTTGCTAGACAACTGCTTTACCACTGAGCTACATCCAAGCCCAAAGCTATTGTTTCAAATATATGATTAAATACATTTTTATAAACATCTGGGTAAAGAGGTAAAGTCCTGCTTTCCCTACCCCTCTGCCCCATTTCTAGAGGTACACATCTAATGAAATAAACTCACAGCCTAATCTACATCATCAACTCCCTGGTTTTCAGTTCTTAGTGTATATTTGAGAAGGCAAAGAATACTGATTCATCCTTGCCCTGCTCCTCTGTTCACTCAACAAAGTCAGAATCCTCAGGAGCAGGTTCAGTTCCATCTCTCTGGACTTCTCCTACCTTCAGTAGCTTTCATTTTTCAACAAAACCATACTGAACCTAGTGTTATTGAGCTGGAGGGCTGCATGTGTTTGTTCACAGTTCATCTCTGAAATGCTACCACGCTCTACTCTTTTGCACTCACAGAGTTATGTGTTGGAACAGACTTGTCTGTATGCCCAGGTGTGTGTAATTGCCCAACTGCATTGTGTTGTTCCACCAGCAATAAAAATCCAGCAGGGAAATGAATGCTAAAATTAGTTTGTTTGTCCTTTGACAAGATCTCCCCAGTTGAAAAAAAAATGTATTTATCTAACTAGCTGGGCAGTCTTTGTGCAGGTCAAAATTAAGTGCTTTGGTTAATGGTGCAGGAGATTGTATTTTGAAGAGCTTCTACCACATTCTCCTTGAAAAGACATTTGAGGGGAAAGAAAATCAGTCCTTAGCAAAGTTAGTACACTAGGTGTAGGTTTTTCATTTTTTTAAATCTCCCTCCTTGTGCTAATTGCATAAGCCCACTTCTGTATCCTCCATGTGTTGGATTGGTAGATGTGTAGACAGATGACTAGATAGACAATGGGTACAGTGGCAGACAATTTGATATGCCTTATGTGTCAAGTTTGCTAACATTTCCAAGGAAAATACTGATAGCATTGTCCTTACAGAAAGTATCTAGTAAACTTTACCTTATGGCTGCTGCTTTGTGCTTCATTTAGTCATATGTTTATTCATTCCACAAAAGGAGTATTTAACATGTACTTAGAATGAACTAGGCATGTGGGATATAGATTTGAAAGCAAGAATAGTCCCTGAGAGCAATGGAAGAGGTAACATTGGTCAAGCTGCATTCTACTAATAAGTTGATATGTTGAATTAAAACCCCTTTGTACAACTACTTCAAGATCTTTTTTAAAAATAAGATGAAAAAAAGAATAGTCCCTGCATTCAAAGAGCAGCATTTTTTAAAAAAGCAATTATACAAGTCATATTTAACAGTTGCTACAATCATTTCATATTTGTTTATAGTGAAAGATAATTCATATGCTATAAAATGCAAAGTATAAAATTGGATTGTTATTGTATCATTGGATTTTCATATATTTCTAGGATACTTTGTGTTTTTAAAAACACAAACCAATTGAGTAAAAAAGTCAGATTGATCTACTGTTTTTGTCTGCACAACCACAACACTTGGCTTGGTTTATTGAACAGATTTTTCACTGTGATGGCGTTGCATCATCTGTGGTTGCTTATGCCCTAAAGGGAGGAGGAAAGAGACATGAGGATGTTCTGTGCAGACCTGGAGGAGAGATCTACCCTAAGGAAAGATGTGTTGACCTTTGTTGTAAGCCACTATCACATATGGTGGCTCCAATAAGCATTTTCTTTTCTGCCCCTTACTTAGCCTTGCTAGTTCTGGTATCTTCCACAGCATCTCACCATTCTATTCTTACAGGAATATACCTTAAGAAGGTCTCTAGCTAGAGTTGAAAGACAGAAGCCTCATATATACCTCATATAAATTATGCCGACATGCAAATACCAGAAAACTTCCCATGATTTAGTTTTAACCGACTGGGTAAAAAAAATGTCTCACAGAGATTTTTCACTATATATTTTTGGACTTGAAATATGAAATGCTTGTTATTACAAGAAACATTGCTGAGTAAGTTAATGGGACCCATATAGGGATTGGGCAATCTGAATTGGATTTCTAGCTTTACCCAAATTTTGCTTTAATGTCTCGTTTTCTTGTGAAGATGAAGCTGACCTCCTTTCTGAGGTCTGCAAAGTAGTAAGGTAGATAGGTTGCAGGTAGAGGTTCGCAGATTAGTAAAAAGAATTTACCAAGCTGGTGGTATGGCTCAACTGGTAGAGTCCCAGCTGAGCAGGCATGAGGCCATGAGTCCAAAAGCAAACAATAATAAGAAAGCAGATGTTATCATCCTAACTACTCAGGAGACTGAGACCTGGAAGATAGCAGTTCAAAGATATCCTGAGCAGAAAAGTCCATGCAAGATTCCATTTCCAATTAACCGGCAAAAAGCAGGCTGGAGGTATGGTTCAAATGGTAGAGTGCTACCAAAAATTATGACACAAGAGAAAAAGAAAAACAAGCTTATTAAAATGCTAGTACGAGAGAGGAGGGACAACTAGGCAGAGGGGTGTAGCCCTGTAGATGGTGGTGGTAGTGCCACTGCTGCTCCTCCTGCTGCAGCTATTACTGCACAGACAATTCACTTCCTCCTTCTGAAATAAGGATACAGGAGTGAAGTAATGCTATCTTGGCATCTTAATAAAAGTTAATAGACAATGGGGACCTTCTGAGAACTCTAGAAGTGATAGAAGACATTCTTTTGGTTGCAAATATAATATATATTGAGTTGTTGAGTTCCAGGAGACTCACGCTCCCTCTAGATAACTGGGGTTCAGATTGCCCTTTCATATTCTCCTGGATTGTCTGCTCTGTGTATGACACTTCTATTAAAAAAATAAGTACCCTCATCTAGCTTGCTTTGTTTTATGTGTAAGGCTTGGTCTCTATCCAAAGCATGTAGTTCTTGTCTTTAAAAGCTATGTGCTAGCTCTGTTCTGGGCTGAAGATCTTTGAGACAGGAGTCCATCTGCAGACCACCAGTACTCTAATAAAGACTCCTGATCTGACCTCTCAAAATGTGGCTTCTCTGTTTTCTTGCCATACAACACTTCCACCTAGCCCTTTTCATGCACTTGACATCTGTATTCCACCTGGATGTTGGTATTTCTCCATCTACCATGTCCCCTTAAGTGAGAGTTTCCTTCACGCTTTGGACCTGAACACTCTCCTACTAGTAGCTATTTTCCTAGGGCTTATCTAATTGGTCGGCAGTCATCCATTAATTTTAAAAGTTCCGGAAGCACTCATTATCCTGGACAATACTGATTCCATCAGAATACAACTTTGGAACATCACCAGTAGATTTGGGAAAGAGTAAATTAAATTAGACTAATGTTCTTCACAGAGTTTGTGACCAGCTCCTGAAGACATCAGAATCACAGATGAAATTCACCATTGTAAATGTTTTAAGACCACAACAATCACACTACTGCCTGCCGTTTATCTACTCTTACATAAATCTCAATATACGTTCTTCTTCCTTATCTCACTCATTTTCACATTTTCCTTGTGATATCCCCACTTACTACAGGCAATGAGATTCCCAGAAATTAGATAAGAAGAGCAGGACCCAGAAAAGTGACTTGCCTGTGATGGGAAAGGTGGCTTTTCTATCCTAGATCCTTTATTATTCTTTCACCCCCCAAAGCTTGCCTGCTTTCTCCTCTGAACTATTCTGTGATAGTTTTTCCTATGATTTGCTAATGACTTGTCAGTTCCATTCTCATTACTTAGGTGCACCTGCTGACATTAAAAAGTATGTCATGAGTACATTTGGCAGTTAATTTTATTCACTGTCTCCCTTCTGTTTCATAGATTCCTGTGAGTTTGGGTTAATTAAGCTGAGTACTTTTTTCCTTCTCCCTTACTCCTCCTCCTACTCCTCTCCCTCTCTCCCTCCCTCTCTAAACAAACTGGTTATTCTCTAGGTGAATCAGCAGTGGAGGTTTCCTGGGTCTATGAGCCTCAGGAATCCTCAGTTCCTTCCCCAGTAGAGCCCAGGACCATATGCAGGGCTTCTGGATACCAATGACAAGACTGTGCACAGTTGCTTTTGAGTATATGTATATGTATATGTATCATCCTTTTCTTCTTTAAAAGGTATATGACCGATGGTGGACTTGGCCTCTATACCCGTCGCCTGAACCGGCTCCCCGATGGGATGGCTGTGGTACGGGAGACCCTGCAAAGAAATACCTCCCTGGGCCTTGGAGATGCTGACAGGTAAGCTTGCTGCACTTGGGGTTAAGATATAGCAGTGATTCCATGGGGGACTGAGAAGTGAGGGTGTGTATTAGGAAAGTGTAGCCCAAAGAGAGGTAGGGTAATCTGAGCCTGCACAGTAGATAAAAGAGGACTGCTGCCATTCCTGGGTGCTTTGTTTTTGTGTAGGATGGTATGTGGTTTTGTTGTTTTGTTGTTTCTGCTAATACTGAGGAATTGATCCCAGGCCCTTACACATGCTCACACTGAGCTACATCCCAGTCCTAGAGTGGTGTGTTCTGAGAATAAGAACATAGAATTCCACCCTAGGTAGTTTTGTTGTTGTTTTGACTGTTGCTACCTACCTCTGTCAGCTCCGTAGGCCTCAGGGATCCTTCTAACTTCCTCTCTCATTAGTCAGCTTTCTAGGTATTGCACCTTGTAACCACCCAGATCTATGTGCAGAGGGGAGTTCTAGCATTGGCTGAGTAAGCTTTGCCATAGGGCTTTCTGTTGCCTAGTAACAAGAGGCAAGGCTTAAGGATGCAGATCCATACAGCACATACTGAGTAAAATGACATTCTAAGGATGATTCTGGCTTTATGGATGCCATTGGCAGAGACCACACTTCAATGAAGAAAGAGAGCTATTTGGCCTCCCAGTTTTTAGAATTTACTCTGACATACACTGATTCTATGACCTTGAACAACTATTCAAGGAAGAATTTGGACTGCCTGATTTCCAAGGTCCCTGCCAGCTCTAGTGCACTACTGTATTTCTGGATATCAGAGCAGATGTCAAATACTCTTTAGTGATCTGACTGTTCAATGATTTTTCTGGCTTACTTCTTTCTACATCTGGACTGATGAGACATAACTGAGATAAGCATGGTTCGAAGTAACTAAATACTTTTAGGGTGCTCAGGTTTTGTAAAGCGAATTAGTGGCATGAGTTCACCTCCCTGCTGCTCTCCTAGCAGAGCATGCTTTTCATAAAGATCTGGATGACTTGTGTAGTTCTCTGGCTTCAGAGAAGCAGGGAGTACGTTGAACAGATACTAAAATCACACCCAGAAATGGAATTTTCTGAAGAGGAATATTCATTCTCCCTAGGGGAGGGCTGGAAAGCCTGGGCTGTAAAGAGATCTAGATTATCAGGAACTTGGGATCTGGCCTCTATCATTGAGTCCTGACTCAACATGAGTCCCCAGTTCATAAGATGGTCATTTATATTACAGATAGCAGAAGGCTATCTATTAGCGTTCTAGCTCAACACAGCTTTTTCCCCCTATAATAAATGAAAATACTAGTAGAAAATTCCATAGAAACAGCCATTTGAGACCTGCTCTTTCTAAGCTGTCAACTTTTTATGTAACTAAAATCTTTATAGTGAACATTAACAGTAGACAAAAAAAAACATTGTTATAATACCCCATCATTGATTTTATAATTTACCAAATTATTCTGCTTGTTTGTGTTCTCCTGTAATCATGTAGTTGGTTTATAAATCTGTTAGTCTAAGTACAGGCCTTCCAAAATGAATCCCCCTGTATAGCAAAAGAAGAATCCAGGCATGGCAGTTTAATTTAATGCTTCACTGCTAGGTTAATGGAATTATGATGGATCACAGCTGAGCTTGTTTCTGTGTTTTGGAGATAGAAGATTTGGGAGTGATGCTAGAAAGTTAGCACTTCTTACACTGTCTTTGTTCAAGCCTGTATGTTTGAATCACATGGACAACAGTATCTTTTTGATCCTTCTCAGACTAACATATAAGGTGTGATCATTTAAGATTAAATGGTTAACTAACCAAATTTTACTGAAAGACTTCAAGATGGATTTGGCCTCTACACTCATCTTTATATAAATAAATAAGATTTAATATTAATACATTTCTTTCTATTTTATTTAAGTTCTGGCTTGTAGGCAAGGAAATATTTTACATTGCTCTAGAAAATGATAAATTTCTTTCACCTCCAAAGTTACTATGAACAGACCACACTGATGCTTACAGAAATGTATTTGTTTATATAGAGTTTCTGTAAAGCTGTCTATGTAAACTTCTTACAAAGAATATATTCACAAAGTGGGAGGCTCATATTGGCAGTATAGAAATAATTTTAGATGATGAATAAGAAAATATTTCTCTCTGCCACTTATATTTTAATTTATTTTTATTATTTTTGTGCTGTTACTGGGGCTTGAGCTCAAGGCCTTATGCTCTTGCTTAGTTTTTTCAATCAAGGCTGGTGCTCTACCACTTGAACCATACTTCCACTTCTGCCTTTCTGCTGTTAATTGGACATAAAACTTTCTCAGATTTGTCTGACTGGGCTGATATCAAACCTTGATCCTCAGATCTCAGCCTGCTGAGTAATTAGGATTATAGACATGAGCCTCTAGTGACCAGTTAGTTATATTTTAATTTTTTAAAGTTATAATTAGCACATCAAACCCAGGAAAATATTTCTTTTTTGTGCCTGTCCTGGGGCTTGAACTCAGGACCTAGGCGCTGTTCCTGAGCTTTTATGCTCAAGGCTAGTGCTCTATCACTTGAGCCACAGCTCCACTTTTGGCTTTTTTGGTAGTTAGAGTTACTTTCTTATTCGGACTAGCTTTAAACCATGATCCTCAGATTTCAGCCCACTGAGTAGCTAGGATTACAGACATGAGCCACTATAGCACCCAGCAAGGAAAATATTTCTTTTTTTTTTTTTTTTGGGTCCGGTCGTGGGGACTGAACTCTGGGCCTGGGCGCTGTCCCTCAGCTCAAGGCTAGCATTCTACCACTTGAGCCACAGCACCATTTCCGGCTTTTTTCTTTTTGCTTATGTGGTGCTGAGGAATGGAACCCAGGGCCTCAGGCTTACAAGGCAAGCGCTCTACCACTGAGCCACCTTCCCAGCCCAGGAAAATATTTCTTAAGGTAAGAGTAGTATGGAATATGAAATACTACAGATCATAAATATGCAAATGACTGTAATCTGGATAATACTATTCTTGTTCTTGTAATTAAAATATATGCTTTTTAAACAACTAGACAAGTGACCAGAATTTTTCCCTTACATAAAAACAAGGGTTCCTAAAAAAGAGTTCCCTAAAAATACAAGGGTTCAAGAGCTAAAATATTTCAAGAAGTTCAAAAAATCCCAATGTTTGGACAACAAACATATAAGTTCTACAAAGGAAATAGCGAAAGTACTGATAGATTAGGCCTGATTAGACCTCATTAAGAGGAAGACAACATTAAAAAAAGTCACAGCACCTTGTGAAAAGAAAACCATTAACCGAGTAGCAGCTCAGGAGGATAGCGGCTATTCCTTAGGCCTTAAAAAAGCACTCACTTCCCAGACAAACCTTGGCTATTTGTAACAGGATATGGCTGGGGTATCTTTGGGTTATTAAAAGTAACTGATAGGACTGTATACCTTTAGGGCCCAGGAGATAGAGACCTTGTCAGTTTGTGAGCCCTGTATGTCACCAGCTGGCTTCTGAGAAATAATAAACATAGATAGGTAATTCTAAATGCCAAGTTTGCCCTTGATCTCCTGTCACTCTGCTTGGTTGCCACCTCTGGGCTCCAGTTCTTTCCTGATAGTGATCAGTGGCCCCTTCCAGCAGACTAGATCCAGCCATCTGAGAGGGAAGGATCAAAAGGAACAAATGGAGGAGCCTCATCAGGAGTCCTAGGCCCTAGATAACAGACAAATGAAGGACACATTGGGAGGAAAAAGAAATATGAAAAGCAGGGCCAAGAGACTGGGCTGACAATAAAATAGTTTGTTGGATTCTGCCAGTTTCTACATGTACTGGGGTACCCTTAGAACAGGTCCAAAGTCTTTAAGCCCCAGTGAATTGGGTGCTTTGAAAGCTAAAAACTTCAGCTTTGGGAAAGTCTCCACTTATGAATACATTTCTCAGTCACTCCAAAGCATCACTATGTTCACTACCCTATACCAGCCTTGTACCTTAACATGTTGAATTGAACCTTGACAGTTGAATTCTTCTCCTAACTGGGATCCCAGAGTGAGGATCACAGAAGTCAGGCTCAGTCTGCACATTAGACCAGGAGGACTTTGGAACTACTTGGTAACTTTCTCCAAATTATTAATGCGGATTCAGTGGCTTTTTCTTTTCAAATAAACTGAGATTTAAATTTAGGGCCTTAAGCTGAGGTTAGGGTTAGGGCAGGTGGTCTACTACATGAGCCTCTCACTCCCCCAGCCCTTTTGCTTTCATTATTTTTCAAATAAGGTCTTGTATGTCACCAGCTGGCTTCTGAGAAACAATAAACATAGATAGTTAATTCTAAATGCCAAGTTTGCCCTTGATCTCCTGTCACTCTTCTTGGTTGCCACCTCTGGGCATTTTTGCCAGGGCTGGCTTAGAACACACTTCTAGTTATGCTTCCATCGTAGCTGAGATGACAGGAATGTACCACCACATCCAGTTTTTTACTGGTTGAGATGGGGACAGAATGTCTCATGAATTTTTTGCCCAAGTTTGTTTCAAACTGCTATCCTTAGGACCTCAACCTCTTCAATAAGTAGGATAATAAGTGTAAGCCACTGTACTTGACTCCCATTGCTTTTAGTAATTTGGGCAGTGAAGCCACATTACTTTAAACCTACCAAAAACTAGGGGGAAAAAAAAAAACAACAAAATGTGGTATAAAGTTAGCCTGGGGCTGGGAGTGTGGCTTAAGGGTGGAGTGCTTGCCTAGCATGCATGAAGCCCTGGTTTGTATCACATAAACAAAAAGATCCTGAAGTGGTTCTATGGCTTAAGTGGTAGCATGCTAGCCTTAAGCAAAAAGAAGCTCAGGAACACTGTGTAGGACCTGAGTTCAAGCCCAGAGACTGGAAAAAAAAATAGAAAGCCTGTAGGTGGGTGTCAGTGGGTTACACATATAATCCTAACTACTCAGGAAGCCAAGATCTGAGGATCCTATTTCAAAGCTAGCCAGTCAGGAAAGCCTGTGAGACTATTATCGCCAATAAACAACCAAGAAAAGCTGGAAGTGGAGCTATGGTTCAAGTGGTAGAGTACTTGCCTTGAGCAAAAAAGCTCAAGGACAGTTCTCAACTCTGAGTTCAAGCCCTAGGACTGGCACATACCAAAAAAAAAAAAAAAGGAAGGAAGGGAGGGAGGGAGGGAGGCAGGGAGGAAGGGATGGAAGGGATGGAAGGAAAGGAAGAAAGAAAGGAAGAAAGAAAGAAAAGAAAAGAAAGGAGAAAGAAGAGCCTGAAACCTCATTGTAATTAAAACTTCCCTCCAACATAAAGGAGAAACTGGTTTTCCCCTTTATGTTACAAGTATTAAATCACCCTCCAGGTTACCTATGTGTGAGGCATTGAAATTCCTCTTTTAGGAAAGGATTGAGTCGCCAGTCTGACTGCTCAGCCTGCATTTGGGGTCCTGCTCGGGCACTGTGATTTATCCCACTTTCAGCTTGAATTGAAAGGCCACTCTAGGACTGAGTCCCACTGTGTGAGGGGGTAACTATGCAACCTGGTATTTGATTAGTCTGCCAAGCTAAGACTGCTCCCTTTACTAACCTACTCCCCCTTCCCTCCCTATACTTCTTACCCAGAGTATCACTGCTTCTGCTTGGCTTTGTGATTTGTGAGGAACTAAATATCCTCCTGGCACCAGGCAATGCAGGCAGAATGGGTAGGGAGTATGCCAGTTGTTTTATTAGGCACAGTCTTTGCTGGGACACATAGAAGAGAAGGAGCAGAACTGAGAAGAGATTTCTCCTGTCTTCTATTCCAAGCCCTGTAGGTGTGATAACCATCCCCAAATATCTACATGTCTGAGTCTCTAGAACCTGGGGATGTAGTGTGTTATGTAGCAAATGGGGATATGGATAATATTATATAGGGAGATTAATTACCTTGGATCATCCAGAAAGGCCCTATGTGATCATGAATTCCTTAAAAGTAGAAGAGACAGGGGCTTAAGGCCTGGCTCAGTTGGTAAAGTGCTAGCCAATGAGCAAAAGAGTCAGCTGCTGAGTTGGAGATCCAGTCTCAGACCTAAAAAGAAAGAAAGTAGAAGAGAGAGGCAGAAGGGCTCAGTGTGCTGTTGCTGACCTTGACAATAGGGAAGTAACCTTTGGGAGGGATGAGGCAGAGTAAGTACTCCCCTCCAGAAATGAATGCAACTTAGCCCAGAACCCTATTGGAACTATGAAATAATATTTTATATTTTTAGTAACTGTTTATATTCATTTGCTACAACCACAATAGAAGCCCAACACAAACTTTTATCAGACAGTTAAAAAAATGTTGCAATCTTCTCATAGTTTTTTGTATGCTAGGAACTGTGCCAAGCACCTTATAAATAATAGCTTATTTATACCTTGTCTGGACCCTTTGAGAGAACATATTATCTGGGCTTTGAAGACAAGGCAATGGTACTCAGAGAGGCTTAGTGAAGGAACTCAAGGTTACACAAGCTGAGAAGAGAACCCCAGGCCTCTCCTTGTGGAGATATTTTCATTTCCTTATTCCATGCCCTAATCTTGGTGATAACTTTTTAAATGAGCCCTCCACTCACTAAAAATACAAATGATGCTCAAATGGCTAGAAATGTGAGAGCAATCCTGAAATACACCATAAAGCAGTAAGAGGAATAGCTTCTGGCTCATCTCTCCCTGACCCAGAATTCTTATAGGTATATACTTTTTAGGTTAGGTTAGATTTGCCCTCAACCAATTCCATCAGTAACTTCCTTTCTTTCCTTTCCTTTCCTTTCCTTTCCTTTCCTTTCCTTTCCTTTCCTTTCCTTTCCTTTCCTTTCCTTTCCTTTCCTTTCCTTTCCTTTCCTCTCCTCTCCTCTCTTCTCCTCTCCTCTCCTCTCCTTTCCTTTCTTTTTTCCTTTCCTTTCCTTTCCTTTCCTTTCCTTTCCTTTCCTTTCCTTTCCTTTCCTTTCCTTTCCTTTCCTTTCCTTTCCTTTCCTTTCCTTTCCTTTCCTTCCTTTCTTCCCTCTCCTCTCCTCTCCTCTCTTCTCCTCTCCTCTCCTCTCCTTTCCTTTCTTTTTTCCTTTTCCTTTTCCTTTTTCCTTTTCCTTTTCCCTTTCCTTTCCTTTCCTTGTTTTTTTTGGGGGGGTGGGGGTTGGGAGGCTTAAACTGAGGGCCTGAGCACTGTCTCTGAGCTTCTTTTGGCTCAAGGCTAGCACTCTACCACTAGAGCCACAAAACCATTTGCAGCCTGCTCTGTTTACGTGGTGCCAAGGAATTGAACCAGGACTTTGTACATGCTAGGCAAGTATTCTACCACTAAGTCACATTCTTAGTCCCCCTTTCCTTTTTCCTCCTTTCTCCTTCCCCTTCTCTTTTGCTGGCACTGAGTTTTGAACTCAAGACATGCTTATCTGGCCTCTACCACTTGAGCTATTATTCCAGTCCCAAAGATTATAACTTGTTAATATAAAGGTGGGCCAGTTTATTCACTGGTCTCTTTGCGAGAGTTCTGTTTGTAAGTTCAGACTAACTGAAGTTTGTTTTTTTTTTGGAGGGGGGGAGCCGGGGGTCCGGTCATGGGGCCTGAACTCTGGGCCTGGGTGCTGCCCCTCAGCTCTTCAGCTCAAGGCTAGCACTCTACCACTTGAGCCACAGCGCCACTTCCGGCTTTTTTTTTCTTTTTGCTTATGTGGTGCTGGGGAATCGAACCCAGGGCCTCATGCATGCAAGGCAAGTGCTCTACCACTGAGCCACCTTCCCAGAAACCTTCCCAAAACCGTGCAGTTTTGTTTTTTAGGTGGAGGAGTCCACAATTTCTGATACTTTCCTAGGAAAATCCAGGACCATCAAAATATATACAGATAAAATTTAGTTTTTCCCGATATTGGCTTGGCCCCTGTATTAATCACTATCTGTTGCTGTGACAAGACACTTGAGCAAATCCCTATGAAGTGAGGTCTATGGTCAGTAGGCTCCATTGTTCTTAGACCTGTGGTAGACAAAAACATCCTGGTAGGAGAAAATACATGCTCTCCGAGTGGCAGCAGAAAGCAGAGAAAGAGATATGGACAAGATATAAAGATATAACTACCAAAGGCATGTTCCTACCGACATATTGCCTCAATCAGGCCCTATTTAGTATGAACACATCAATGGATCAACCCATGGAGTAGTTAGCACCCTCATGATCTATTCACTTTTCAATAACACCACTAGCTAGAGTCCAAGCATTCAAAAACACATGAGCCTCTGGGAATTATGTTTAGAGTCACACCATAAAAGCCATTGAGTCAATTTCAGGGAGTTCCCTCCCCTAGTGCCTGGAGGTCTTCCAGATTCTAGAAAATGTTTCAAGGAGCACCCTTAAGGAAAAAAAAAAAAAGCTCCTCTCCTGCTGCGTTCTCCATTTCTGTGTGTATTGTTCACAGTCAGTTCCTAATTTTGCCACGATCACCAAGAACAGCATGACCCCCATTTGACCATTAATCCATCTTCATACATCTCTGATATTTGAGCCCTACCAGTGGTAGTAGTAAGAAAATAACCACCTGTGCTGTCTAGTGTAATAGCCAACTAGTGAAATTGGCTACTCAAATGGCTCATGCCTGTAATCCTAGCTACTAAAGAGGCTGAGATCTGAGGATCACAATTTGAATCCAGCTAGGCAGGAAAGTTCATGAGACTCTTATCTACAATTTACCTCCAAAAACTCAGAAGTGAAACTGTGGCTCAAGTTATAGAGTACTAGCCTTCAACAAAAATGCTGAGGGACAGCACCAGAAATAGCACCAAAAACCAAACAAACAAAGAAAAAACCCCACAACAACCAAACACTAACATTGCAAATTTAGTGTATTAGTTAGACAATTCACATTTCAAGTGCTCACCTCCCAGTAGTTGTCCTATTGGTCATATAAACATGTATAAAGAATTTTCCTCATTACAGAAAGTTCTTTTGGTATACACTGTTCCAGTTAATCTCACAAAAGGCAGTTGTGGAGTAAAGAGAAGATATATTTGCTATAAGAGTATCTGGGTTCTGGCCTGGCATGGTAGTTCATGTCGGAGGCTGAGGAGTTCAAGACCAACCTGCAACTGTCTCAATACACACAGAAAGTTCCCCTGTTTCTACTTCTTGTTCTCTTAAGCAAGGCACTTAGTTCCCGCAAGTTTTGAGCTTTTGTCTCAAAAATAAGGACTCACAGGACTATGGTAAGGACTGAATGGGGTCAGCGACACCAAAGACAAGTGCTCTTCCTGGGTCCTGTAAGTCTTCAGGGCAGTCTGGGCCCTATTCCTCTACGACTTATTTTCCTTTATACTTTAATTAATTAACACATAGTTAAGTTTTCTTCCTTCTGTAGAAGCTTGTAACAAGTACAAGTAATTAAAGAAGACTTATAAATTAAAGGCACATAGCATTAGAACCATGTGACCTGTAGAAAAAGGAGAAGGGGAGAGGGAGAAAGAAAAAGGGAAAGAGGGAGAGAGAATCCAGTTCTACATGGTTGCTTTTTGTTTTAAATTCAGGACTTCAAGCTTGTTTAACTTCCTTGCCCACAGCTGCCACTCCACCACCTGGTACTCTATAACTTGAGCTATGCCTCCAGCCTCACTTTTTGCTTATTTTAAGAGATGGAGTCTTGTGGACTTTTCTGTCCTAACTGGCTTCAAGCCTCCTAAGTAGCTAGGATTATAAGCCTAATCATCAGAGTTTCATTTCTGAGCAGAAATTATTGGCACAAGAGAAAATAAACTTCTTTTGCTTCCCCACCCCCACCCCCCCACCCCCGCTACTTTTTTTTTTTTTTTTGGTCAGTCATGGAGTTTGAACTCTGGGCTGGGTGCTGTCTCTGAGCTGTTCAGCTCAAGGCTAGTGCTCTACCACTTTGAGCCACAGCACCACTTCTAGTTTTCTGGTGGTAAACTGGAGATAAAAATCTTACAGACTTTCCTGCCCAAACTGGTTTCAAATTGTAATCTTCAGATCTCAGCCTCCTGAGCTAGGATCCTCAGCTAGGATCACAGGTGTGAGCCATGGGCGCCTGGCCTCCTCTATAATTTCTAACATGCTATTTTGTGTGCATGTTTTCTGGCTTAGGCTAGTCAGTTGATTTCTTTCTGTCTCTCTGTCTCTCTCTCTCCCTCCCCACTCTCTCTCTCTACACAAACACACACACACATACCTTTCATCTCTCTCTCTCCCTCCTTCTCTTCCTCTCATTTTTCTTTCTTTGCTCTCTCTTTTTGAGTATCTCATAACTCCTTGTGATACCCATTTACTGTCCAAGAGCATTTTCAGTCCAGCATTCTAGGGCTATTTCCATTCTCTAGGGACAAAAGAAAGTCCCCAGCACATCAGTGATCTTCATTGTATTTCTCTCCATCTCCTTTCCTTCCACTCCTGCTTGTGTAATAGCAAGGTGAAACCAAGTAGTTGAGTGGAAAAGTCACTTTCATTTTAAAGCTCATAAAAGGAGCCTTGAGGCAAATCTCCTATTTCCGTGGTAACAGGGTGATAATTACTGTACTGGCCTTCCCCAAGGGCTCATGCTTTTCTGTTGGTACTACTGGCTTCCTTTTTAGGTAAGAGCTGCTGCTTGTTGAATCTGTGGGCAGGGGCCACCTGGGCCGAACAAGGGGGTGGTGTTGACAGGAAACAAACCATCTGTACCTTAAGCCACAGAAAGGAATTCTCTAGGGGTTGTAAAGAGCAGGGAAACAGTAGTCTGCAGAGGTACATTTCTCTTGCATGCTGTGTTCTTACTTAAAAAGAAAGGAAGAAAACTTATGGTGGTCCCATAAGTCTCTCCCACTCCCTTGCCCACCGTCACCTTTGTTCTGTAACTTTGTTATACCACAGAAGCACAGGTGAGAGGGGCTGGGAGCTGGTGAACATAATTGTGCCCTCGAAAGTATTAACAAAGAAGAAAAGCAGATTTGAGAAAATCCGAAGAGAAAATCCAGAATGGCGAAACTTTATGCTTACTGTCCTAACAAAGGCTCAAAGAAAGGCCCTAAACTGCAGTCCAAATGTGTCCTACAACCGAAAACACATAATGCATGAATTTTCTTTGTGGGTTTGTTTGTTTGTTTGTGTCAGGGCCTAAGTGTCTCTTAGCTATTGTGCTCAAGGCTGGTTGGTGCTCTACCTCTTAAACTACAGCTCCCCTTCCGGCTTTTTGTAGTTAATTGGAAAAAAAAAATCTCACAGATTTTCCTGCCAGGATTGAGTATAGGTGACACTTAATCTGTGTTAATCTAGTGATCTGGAAAGTCATTTATCAGTTAGGATAGAGTCGGTTCTGCTGTGTTACAAATAACTCCAAAACACACACACACACAAGGATAGAGTGGGTTCTGCTGTGTTACAAATAACTCCAAAACACACACACACACACACACACACACACACACACACACACACACCCTGTTATCATCCCTGTTATCTGGCACTGCAGGCCAATCTGAGGCTATGTTGTACATTGTTCTTACCCTGGAACTCAGGTTACTGGAGGGACTAACATTTAGATCACTGAGGAATATCCAAGACAAGGAAAAACAATATAATCAGCCACACACTGTCTCTTAGAGCTTCTGCCTGGGAATAACCACAGAACATCTACTTACCAATCAGCCAGAGGAAGTCCTAGAGCTATGCTTCATGCACTGGAGAACAGAAAATACATGGCGAATTACACCAGTGACTTTCAATGTTTTATCATATACTAGAGAAAGCTGAGCTTCATGGTTCCCCCATTTCCTGATACTTAATTTACTCTGTTGTGTAATTCATCACATATTTACTGTGTATCTCTGTCAGATGCCCTGTGTTATCCAATGCAATTACATGGCCTCCAGTAGCTTCTCTGGGTAGGGGAGAGTAAGCAGGTTTTAGTAGGTGAAAAATAGGGTAGCTGAATAAGGAGTTGGTAACATATATATATTTTGATATGTGACAGTTTCAGAAAATATTTACTGAGTATCTACCATACAACAGGCTCTTTGTGACCTAAGTCCAATAGGACATAGTCCCTGCACTCAAGAATCTCACAGTCAAGTGGAAGGGAGAGAAACTGAAATAAGCCACTATGATGCCAAGTACTAGACAGGTGTTTACCATATTCCTACCTGGGGGTACTTGCTGTTATCCTAACAAAATGCAGAAGGCTTTTTTTGTTTTGTTTTGGGGGCTTTTATGTTTTGTTTTTGTTTTTTGTCAATGATGGTTTAAAAGATTATTTAGGAACATAGCCCAAACATTATTCCACCCCTAGTTTTAATATGACCTTCTATTGGTCCAGCTTCTCAGCTGAGCTAGCCTAGAGTTGTGAGCAGGAGTTTTTATTTCCTATTACTTTACATGTGAATACATTTTCCTCAGGCTGCCTCTAATAAGTCAGTTCCTCATCACTCAGAGACATTCAGGTCGAAGGCTTGGATGTACTCAGAGTCATCAATTGTCCTCTGAGGTGGTTGAGATTGTCCTTCAGGTTCTAGGGAGCAAAGTTACCTCAGTTACAAGCACATGTTGTGTCTCTTGTTGCAATTGTAATCTAGTCTGTACAATGAGGAATGGAGTGTATCAGGGACAAGAGGGCTTGTGCTAGACCTGGCTCTGCTACCACTGAATATCATAGGTGCCGTGTTTCTGCTTCAGGACCCTTACTTTTTCATCTTTTCAGTCAGATCCACTGACCTGGAAGGTCACTGAGCTCCTGCAAGTCTGTGGTCTGTTTATCACCTACAGGCATTTAACAGAATGACTCAAGAAGATAGCTTGTCTTCATAGGATATAGACTCCAAGAATTTTTGCTCCTGGACAGAAGTGCCTGTTGTCATATGATGGTGTTTCCTTGAGATGGGTTTTCTTTTCAGTCTTTTTTTTTCCTCAGAGTATGAGAACTGTTTCTGAGCTCTTTTGCTCAAGGCTAGCAATCTACCACTGAAGCCATTGCTCCTTTGGCTTTTGCTAGTTAATTGGAGATAAGAGTCTCACAGACTTTCCTGCCCAGACTGGCTTGAAATTACAATCCTCAGATCTCAGCCTCCCAAGTAGCTAGGATTACAGATGTGAGCCACCAGTGCCTGGCAAAAGCTGTGTTTTTGACCAAGGACCCTGACATGTTCAGTCATCTGACCTCCTTCAGGGCAGGACCTCAAGCTATCTGATTTTGCCATGTTTCATAGTTTGAATAAGCAGAAAGCTATTGTTTCTGATGCAGACACAAAGGTGTCTGGGGCTGAAAGATCAGAGTGAGATCTTATGAATGAAACTATGGGAAGTAAAGAGCTGTGATTGACAGCCTGTCAGTCCTGGTTGGACATGTTTTGATGTTTTGGAGGAAATCTAGTGATTATGTTTCAGCTGAAGCTCACCACAACCATAAAGAGGTGACGTTAGTAGAATTGTAATCTTACTTTCTTTTTTTTTTTTTGAGGGGGGCGTGGGTCTGGTCATAGGGCCTGAACTCTGGGCCTGGGCACTGTCCCTCAGCTCTTCAGCTCAAGGCTAGTGCTCTGCCACTTGAGCCACAGCACCACTTCCGGCTTTTTTTCTTTTTGCTTATGTTGTGCTGAGGAATGGAACCCAGGGCCTCATGCATGCAAGGCAAGCACTCTACCACTGAGCCACCTTCCCAGTCCCTGTAATCTTACTGTCGTTGTGATAACAAAATGTCAAGTTTCTGGCAAGTGATGAATTAGACTCTCTTTGATAGGTGTTTTCATTTTTGTTTGTTCTTTTGTTTTGGGGTTTTTGTTTTGGGATTTTTTTTGTGGGGGGGAGGTATCTGTTGTGGAGCTCGAACTCAAGGCCTGGGTGCTATCCATGGGCTCTTTCTGCTCAAGGCTGGCACTCTACCACTTTGAGCCACAGCTCCACTTCCCATTTTCTGGTGGTTGGTTAATTGGAAATAAAGAGTCTCAGCCCAGGCTGGCTTTGAATCCTGATCTTCAGATCTCATCCTCCTGATAGCTAGGTGTGAGCCATTGGCACTAGGCTTTGATGGGTGTTTTGACTTAGAGTTCAATTAGAGTTATATGAATATTGTCCTTTAATTACCTTGTATAATGGGCAATACCTGTCCAGGGCTGCCTGTATGGTCAGCGTTGAGAACTGGCAGTGTTGGAGGGAATAGAAGGACTTCCTTACACTACCATGTGTCATGCAGTTGACACATTATACCAGGCTCCCAGAAGACAAAACAGCACTTTAGATGGGTTTGAATGTGATGTAAGGAAATGATGAATTTTACATATAAGCCAGCCAAGGATTAGAAAAATGCATTCCTTCCCCAAAGCTACAGTGCTGTAATTGGCAAACAGGATTTGAATCCATCTTCCTCTAGCCACAAAAACAGTCCTTGTGCTTGCTTCTTTCTTTGTTCCAAGGCTTAGTAGCTATTCTTCCTTCCCCTAAAGCAGAAATCACCTGGAGCTAGCTGAGTGTTTTTGAGCATCCCTTTAGTGCCCTACCAAGGGAAGCCCTTACAGAGGTTGCCACCTCAGTACTGCTGCCTCTCAAGGCAACTTCCTGCTCAGGTTCCATTTCCCCTTCCTGGAAGGCTCCAGAAAAGTCATGCCTAAATGAAGCTGGGACTCAGGCAGGTTCTGCTGTGGCAGAGAACCTTATCCCTTACTTAAGAAAAAAAAATTTTTTTTTGGGTCCGGTCATGGGGCCTGAACTCTGGGCCTGGGCGCTGTCCCTCAGCTCTTCAGCTCAAGGTGAGCGCTCTACCACTTGAGCCACAGTGCCACTTCCAGCTTTTTTCTTTTTGCTTATGTGGTGCTGAGGAATCGAACCCAGGGCCTCAGGCTTGTAAGGCAAGCACTCTACCACTGAGCTACCTTCCCAGCCCACTTAAGAGAATCTTAAAGATACATGAAGTTGTGTGTGTAACATTATTATCTTAACATTTTAATAGCTTCAACGTTGTTCCAGTACTATTGATCTTATCAGTTGTTATTCACTGCCTTCATTTGCCTCTTTCCATGAGTGGTCTCTGCTGTAGAACCCCTGCAGTTTTGTGTCTCAGCAACCCCAGGAAGAAGAGGCTAACTTGTGTACTTCAGCAGCAGGCCAGCTGTCCTCCTCATCTGCTGGGTACTTTGATTTCTCTCTCTCGTTAATCCCTGATACTCAGCACTGTTCATGGCCTGAGACAAGATCTGAAGTGAGACTGACATTTTGAGGAATGTTGCAGGATGATATGGAGGAGATTAAATGGGAACTGAGGGGAATGAGGTGGTTTCATGGCTCAGTGGGCTCTTTTTTCTAGCTTAGGGGTATCTATTGTCACGTCTCCCTATAGCTTACCCTGAGATTTGAGGAGATTAATTCACAACTCTTTGTTTCCTGCATGGGCAAAATAAAGCTTGAAAAAGAAATTTTTCCTTGCAGCTTATTTGGGTTGTCTGGATGTAGTTGGTAGGGAGCCCGGGAGTATACACTAGTTAAAACCAATTGTTGTTTGGGTAGGAGTCTATTGCGTAGGCTTTTATGGGGTATACAGTTTGACTTGAGAGCATGGGTTCAGGAGCCTCTTTGGATGCCTTTCATTAAGCCAGAAACTGGCTGAGCACAATGTGGAAGATGAGGATGAGGATGGAGTTTCTCTTCCTTTTCCTATTATCAGCATTGTAACAACTCTGGGGACACCAGAACTACTGGGAAACTCCTAATCTTCCCCATAGGACTCATGGCACTCTGGGATCTGTAATCCTGGTCTCTGATTCTCATTATCAACAACAACTTTCATTTGTTGAGCACCTGCTCTGATCAGACAGTCCCTCTTATTGACATACTAGCTTTAACCTCTCAGAGGACTCCCCAGGACAGGAATTACCCTCATTTCAGACAAGACCACCACTGGTTAGTCTAAGTGACTTGCTTAGGATTATGTAGCACTTAGTGGCAGAGTTTGAATCTCACCTAGGTCTGGATGACTCTAAAGGTAGTGTTGAATTAGAGATACTGTTTCTAAAAGGGAGAGGCAGGCCACTGTACAGATCCAGCTCACTCTCCGATTAATAAAACATAACTTCCTGTCTTCCTTTGCTGGGAAACCCTGGCAGAATGCCCACTAGCTCTTGTCACACCTTGTCCTTCTGTGATGCCTCTTGCCTTCTCCCTTTCTCCCACCAAAGGGAGGATCCTACAGCAGGATATATCCATCCAGGACCCCCACCAAATGTACTTTGTTTTTTGTTGTTTCCCACACCTTCAGAATATAGGCTCATAGGTGTGACCCTTCCCTCTGACAGAGAAGGCAGAAACTAGGCTAACATATTCTTTCTGGCTCTGTGAGGCCTTGCCCATAGCCTAGCACCCATAGTAGCAGATGTTTGCTGTGAACTTAATTATTGCATGCAGTGATGATAAGACTTAATGAATAATTTTCTTCCCATTTCTCCTCCAAATGCTCCCTAAATCCTCCTGATATTTATTCTCCTCTTTAAAAATTTTTCACTAACATGCATTTACAGTATGAGGGAGCTGCGATATTTCTATACATGTACAGTGTATATCCCTTCTACTATATTCCCATTATTCCCCTCCTTTCCATCCTCATATTCTCTCTTTCTCTCTCTTCCCCCATCTCTCCCTCCTGCCTTTACTGACTTCACAGCCATCCAGACTATGTCTTCTGAGTTCCCATTGTGGTCTTCAGAGAGCACATTCTCTACCCTAATCTTCCTAATATATACACATCAGATCCTCCATTCCCACCTGCAAACTAATTTCAATGGACTTCCATTGGACATAGAATAAAATCCGGGTGCCCTAGAACATGCTCTCCAAGATTGTACATGTTTTGGCTCCTGGCCATCTCTCTGGCCTCATATCATCCCACTTTCTCCTCCTCTATTCATGCTTTCTTTCATTCAGTCCCTTGATACGGCCATTCCTCTCCCTTTCTTCCAGAAACATTGCACCGCAATGCCTTCTGCTTGGAATATGCTTTCCATATCCCTCCCACCTCTCCTTTTCTTTTAATGAGGCTGACTTATTCTCCTTTCCAGGTCTCAGCTCAATCATCACATGAGAGAGCCTGTCCCTGAACAGTTCACCAACTATATCTCTCAGCTGCTGATTTCTTTTTTTTTTTTTTTTTGGGTCCGGTTGTGGGGCCTGAACTCTGGGCCTGGGCGCTGTCCCTCAGCTCTTCAGCTCAAGGCTAGCGCTCTATCACTTGAGCCACAGCGCCACTTCCGGCTTTTTTTCTTTTTGCTTATGTGGTGCTGAGGAATCGAACCCAGGGCCTCATGCATGCAAGGCAAGCGCTGTACCACTGAGCCACCTTCCCAGCCCCTGCTGATTTCTTTTAGAAACTGTTTAGTTAAAATCCAGATACTTCATATCTCTTGTTATGTTTTGTTTCAGTTTTGTGAGACAAGAGTCTCACTTGTGTAGCCAGAGTGGCCTCAAACTCAGGACTTTCTTTCCTTCATCTCCTGAATGCTAGAATTACAAGTGTGTATCACCATGCCAAGCAACCTCTCTTATCTTCATGTATGCTAATTTTTGTCTGTTATGTTGTTCCACTGGATGGGAAACATCAGTAAAATAAAAATATCAAGTCAGTTCAGCTTGTGAGTGAATTTCCTCTGCTGGGATAATGCCTGGTTTAAAGGGGTTATTCTTTTACATAATGGATGGATGGATGGATGCATGCATGAATGAATACCAAACATGCCAGACATATGTGATGCAGGGGCATATATGCAGAATATTTAGAACTAGTGTGGTGCAGGCACCAACTTACCAAAATAGAACAGACAAAGCAGAACGGGGCTATGGCTCCCAGAATGGAGTTTCACCTCACGCTAAACCATTCTAATGGCTGAAGAAGGTCAACCCTGGTTCTGCAGGTGATGGGGAACCATTCCACTTAGTTTTCTTCCTCTCCTTTATAACAGACATGAACTCAACCTGTCTTCAAAATAGGTTTACTGATGTCTAGGAACATCCCTTGTGGGAGATTGCGTGGTTTGGCTTAACCCACTACCATTTCCGGATAAATAATTTCAACTTCATTCTTGAGATGTTCAGACTTCATCTTTGCTCAGGTATTTGATAAATATTGAAATTTTAATGTAGCCATTCTGACCCCTGTGCTGCCAGCTGTATTCTCCTCATTGGGCTACTGTGAAGGTAACAAGAGACCATGTTAGTTTGAGGTTATCAGTGTACCTGAGCCCAGCAAGTACCCTCAATCACTGGGAGTCATTGTTATTTAATAATTGGTTTTTGAGTGTTGATTTTTTGTTGTTGTTGTTGTTTTGTTGTTTTGTTTTTGGCCAGTTCTGGGGCTTGAACCCCAGGACTAGGCACTATCCCTGAGCTTCTTTTACTCAAGGCTAGCTAGCGCTCTACCACTTGAGCCACAGAGCCACTTCTGGCTCTTTCTGTTTATGTGGTACTGAGGAATTGAACCCAGGGCTTCATGCATGCTGGGCAAGCCACTCTACCACTAAGCCACTTTCCCAGTCCAATAATTGTTTAAAATACCAATTTTATAGGCCAGGATAGTGAGACATAGTAAGCTGTTTATATCTGGGAGCCAGGAAATAAACATGGGTTCTTTTAGCCCCAAGTCTATACCTGTGGCCACAGTGTACCCTTCTCTTTGTGATTCTGCTTTGTGGAAGTCACCTCTCTTCCCCCAGCTTTTTCAGTCATTGGGGGAAGTCTGCTGGGAGAAAAGGCAGAAAGTATTGAAGTAGTCAACAACCCTGTGCCCTAGCAGGGGGTACTGCTCTTTGGCATCAGCAGACTAACCACCATGTAATGACATCAGAGGTGCAAACCTGTTAAAATCCTCAGCTGAGGTCTTGAAACAGAACATGAAAGGGTTTATGACCCTGTAGGTTTGAACTTCTCTCAGAGCCAAGCTATAATTCCAGCTCTGGTTGGAAAGAAAGATCAGAACCATAATTTGAGGAGGGCCTCTGAACAGGCACTGATTATGTTTCAAGATGCAAACTGTGGGGTGAAGCTGCCCTGCTGCCCTGTGTGGGGAGCAGAAACGGGGGGTGGGGGGAGAGCGAAGCAGAGTGTCTGCCTCACCCAATTAAATGTACTTGGCCTCTCCTTTTAAACAAAGGCCAACGGAAGCCTCCCAGGGCCAGGTCTTCATGATCTGGAAGAAGGGAACAGAGACCCAAGCCAGCCAGCTAGAGGAGCTCTGTGGGCTGGGCCTACCTTAAATCTCTGCTGTAGGAAGTCTTGGAGGGAGGTCTCTAACCACCACTCAGCACTTGTCATGCTAATAGCCTAGCTTCTCCGGTGACTCTAAAGTCAGCTCACAGATTGGAGTTCCACAGGGGAGCTAGTGTTCTTCCGCCTCCCCCACTTCCCTTATCCAGCTGCCTCATGGTTTGTGCTGTGTGCTGCTGCTGAAATTACTGGCACTGTCCCTCTGCTCTTGTTGCCACTGTTCTCTGCCAGCCCCGAACTCAGCCTGTGATCCTTAAATGCAGATCTGACCTTGTGTGTCGCTGCCTGCTTAAAAGCCTTGGTAGCTCCTGGTCACTGATAGGAGAAAGTGCACACCAAAATGGCACCGTGAGGGCCTACTCGTCACTGAGATAGGAGTAACTCAGAATGTGTGTTACTCAGCACTTTGCAGGCAATAGCACACTCTATAGCATAGCAGATCTGAGCCTTTACCATGGTTTTTTTTTTTCCTCTGGGCTGTGTTTGCAAGCTCCCACTACCATGCCATGTACTTCTGTACTGTGTTTTGTGCAGATGTCTCCTTCCCCAGGCATCTCAGGCTTAGTAGTCACTTCCTTATCTCCTGGCTCCTAAATCATGTAAATCTTTTAATTTCTGACTGAATCTTGAACTCCCTCCCGCCCATTTATAATACTAAGCTTGAAGAAAGGAATGGTCATATCCGTAATTGGGTAATAATAGAGGTCTAGCACATAGTAGGTACTCAGTCAGCATTTACTGAGCTGAACTTCCATTTTAGCTGAATGAGTATGTTTCCCCTGTGCAGAGGCCTGGACTATGTACCACATGCACTTGTTTTTCTCACTTTCAATTCCTGCACAGCCCTTGGCACAGTGGGTGACACAGAAGCATGAAACCTAGGTCCAAACTCCAGGGATTCCACATACCAGGTCCAGCCACTCACCCCTATAAAGAGAAGGTAACGCTGAGAGGGAGAGAAAGGCATAGACATAGAGACAAAGTAAGTTTTTTAACCCATCTTCAGGGTACTGACACGAGCTTTAGGTTTAAATAGACAAAGAACTGGGGCAAATGGTATAGAGCTATTCATAATTATTAAGTAGTCTTGGTCGAAGTTTGGCTGGTTTATCATTATGGAGGATTTCCTGAGAAGTTGTTATCACTGTGTCCAGGTGGAGGAGTAATGTGGTCAATATAAACAAGTCATCCTTGGCCTGGAGGATGGTCTGTCCTGTGGAGGAATTTTGCTGTGCCCTTCCTCTGGGGCAAGTCTCTCCATCCTCTTAGTGAAGATGTTATCAATAAGTCCTGTCCTTTATCGGATTCCAAGGTGACTGCAAAATGACTTCAAAGAGAAAGGCTTAGAGCAAAGATTTGGAGGGAGGTCTCTATCAAATCTCTATCTCTGTCTACCAAATGTAGACAGGGATGTGAAATTTTCTCCTGCTATAATTTCTAGGCCCAAGTAAATAGTCAGTACTTTTCAGCAAAAGCAGTTTAAATGCCTGTTGCAAGCAGGTCTTCAACAAAGATTAAGGTGCTGGGGTGGCTGAGATAGTTTAGGGGTGTGGTTAGCCTACTTTGTTGTGCTACTGTTGCTGGTACTTCCAATGTAGTCTGTACAGCTTATAAATTGTTCTCACAATTGTGGAGGCTATGGTCCCAGAATCATCAGAGGCCAGCATGGGCAATTCATGATCATAGTTGATTGGCATGAACAACCTCAAGGCTTCTAACCCATCCACTAAGGCTCTGCCTTCATGTCCTAACTACCTTCCAGAGGCCCCACCTCCAAACACCAGCATATCGGGGCTCAGATTTCAACTGAATCTGGAGAAAGGAGACCCAAATATTTAAGTTCCCACTCATCGGGCAAAACGCACACTCCCTATGTGTGAGGTGCTATGCTAGTGCTGTGCTAGACTTTTGTGTTGTCTGGAATGGAACATTTTTCAGCGAGCTTACAAAGCCCTCTACCTATCTCAAAGATCAAGTCATGAGCAACCAAGGGAAGGCTCCATGCAGACATGGATGTCCAGACTTTTAGATTCAAATTGCAGGACACTATAGGACAATATAGATAACAGATTCCTGAAGGAGGTGGATTTGTAGCTGGACCTTGGAAAGCAAGTAGGAGCTAAACATGGTGAGAAGGGGGAGTTCAGGTTTGGTGGGACATGTCACGGTATTCAGGCCATTCAGGATTGCATGGGGTCCTTTGGGAACTCCAAGTGGGGGAACAAGCTTGAAATGCCTAGGAAGGGGACATCTGTGCAGAGCACAGAAAGAGAAGTACGTTGTATCCTGGCAAACACGGCCCAAAGCAGAGAATGGAGGACAGAAACGTAGACAGTTTTGAAGTGTAGAAGAGAGAGACCTATCTTAGATGGCTAATTGCTTATTTTCCAGGCTTTGGGCACTCCACTCTTGACTCTAGCAGCCATGTCCCAATGTGTCCTTGGAAAGTAACCTCTTCTAGTTCCTGGGAGCAAATTATGTCAGGAGAGGTCAACTCTGTGTCCTAGGAGAGAAACCTTCCCAAACCAGACACTGATAGACAGAGACAAATAGCTGACTTATTTGTAAATGCCCTGGGGCTCACAGTATTAAAGCCACCAACCTCCTAATGATTAAACACTACACAAACATCCAGTGGCCAGTGTGCCCCTCCATAAGTGGGCTATAAACCAGAAAGGGCAGTGGCTGTCAGCAACTGGGAGGAAAAAAGGCTGGGGAAATGTTTTCTGTCCTAAGCAACACAACCTCCAATCCCATCCCAAAAAGTAGACCTGACTATAACCTGGGAGAAGGGCAGAGGAGAGGTGGCTGAAAATAGAAAATAACAAATGATTCCTTCCTCTCCTTTGTGTTAGGTATTCTATAAATGCGGCCAGTTGAGTTGGATGGTCTAGGTTGGGAACTAGAATTGGCAATTGATGGGACAGTGTACAAATGAGAGCTAAATTCACAGTCCATTTGTTCTGTATACCCTACTCTTAGGGAAAGATTATGACCTCCACATTTAAATTAGATGGTACAGCTAACTCAAGACTTGACTAGGTCATTTGTTTCATAGAAACAAGACTAGAATCCAGGTCTTCTGACTCTCCAATACAAGCTTTGGCCATTATCTCAAATGATTTACTTGGTGACTCACAGAGTTCAGATGACCCAAATTTCGAGGTCCAGATATGAGATGGACATTGCCTCCCTACCTGTCTACCTGCTTCCCTCTATCTTTTGAGAGCCAAGGATAATCTCAAAGTCCTTCACTGTTGCAGCATCTTGGCTGACTAGGATTGGCTCCTACTGCTTTATGTATTCACTGGATTTAGACTATTTAGCTTCAAGTTTTGTCCTGTCTAGTCACTACTAGAGAATACAGGTGAACATTTGAGAAGACAATATTAAGAAGAAGCCATAGACAGTAAAACCCTCTAACATTGCTTATTGGTGAACTCAGGAAACCCTGAGAACTAGTTCTAAACAGCAGACTCCTTACCTGGGGTTGGGATGGGGTGGGAGAGATACCTTCAATCCTCCGAGAAACTTCCTGGGACTCCCAGATTGTAGCAGCAGCTTTTATTCTACTGGCTTTCTATACTTCTCCCTATTTCCTCAAAAGGCATAAACTATTGCTTTTTCTCTTTTTTGTGTGCCAGTCCTGGGCTTGAACTCAGGGCCTATGTACTGTCCCTGAGCTTTTTTCTGCTCTACCACTTGAGCTACAGCTCTACTTCCAGCTTTTTTGTTGCTTAATTGGAAATAAGAATGCCACAGACTTTTCTGATTGGCTTAGCTTTGAACCACAATCCTCAGATCTCAGCCTCCTGAGTAGCTAGAATTACAGATATGAGCTACTGGCATCTGGCTTAATGTATTTATTATGTTTTCTAAAATGTCCTCAAAGGAACCTTTATTTTTAGAATAATTCTAGCATAACTCATACCTTCATTGTGTTTCAGTTTCTCCATCTGTGGAAAGGGTCTAGAGAGTCTTGTTCTCTCCTCTCTGGGCTGTGGTCAGTCCAATATGACCATGGAGCTTACCTTAACAGCCTGGCAGCATTGTAAATGTGGAACTGGATGGAGCAGGGGGCTCTGCTGCCATGCATGAGATGACCACCTGGTGCTAATGGAGCATAAAGCAGAGGGCTCTAATACTAAGCAGTTTGATGTTCTGATCAGATAACAGCTAATTCTTTCAAAGCTTCTCTCCAGGAGAGAAGTTCAACCTCCTTAGTCCCATAAATTCCCTCCCCCTGCCAGTACCTCACTGAAACTTTAGGTAGTGCTGAAATAAGATAGCATCTAAATCCACTGGGTTGCTTTTTAAGTGACAAGCATTGAGTCTTCCTAGGCTATACTAGCTATGGTTTTGTACCAGATGTTGCCAGATGTTCTTTGGGGAGTCAAGGTTTCTCATCTGCCTTTCTTTTTCCTAATGCTTCTTTTGATGCAAGACCTTGAACCCTGGACTGTAATTCCAGTTGATAATCAAATGACTTAGGGCAGATTAATGCCTAGGGTACTGGGTCCTTCTAAATGGAATTGTGATGCTTATCTGTGATAATCTCAATTGGAGGAAAGATTTAACTTCCAGGCAGAACAGGAGCAGAAAGTCATCCTAATGCATTTTCATTGGGCTACAAGCTTGCTGTTAGTAGAGATGCCCTCTATCTGTCTTGGTGCTTTAAACACCAAGGCCTTAAAAGTAACTGTCCCATGATAGAAGTTTAATAAATGCTTGTGAATGAGCAGTCTTATTTACTTTTGGCTATTCTTTGAACATAGAACAAAGGGAAATGAGTCCCATCTGAAATGAAAGATGTTTTAATCAGGAGATGAACACAGGGAAAGGAAATAGACATATCTGAGTGCTTCAATGTGCCCTACAATGGACTAAAGGCCCCAGGTGTCTCACTTCATCTCATCCTGCTGAACTCTTCCAAAAAGTCAATGTGCTCTTGGTATTATTTTTCATCTTGAGGTTGGATAGCTGGAGAAGTTGTGTTGATAGTGACCATGAGAGGAACAGCAGTGATAGTGATATTTATTACCAGCAACAGCATGAACATCTATGAAGTACACTGCCTGAGTCAGGCACAGTTTCTAAATTTACTCATTCAATCCTCAAGACAATTCAGTAAGGTAGCCTCATTTTAAGGATGAGAGGTGCTGGTATCTCACACCTGTGATCCTAGCTACTCAGGAGGCTGAGATCTGAGGATTGCAGTTCAAAGCCAGCCTGGGCAGGAAAGGCCATGAAACTCTTATCTCCACCAGAAAACTGGAAGTGGCACTGTGGCTCAAAGTGGTAGTGCAGTAGCCTTGAGTGAAAGAGCTGAGGGACAACACCCAGGCACTGAGTTTAAGACCCATAACCAGTGAAGAGAGGGGGGGGGAGAGAGAGAGAGAGAGAGAGAGAGAGAGAGAAAGGACCAAGGTGCAAAGAAGCTAAGAAATGAATTTGTACATAGTTGGAGGTAAGCTGGAATTGGAACTCTCGGTCCACAAAGATGACATTTTTGCTCATGAATAAGGAGCTTATTGAGACTGAGCTTTCTCAAGCAGAAGACAGTGTCACTTCCTTCTCTGGAAAGTTTTAGAATGAGGCTGTCCATGTGTCCAGGATGTATGGTTGGCATTTTTTTTCCTGGAGTTGTTGGATGAAGTTGTGAAAAAACTTTGAATGCCCCCAGGGCCTTGCCTCAGCTCTGTGTATGAGTACTTCATTATTTCCACAGGAAACAACAACAACAACAAATCTTCCTTTCCATGGAGTTAAATAACAGGTTAGAAACTGCTCTTGGATCTAACGATAGCCAGCAGAGTGTATTCATGTGCCACGCCCAAGTTACCAGAAGCTATAGGTCTGACAGATTGTCTAAAGGACAAAAGCCAGTCCATGGAGAAATTAACTTTCCTTTGAAAGTTAGGTCAGGCTAGTTATTCAATCTCACCCTGCTTGGTATAGGAGTCTACCGATTTTCTACTTAGGAGCATAGAACTCTGGTCCAGAGGCACAGCTGCCACCCAGCTAGGCGGTGATCACTTCAGACAGAGCCTGGCTGCACAGTAAGTGCTTCTTCCTGACCCTTCACCTTGGGCCCATTGTATTCCTATATTGTTTAGGAGTTGTGGGACTATTTTGCAATACAAGACAAGTATGATCATATTTAGCCCTTATGCACATTTTATATGATTAATCATTGTAGACATGAGGGAAAAGAACCTCAATGTTTCAGAATTCTCAACTGTGTAGTTCTGTATATATGTTTTTTTCTGTATTTATTACATATTTACTGATAGGAATCTTGTGAACAACTTGAAAATAATTAAATATACACTACTTCTTATTACAAATCCAACTGATTTTCAGAAAACACTTCTTTGCACTTGGCCCAATTCTTCTAGAGTAGCCAGATAGTGGCTGCAACTGGCTAGTGAATATGAATTGGTAGGTAGTTTTGTTTACAGTAAGGCATATGATGAAAGTAAAGCAAGAAAGACATGTGTTACAACTTTATACATTCATCAAAGGCATGAGGAATTTTTTTCTCATTATTTATGACATATCAGTCTGTGTTTTGGGTTTGTTTTTTTCCCCCTCAGTTGATACGCATTACATAATATCAGCCTGTGCATTTACATCTTGGTGTGTATATCTGTGTTTTCATCTCTATCTGTGTCTGTGATATTATTCTCCTTTACTACTACTTCTTTTTTTTTTTTTAAAAATTACTTTTGTGCTTGACCTCAAGGTCTAAATGCTGTCCTAAAGTGTTTTCCTCTTAAGGCTGAAACTCTACTACTTGAGCCATAGCTCCACTTCTAGCTTCTTGGTGGTGATTAGAGATAGGAGTCTCATGGAATTTCCTCCTTGGACTGGCTTTCAACCACAACTCTCAGATCTCAGCCTCCTGAGTAGCTAGGTTTACAGGCATGAGCACTGGTCCCATGGCTTCTTTACTACATCTTGAGATTCAAAATCTTCCAGAGTGCTTCTTTAGTCTCTAACAGCTTGCAGTGATGCCAGGGACACAAGCAAAAATGAATACCTGCATTCAGTGCCTTGAGCCTGACCACTGTGGGAGCAGAGGATCACTCAAAGCAAAAAATAGAGGCTCCGATGGAAATCACTCACACCCAGGCAGAGTCCAGGCAACACCAAGCAGACCTTGGCAGTGGAATGAACTGGTGTGGGAAAGACTAAATTTAGCCTTCCATGTGGCTTTTTTCTGTTGCTCATGTCTTTGATCCACTTGGCAGTTGAAAACTGAAGTTCCTCAGATCTCCTTTCAGTCCCCTGGTTACTTTGCTAGATACAGTATTTGCGCAGAATGGTGCGTGTGCCTATATATGCTTAAGTTCTCTAGAATCTCAAAACTGTTTTGCAGTGGAATAATGCTACCAGCATTTTTCATCACCTTAAAATACTTTACTTAAATGGAACTAGTTTTTTTTTTCCTTAACTGCTGAAGTATTGTTGCTTTTTCCTTAACAAATTGACATTTCTCTAGCTTCCTTCTCTTACCACACATAATATTCAATCATCGTTTCCACTTTTTCCTGAAGTGGAGACCTCTCTGACTTTGCGGTGGGAATTTTGAATTCCTGGTTTATAATAAAGATGAATAGAGAGTAAAGTGTATTTGGGTGTTTAGAGATCTGAGGTTCAACTAAATACTATGACTTCAGGTGTGGTCTTTTCTCATTTTTTGAGCCCAACTAGGGAATGAAGTCAAATGCCCCTAAATTTCTTTTCAGGTCTGAACATCTGTGGTGATCTCAGCTTACTAGATAACCAGCCCTCTGTCACATTTAGCATTGGATTATTGAAAGTGAAATGCAGGAAGGTCAGTCCTTCATAGACTCAGTGTTATGCGGATTGAGGCTCCAGAAACTGTGATGGGTAAAATGGAGGTGGTGTTCCTTTCCATAGGGTGGACATGATAATTGATACAATGTAAAGCTTCTTAAAGTGGATAAAACACAAGCAATCGTGTGAGGTTTCTAAGTTGGGAAACAGAACTGGGGTAGTTTCCGCTGATGTGTCTGCATCCCTGCTCCCCTATGGCTTTTTTGGAAGCAGGGGATGCCTGTGATTGGCCTTAATGTAAGATCTGGCACCTGGTATTTTTCACTGTTCCTCTCCCCACTCCCTACCCCCCATATCACTGAATTAGACACCACTCCTTAAAAACCATCCTGTCTCTAGCTTGCTATCATTTTCCAAAGGCATTCCATCCTCCCTTAACCCATCACTTCAGGGTTCACATTAAATGTCACTCTTCTCTAAAGACCAGATCAAGTGTCTCTTCCAGTTGCTTCCGTGAACTTTTCATTATCACAGCACCAGATGTGTCATATTATAGATGTCTGCAACTCAGCCTGTACCTTTATCTGTACGCTAAGCTTGTTGAGGGCAGAAACCTATCTTACCATTATTATATACTCAGTACCCAGGCCTAACAAAGATACAGACAGGCAGACAAGCTCTAGTTCATACAGCTCTACTTGCTGGTTATAGCCACAGTTCACTCAGTCTGTTTCTCTCTTTGTCTCCCATACTCCCCTATTCCTGCATTTATCAAGACTTTTTACTCCACCTCCTTCATGGGGAAGACGTCTTTCCTATTGCAAAACTTTCTATCTCAGAAGAAGCAATAGGGAAACGAATAGAATTTGTTTTGTAGACATTTGATGAAGAGCCTCATTTACAAGCCTACATGCATCCCTGGATTAAGAGGGAACAACATAACATTTATATCAGTTGGCTTAAGCACCCCAGCTCCTGCCATGTAAGTTGGGGCTCACTGAGCCAATCAGTCCCCCTTACTCTTGCTTGACATGACCTTTCCATCCCAGATGCACTTGTGAGCGCTTCATTTTAATTTGTGAATTTTGAAATCCAAACATGTCTAATGATGCTTGGAATCTAGCAGCTTTAAAAATGTCCTTGGATTTTGTTGAAAGGGACCTGAGTCTATAATATATACATATACATATATATATATATATATATATATATATATATATATATATATATATATATATACAGCTGCAGCTCTTATCAGAATGCAGACATGCCTCTCATTACTGCTAATTGCAGTTCTACCACTGGGAGATCTGGGCTCAAACTTCCTAATTCTGTGACTGGTAACCTGCTTTATACCATTGGCAGAAGGGGATACATTACAGTATCTTTCAGGCAGCTGCTCTTTAGGTAAATTAATACCTGGGGGTCTTTTTCTTTCTCTAGGAAACTCTAAGTGCTATAACAGACTTTCATTTAAGGCTATGTGAGGCTTATTTCACCAGATTGCTATTTGGAAGTTCTAACAAAATACCTTTATGAATAGCAACCATAATACCCTTAATCCACTCAACTTCCTGACGTTTTAAACTAAGTGGATTGCTAAGAATGAAATCAGGTTATCCCATCTTTCTACTCTCTTCCTCTCCTAGCCCTGCCTTTACATCTTTAGGAATAAGGTGCTGGTGTAAAATTCTGTCTTGCTATTAGTATTAGTCTCCCAAAGTATTAAATGTCAGGAAAACTTGCTGCAGATCCGGGTTTTGTAGTTATTTTGTATAATGAATAGTTGTGTGTTTTTTTGTCATTGTTGTTTGTTTGTTTGATTTCTTGTTTGTTTTTATTATTGTTGTCTCACTGCCCTACTGAGGATAGAACCAAGGCCTTGCTTGTTAATTAGAGATAGAATCTCATAGTCTTTTCTGCTCAGCATGGCTTTGAACATCAGTCTTAGTCATCTGTATAGCTAGTATTATAGGCATGAGCCAAATATGATGATGATGATGATGATGATGATGATGATGATGATGATGATGATGATGATGATTTTGCCAGTCTTGTTCAGGACTTCCAACTCTTACTTGGCTTTTTTTTTTACTCATGACTTGTTCTATACCATTAGTCATATCTCCAGTTCTAGCTTTTTGCTGGTTCTTTGGAGATAAGGGTTTCACAGATTGGTCTGCCCAGGATGGCTTTGAATCACAATTCTCAGCCTCCTAAGTAACTAGGGTAACAGGTGTGAGCAACAAGTACCCAACTCTAATTCTTCCTTTTCTTTCTTTCTTTCTTTCTTTCTTTCTTTCTTTCTTTCTTTCTTTCTTTCTTTCTTTCTTTCTTTCTTTCTTTCTTTCTCTCTCTCTCCTTTTTTTTCTCTCTTTCTCTCTTTCTTTTTTCCCATTCCTAAGGCTTGAACTCAGGACCTAGGCACTTCCCTGAGCTTCTTTTGCTCAAGGCTAGCACTCTACCACTTGAACCACAGCACCACTTCTGGCTTTTTCTGTTTAAGTGGTATTGAGGAATTGAACCCAGGGCTTCATGCATGCTAAACAAGTACTCTACCACTAAGCCACATTCCCACCCCTTCTAATCCTTAATTTTTAACTTCTATTTTATACAGTCTCTAAGAAACAAGTGTTTTATGACATCATTTTTGTAATTTGATATGAAGACACTACTCTATGAGCATCTTTTACAATCAGGATTCATTCGCATCATTTTTAATACCCCTGATTGTGATTCCATTCTTTAAAGGAGCTGTTATGTGATTAACTCTTTCTCTACTAATGGATGTTCAGGGTGTTGCAGCCTTTTATTCTTAGAAATAACAATGCAGAGACCTTTCTTAGTGTTAAATTTGTGCACTCTGGTGTGGTCTACCCATAAAGCATGCATTCTATATTTTCCTTACAATCCTGGCACTTGTGTTGTGGTGCTCTTGAAGCTCTACAGAAAGACATAGTGTTGTATATGTTCTGCCTGCCAGTGACAGGGCTGCCCAGAACCATTCATGGCCTTTATGTATCCATCCTCCATTGTTCCTGGCATCATGTTTGGGAGAAGGTTGGCTAAAGAATGGCCTTCCTGTTTAAGTTCAGCAAGCTGTCTGCAGCTGAACCTCCAAATTCTGAGTCAGTTTACATTATGCTCTGAATTGAATGTTTTTATCTTTCTTTCTGAGTGTAAATAAAAGTGCAGAGATAGAAACTATCATGATTGTACCTTCCATGAGTCACTTGCTCCTCTAGACAGAAAAGAAGGGAAAAAGGGAAGCCATGGGTTAGGCTTGCTAACAATATGCTTCAATACTCCATCAGCAAAGTGCCATCAGTGAGACAATAATTACTACTCTCACACCGGCCATGTGCCGAGTGCTAGCCTTAAGGCAAAAGTTTAGAGGTGATTAAGAGTGGTTTTTAAGCATGGGCTTTGCCTTAAGAAAGCCTAGATTTTACCAACAATATGGCCTTCAGCAAGTTACCCAACCTATTTCTTCCCATTTCCTCATATAAATTGGGGATCATAATATCTACTGCATCTGTCAACATCTTCAGATGGATGAAATATGATCAGAAAATTTAGCACAGTAGCAATTTGGCAATATCTCAATAAGTGGAAAATCGACAGGTTAATCCTAGCTCCACAGAAGGCTGAGATCTGAGGATCTGGATTCTAAGCCAGCCTAAGCAGATAAGTCCATGAAAGTAATACCTCCAATTAATCACCAAGAGACTGGAAGTGGTGCTGTGATTTAACTGGTAGAGTTCCAACCTTGAGTGAAAAAGCTCAGGTACAGCACCCAGGGTATTGGTTTGTGAACAAACCAAGACCTATGTTCAGATTTTGGCCTTAACATTTAATAGCTATGCGGTCTTTAGCAATTCACCTAACCTCTCTGAGTTATACATCTGTATGTGAAAGATAAAAATCTATCTTACTCGAATGGGATGAGTTTTTTATATCAATATGAGGAGAGAAATATATCAAGACAGAGTCCCTAGCACATATTAGTTTGGGGTTTTCAGTACCAAATTTGAAGGTACTTACTATGTGCCCCTTCCCTGTTTTCTTCTTGTCCCCATTCAAAACATGTTTTGGCTCTGAGACTAATGGCAAATGGAGTTTAATTCTTAACCAGTCTGTAACTTTTCAGCTAGCCTCCTCTCTAGACAAATACCTAGAATGAGTTGGGCTCTTGGCCAGACTTTTTTTCCCCCTCTCTTTTATGGTAGACAAGATTGTGGTTTAGAGATTGTGGAAGGTTTTGTGAACCTATTTTATAGTTCCTATAAACTCAGAAGGGAAACAATGAAATACCAAAGCTAAGGTTCAGAACAGGTTTGCTTAGAAGAAAACCCTTTACCTCAGAGAATTACAGAAGGGCTCTGTGAGGTAAGATATCTATAGTGTTTGATATATTGCCTGGTATTTAGAAAGTCTGTGGGTAAATTCAGGGGTCTGTTTCTAGCAGAGAACAAATGGATCGCAAGTCAATTTTACAAGCAAATGGATTTTTTTTCCTGCCAGTTCTGGGGCTTGAACTTAGACCATCATGCTCTGCATTTTAGCTTGTTTGCTCAAGGCTGACACTCTATCACTTGAGAAATGCCCCTACTTCCCACCTTTAGCTGGTTAAATGGAGATAAGAGTCTCTTAGATTTGTCTGCTCAGGCTGGCTTTGAACCATGAGCCTCAGATCTCAACCTCCTAAGTAGCTAGGATTGCAAAAATGAACTACCTGCATGTGTCTGTGAACTTTCTTTTGAGAAGAAATTTCAGTAGGAGCTATAGGGGTAGACTTTATACTTGGAGAGGTCTTGGTGAACCTTGGAGGGGGCTTGCCCACTGAGCAGACAAATAATCTGAGAGCCAGTATCAGAAAGTAATTTGGCTAGTCAATGCAGTGATAAATTGGGATAAAAAAAATGAATTCCCAATCCTCGTTCTTGTGTTCTCTTCTCTGCAATAATACTTCACCATCTAAGACTGAGGCTGCTTGATCTAGGGACAGTGCAGTTAAGTAAAGTGAGACCATTGTCCAAAGTATTGGCTTAGGTCACAGGCTGCTTAGGGTTATCCATTATGAACCCTCCTCTCTATGATCGTTCCTCTCCAGTTTTTCTCTAGTCCACCCATCCTTCTTTCCTCATTATCTCATCCTAGAGCAGACACAAATGCCAAAGAATTGCTGTGAAATACTTCATGTATTACCCATACATCGTAATAGAGATAATAGTCCAGCTACAAAAGTATTTGAACTTAGAATTCTTCCTACATACCCGGAATACCATGATAAAATATAAATCTTTAGAGTTGATAGTGTTCTTGTAAACCCTTTTTTTAAAAAAACATATTTTATGGTTTGATTTAAAGGCTCAATTGCCACATGGATTTGCTTTTTTGAGTGTTTCTGTATTTTCTTCTCAAAAACAAGATTTATTATCATGACTGAAAATACAGGAAGGCAGGCCTAGCTCCAGATTTGTTTCCTGAATTATCTGCTTTTTGGCTGTTACTCCTTCTGGCCTCGCAGACATTGACACAGGTGTTTTGTTTGTTTGTTTGTTTATTTGTTTTCCCAGTCCTGGTCTTGAACTCAGGGCCTGAGCTCTGTCTCTGAGCCTCTCTGTGCTCAAGGCTAGCGCTTTACCACTTGAGCCACAGCACCATTTCCAGTTTTTTCTGAGTAGTTTATTGGAGATAAGAGTTTCATTGACTTCCCTGCCTGGGCTGGCTTCGAACCATGGTTCTTAGATCTCAGCCTCATGAGTAGCTAGGATTACAGGCATAAGCCCTGCTCAACAGGTGCCTTTTGATGGAAAAAAATGACAGTGACTTGGATAGTGTCATCTTACCAGAGATGCTGAGTAATCAGATTGTATGGTCTTGGTCCACTTGACTTGTTAACAGATTGATTATACAGGGGACATGAAGGGAAAAGAGAGTAAAGATAGCTAACAGATAGTTTTATGTTAAAATGGCCGAATCTTTGAGGAGTGGCTGTGCAGACAAATGGCTAGTTGGAGGGATTGCTTTTGTATAAGGATAGACTTGAGATGGGTTAAGTACCCAAAAGGGCCGTCTAGAAATAACAGACTGAAAAGCTGTCTGTCTGTACCTAGCACTTGAAAATATGGATGATATCACCTAGAAAAAGACTGGGTAGAGAAGAAAATGGGACTAGGATGCAATCATAGAGATGTGGAGAAGTGAGGAGGTAGGTGAATAGAGGAGATCAAGAGGCACAGCCAGGAGGCAGGAAGAGACCCAGTATGGATGATGATGTGGAAACTCAAGAAGAGAAACGAAGAGGAAGGAGCAGGGACTACCCACTGCTGAAAAAAAATATAGATAGGTTCAGAACAGAGAGCTGGTAGTTGGCTTTGGCAAGAAAGGGAAAGTTGATGTTCTTAAGAGTAAACAGACAATGGCTTTAGTGAAAGGGTGGAGACAAGAGTCTGACCAGTGGATTGAAGTGATAATGGGACACAAGAAATACTGACAGCTCCTTTGAGTTGTTTTACCATATTATGGGGCAGAGTCTGCCACAGTCATAGAGACTATGGCCATGGAGTCAAAGAGTTTGTTTTATTTGAGGAGGTAGATGACATATTTCTGAGTCAGTGGGGAAAAAAGTCAGTAAAGCAGGAGAAATTAATTGTGCTGGATGAAGATCGAAATCTCTTAACAAGAGAACATCTTTTTATTATTTATTTATTTATTTAGCCAGTCCTAGGGTTTGAACTCAGAGCCTGGGCACTGTCTCTGAGCTTCTTTTGCTCAGGGCTAGCACTCTTCCACCTGAGCCACAGCACCACTTCTGGCTTTTTCTGTATATGTGGTACTGAGGAATCAAACCCAGGGCTTCATGCATGCTAGGCAAGCACTGTACCACTAAGCCACATTCTCAGCCTGAGAATGTCTTTTTAGATTCATTTCACTGCTTTTCTTTTTTATCTTTTTTTTTTTCTTTTGGTCGGTTGTGGGGCCTGAACTCTGGGCCTGGGTGCTTAAGGCCTGGGTGCTTCAGCTTAAGGCTAGTGCTCTACCACTTGAGCCACAATGACCTTCTGGCTTTTTCTGCTTACGTGGTGCTGAGGAATCAAACCCAGGGCCTCATGCATGCAATGTAAACACTCTACCACTGAGCCACCTTCCCAGCCCTCTATTTTCTGTTTTTATGGACTATTTCTTACTTTCACTTTTCATTATCTTGGTTGAGTTGATCAGCACTTTGTGGTTTAAGAAATAGTGTCTATCTGAGAACCCTAATGTCATTGATAACATTGTTCTTGTGGAGGAAAGGAAGTGCTAAGGATTATAGAAGGTCATTGATATTTGGCTGGTTTCCTAGCTACTTGAGAGGTTAAAATTGGGAGGGTTGAAGTTCCAGGACAATCTGAGCAGAAAGTCCACAAAATTGCATCTCTATCTTCCATGGAGGGAAGCTAGATGTCCTGGCCCAGGCCTGCACTCCTATCAACTATGGGAAGGTAAAGTAGGTAGATTGCAGCTTAAGCCAGGCTAAGCCAGCTAGGTACAGATGGCTCATACCTGTAATTCTAGCTACTCAGCTAAGATCTGAGGATTGTATTTCAAAGCCACCTACCAGGTTTGTAAGGCGCTGAGTTCAAAACTGCAGTGTAGAAAAAATCATTCATTCATTCATTAAATAAATTAGGGTCAGAAATTGTAGTAGGGAGACTGCCCTTTTGAAAGGAGCCAAGGGATATCTGCTGTCTTAAGTTGGTTGGCCTACCTTGGATCTTAGTCACATTGTTATCTATTGTTATCTTGAATAGAATGGAAAAGCCTTCACTAAATTTGCATTTTATGGCTTCACGGCTTGCACATTAAACACATGATTCTTACTTTAATCACAGAAAAAATGCTTGAAGCTACCTTAAAGTATTTTGTCTTATGACAAATGTGTCTTGTGCATAAACAGAGTGATCTATTCAGTGTTTCAGCCAATTTACATGAACATTTATGAAAAAGAAGGAATTCCACTCATTAAGATTCCAGTATAAAGTTTAAAACCCAAGCTACCCCATGACCTTTTGGCTCCACCTTCCCTATAACATTGCCCTCTATGACACCTTCCAGGTCTTTCCTTGGTTCCCCAGGCTGTTGAATCCATGCATTTTTTGACTGAATATATAGATTGTATCCTGTGTTTGAGCCTTTGATTGAGGATTGAGGTTTGAAGCCAGCCCAAGCAGAAAAGTTGGAGAGATTCTGTCTCCCATTAACCCACAAAAATGCTGAACTAAAGGTGTAGCTCAATTGGGTAATGTGCAGCCACAAACAAAAAAAGCTGAGCAAGAGACTGAGGCCCTGAGTTTAAGCCTCAGTATGGGCAACAAACAAAGCTCTTGGAAGGCCTTCCCTAGCAGCCCCTCCAGACATATCATTTCCTCTTCTTCACATTATTTATTCTGACATTATACAATTCACATTTGTCTCATTTACTTCATAGCTCTACCACTAAAATATAAAGTCTATTAGTACCTGAGGTATTTATTTAGCTAACTGTTATATCCTCAGCACTTAGAACAGTGCTTGCCAGGTAACAAGTGCTTTGTAAATATCCACTAGTTGAATGAATGAATGATGCAATTAAATTAATAGACCCTAGTTTTCTTAATAGTGAATCAGAATTTGTACCTGTTATGTTTGCTTAAAGAACAAGTGTAGAAAACTTGGAAATTGTGTGTGTGTGCGTGTGTGTATGTTTGTACATACATATCTGCATGTGCCTAGTCATCATCTCATTCCTAAATTACCTGTTAGTTAAAGTTGTAGAGATAAATTTACCCAGGGCCCTGGCAGTAAGACATAAATGTTTAACTTTGGTAGGGTCTCCTTCAACATAATAGATGTATTAGTTTTTTCATTCACCTGAGAAACTCCTTTCCTCTTTGAGCCAACCTTTATTCCCTCCATCTTGGGTGGGGGAGGAGTGACTCTCCATTCCCCTTTGAAAAGCTTGTTTGCTAAGCAAATGCTGACCACACATGCACTTGCAGCCTGTTTCTGCTTCCACAGTCCTCTCATGCCCACCCCACTGAAGGCCAGGCAAAGGGTGGGAAGGGCAGGGGGGTTGGGAGGAGGAGGGGCAGAGAGCCTTATACTGGGCTACAAGGGCCAACTGGTAAGGAGAGGGAGTAGGAGTTATAGAGTATGTTCATCCTTCATTTTGAAATAAAAGCTATGGCTGTAACATAATTTTATTTTGAATTATTCTGTAGTGACACAGTTGTTTATTGTTGCCAGAATCTCTGTACATCATACCTTTTGAACACTTTGGTTACAGGTTTTAGTAGAGATTATCCCAGGGCAACCCCTTCCCAGCCCAGAAGCTGCTTCTTCTAGTCTCCCCTTCCAGCCTCTATACCATGATGTTTAATATAGCCATGTATAGACAGATTCATTTTCTTTTGAAATAAGCATGAGAAATTAGAGCAGATTTTCTTTTTTTTTTTAAGAAATATTTTATTGTAAAAGTGATTCACAGAGGGGTTACCGTTACATAAGTAAGGTTATGGGTAATTTCTTCACAGTGTTACCCCCTCCCTTGTTTTCTCCCACTTTCCCTCCCCTTAACTCCTGTCCCACCCCACCCCCCTGAGTTGTAAAGTTCATTTCCAAGGTAGTGGCTTGTGAGTATTGCTGTTGTAATGCCGATTTTCATTGGCACTGTATCCACATTGAAATCACCGGAAATAATGTATATCCTAGTTAAGAGTGCAAACAGGTATCATTTCCCTTTATATTGAGTTAGAAGTTCTCTCTGTAGGCTTATCATTTTAATCAAATGCTTTCCATTTAGATGTCAGTGGAATGAGCTAAGGAATGTTAAGGGCAATGAGTGGTGGTGGCATTAAAAGTAACACATAGGGCCAGAAAGACTTTCTTCAGTGTTTCTCACCCCCTCCACCCCTTCACCCCCCAGCACAGTACATGGGGAATTAAAATTTTTCCCTCACACTTGTGTAGTCTTCATTTTGGCCCGCTGTGATTTGGGAACACGGTGCAGGGCCCTTCTACTCGGTCCTTTACGGTACTGCTCTTGGAGTTCGCTGTTAGGCTCCGCTTTGCTGAAACTTTTCACAGCTGACTTGATCTCGCACTCTCCGCGCTGACCTCTCAGTCCTTCAGCACTTTAAAGGTTAATTTTGTTGGCAGATCGAATTTCTTTGCTGGGCTGGGGAAGGGTGAGCCTCTGCTAGCTGGTTCTTCTGTAGCCGAGTTGCTGGGTGCCCGGGACTCCCTGGCCCGGCGTGTGCTGGCTCCGCCGCAGGAGGAGTCGCCGTCCCCAGAGGCTCATTCAGCTCCTTTGTCCGCTGTGTGCTCCCGGGACCGCAATGTAGTGCCATGCTCTGGCCTAGGAACCTGACCAGGTAGGACGATTTCCCCAACTTCCCCGGGCCTGAGGCAGATGGGGTCTCTTATTGCCTTGCTGCCCTGTGACTGGTATTAAAAACCTGCAGCCTCCCCCCCCCCAATCGCTGTGGACTGGTGGAGAGTGGGGAAGAAGATTCAGTACCCTTGCCTCCCTCCTACCTGCCCCCCCCCTCCCATCCACCCTTGATGGTTTAGAGGTAGTCGGGCATTTTCCAAATGTACTTGATCCACCTTGTGTTTTCCAGCCCATCTTATCAAATTAAGGTGCTGAGTCTAAAATAAAAAACATCAACCAACAACTAAAAACTGAGAGGGGGGGTAACAGTGTGGAGGTGGAGGAGGGGAGATGTTTCAGCTTGGGGTGTGTGTGTGGGGGGGTGAAGTGGAAAAAGCCAGTGTGGCCCCAGGCAAGGTCTGCTAGTGACTCCAAAGGCCCTGATTAAAATGACTTACAGTTGGAGGTTTTGTTTGGAATCTGAGGAGCCTAGTGAGCCTGTGGTTGTGTTTACTAATACAGCAAATTACTGGGTGAGGGTTCCTCCCTCACCCCTGAAATTAGACTCCCAGAGAAACGGCCTAGGATGTTTTAAGTATAAAGACTTTTTTCTTGCTTTGTTAGAACCTTCATAGCATTTGTGTTTTAAAACTAGTCAACCAGAGAAGAAAATAATGTTCATTGCCACCTACCACGTGTGTCTTACCTTCAGCTTTAGTTGCAAAACTTGCACAATTGATGTTTTGAGATGAAACAATGGGAACAAAAAGAAGTCAAGTGCCCTTGCAAAGTCACAAAGCTAGTACGAGGCAAAGCTGAGATTTGAACCTGGTTCACCCCACCATCCTGTCCTCCATGATGAGCATGGTAGTTTCATTTGCAAGTTTACCTCCAGGTTAAGCTGGAGAAAGGGTACATCTGGTTGTAGAGGATTCACAAAGTACACATAATGTTTGCAGGTATCCTACCTGGTCTGCTCAGGTTTTGTTTCCAGGAAGGCTGAGCACCCTTTGTTAAGATGCAGCCTGGCTTTGGCAGTAGGACTTTGCTGGAATCCTTGAGACCTGCTGATAGGTCTGATTAGACTTGGTTTATAAGGGTTGCTTCCCAAATGGAAGTCAAATCTGAGAAGTCTAATGACCTTATAGCTCGTCTTGACTGCTAGGGCTGTGTCTGTCAAGTAGCTGAATTTACTGAGTCCTGGAGGGAGAAGATGTACACTGGTATGCTAATGCTGACTGAGGCTATTGGCACCAGCTGTTCACATGTGTACCTAATTGGATTGTGCTTGCCTTGGACTGTGAGGTGTTTTTGAAGGGTGGTTTCTTGACCTTAGTTCCCAGTGCTTAACCTTTGAATAGTTTAATGGAAAGTCCTAAAACTACAAAATGGACAGACACCTCTTCTGGCTATCTCAGGATTACTGTTTTTTTTATGCATTTGGCTTCTGGGGTTCCTAAGATGTAGTGTGTGTGTGTGTGTGTGTGTGTGTGTGTGTGTGTGTGTGTGTGTGTGTGTGTGTGTGTGTGTGTGTGTGTGTGTGTGTGTGTGTGTGTGTTGAGGGTGGGAAAGCTTACAAAGGTGTTAGGACTCTATAGTCCATCTACCTACCTAGACTTAAGGTATCTAGGCAATGGCATCTCTGGGACTCATCCCTCACCCCCTTAAAAAAATCACTTAAGTATGTTTTAAAATAACTTGATTGTATGAAGGTGTCCTGAGCTTGTTTTTCAAGTGGGAGTTCTGAGTTCTTATATGACTTAATCTGTGTAAAAGCTTCTTTACCCTTCATTACATTGAGTTGGTATTAGGAACGTCTGAGTTTCAGAATCAGGCAGATCTGGATTCAAATCAAGCTTCATTTATTAGCTCAGGTATCTCAGGCAGGTTACCCCCATAATTTATACAGCTATAAAAAGAGTACATTAAGAGCTTGTGCCTGATAAGGTGATGGAGAGAGAGAGAGAGAGGCATTTGTGTGAGAATGTATATAAAGGGCTTATCTTAGTGTCTGGAACCCATCATTAAAACTCTTCATCCTGTGTTAGTATTCACTGTTGTTTCCATCAGTTATAATAGGCTGAAATCTGTGGAAGTTCAAGAGAAACTGAAAATCAGGATGGGTTTGCTGAGATCCTTGGCAAAAACTGGCCGGCATTGGCCCTAGCTTGAGCAGCTTTCTCTGGAGGAGCCTCGGAGGAGAGAGGGCTTTGTGTAGCTGAGGTCAGCAGACACGCTGGTGCCTATTGTAACAATGAAGGTCTAAGGCATCAGGACCAAAGCACTGGGATTTCTAACCAGATCAAGCCCCTGAAAACCAAAGGGGAGAATTTCACGCTCACTCAGGGGACCACCTACTTGTTCAAGGAATGAGTTACTAAAATGGGACAAAGGTACTGTGGGGTGAAACTCAAGCCTGAGGCCGTCTGATCACTGCCAAATCCCCTTGGAGCTCCCAGTATGGGGTTCAGGTTTCCCTCTCTCCATCCCAAATGATTGGCCTTGCACCTGGCACCATCTATAGAACTGCCTTTCCCCTGAGACACTGACCATTTTATAGCAAAAGAAGGAAGTGAATTCTTGCATTAGGCTTTCTGTCATATTTATAATGTAGGTCTGAAGCTCCCTCCTGCAGTCTTGGCAGGTTCCCTGCATCTGGGCTGCTGCTGACATGCACTGGATCTCCCTGATATGCCTCAAGCTTGGTATACACATGTCTGCTTTGTTCCTGCAAAAGGCTTATGAGAAATGGGTATTATTAACACACAGGAGGAAAACTAGGTCTCTTGGAAGGGAAGAGGCTCTGACAAGGTAAATAGAGAGCCTGGATTCAAACACAGAATCTATTTTACTGTATTCAGCATTTTGGGTTGCCTGCACCCCTGCTGGCCCACTATTAGATGATGAAACTAACTTGGAGACTTTGGTACCTAAAGTCTGCATGCATTTGCATGAATTGACATTCTAATTTTTTTGCATGGGAACTGCAATTCATATGTGATGGTTCCAGTGGAGGAACCTAGAGAGAGGTAACCTGCCATATGTGTGTGTAATTTATCTTTTTGTTTGTTGTTTTGTTGTTTTTCTTTGTATTGCATGGGCCCTTTCTCCCCCCCACTCTTTCTTTCCTTTCTCCCTCCCTTCCTCCCTCCCTCCCTTCTTTCTTTCCTTCCATACTTCCATCAGTGCCAGGGATTGTAGGGTCTCTGCCATGCTAAGCAAGTAGTCTACCTCTGAGCTGCATCCCCAGCCCACTTGTATTTTTAAATTCAAGTAACTATATCTTTTTTGATGTGGAAAGTTTTGAAGTTCTTCTAATATACTGGGTAGTGTCTAAATTAAACAAGCAAGGTGATTGGATCTGCTTCTACATTTCTTCTTTGTACGCTGAGCCTATTTTCTCAAACTCTAAATTTCTTCTTTAATCTGAGTATAGCTTTAGTATTATCTCATGATATCTGGGAGGAAGCATACTAAATAACAACTGTGTCAGCCATACAGGCAGCAGGCTACATTGGTTATTGTCTATATCAAAGAGTTATGAGGATTAAATTAAACAATATATGTAGTGAAATTAGCATAATGTCTTTCAGGACTTCCCATTTCAATTAAAGACAGCTATTATCATTCCCCTTTCTGGCTAAGAAAGAAAGGACTCTACAGGGGTCCTGCCACCCCCCCCTCCCTTTTTTAGGTAGATTTCCTTTATAAATTCCAGCCGCAGTTAAAGGAGAAGATGCTCCTGAGCAAGTCATCTGGGGGAGAAATAGTTAACATACCTGTTTGATGGAAATGCTGGTAGCCAAACCTTCCTTTTTCTCTGGGGGAGGGGAGGGAGAAAGGGGGGGAGTGGATCCTAAGCCTGTGTCTGGTTTGCTCACTCATCCACACTAGTGTTCTGCTTGGGCCCTGAGGTTTCACGGGAAACAATTGCCTTGTTGAACAATAGCCAGAAAACAAGTTCCACCAGTCTGAGCTTTTTTTTGCAACTGAATGCAGCTGTCTGGCTGGGGGCATGGGGCTGGGTCAATGGGCTTGGCTGTGATTTGGTAGCAGAACTGGAAAATCGAGCAGGTAAGGCCTGGCACAGCTGGTGGTATCTCCCAGAGGTAGGTTAGCCATTTGAAGAGAAGTAGAAAGAGGGCAGTTGTGGTTCCGCCTGTTTTGGAGGACTCCAGAGGCCCCTTGGAAGCAGGAGTATGGGATTCTTTGGAGGAGGGTGAGGATCCTTATTTTCTGGACATTCCTTTTCAGAATGGTAGTTACAATACTCCTCTGCTGACCAGATTCAGGTTTAATTAGCAAGCAGAGAAGAACTAATAGATTCTGCCAACCTATTTCTTTTTACAAAGTCATTTAGCTTGTCTTTTCCTTGAATAAACAACAATAACTCAATAACTTCTTTTGCCATGGGCCAGGGCATGCAAATCCTTGTCGAAAATTGGTTTAATTAGACCTCTTTTGCTTCTTGAGAGATGAAATTGTAAACATAATATCACATTAATTCAGGACTACACAGATTTCTGCTATGTTTAACTACCCTGTTCCACCTCATGAGCTCAGTATTTAACATTCATTCAAGTTTTAAGTGGTTTCTCCCAGGGTCTTGAGGAAGTCAGATTTGCCTTTTTGGTTCTGTAGAATGCTTGCTCCCTAGAAATTGGGGAAAAGCAAGAAGTGTGCAAAGCTAAAATAATTTATGACTCTTTTACCTGTGTTTTTCACAGCAGATATTTTGGATTTGAGCTGTTAAAATTGTGCTTTAAGCCCAAAGTGGCATTTGAATTCCTGACACAGTGATGTCAGCATCTCTTATAAGACTCTGAAACTGGATCTCTTGATTTAATGGCCCCTTGCAGTTTTGAATGGATTTTCCTGTGACTTTTGTGGACCCTTTCCCTTCACATCTGTATTTCTCCCAGAGGTGGTAGATGAACAGTTGAGGCTTTTAGAACATCTCAGTTCAGGTTAAAATTCTAGGTTCTAGCCAAAATGAAGTCTCTTCTTTGATATGCTTGGTTGCTGACTGCAGATGAAAGTTCTTTTGTAATCCCAGAGATTTTGAAGCTGATTTATGTACACTGTATCTCTATGCCACTAAATGTATTGTCTTTCAGATGAGCCAAAAGTGTGGTGAAATCATCGTCTCTTGCTTTAAACCCTATCCTTCTGATATTCCCTGGGTCCTAAGCGTTTGTTTCATCCAGGGAAAAACAAATGTGGAATAATGCATGTTATATGCCTAGTTCTGTGCTTGGTATATCTTGTGATATTATAAATCACTATAAATGCTAGGGAAGATTACATCCTTTTAGTAGATAAGGAGTGTGATCTGGTGAAAACTTTATTTGATTCAGTGCCACGGTTTACAAACCCAAATTGCAGGGCCATGCAAGTAGCAGATAGCAATGGAAAAGCATGTGTCAAACAGGAGAGCAAACCTCTTTCTGAAAAGGGCATTTCCTACTTAGGGCTAGCTAATTGTCTCATATCCATATCAATAGATATAAATATGATATTGATAATTCAAATATGTCAAAGATACACTGTAAGCTCTTAAAGATGCCAGTCTGAGCAATGAGGAAACCCAGAGACTATGTAACTGAGTTACCAGTGTTGTGTATGAAGGGAAGCTTCAGCAAGACCTTCAGTGTGCATATCTGCCTTTGTTGCAGCTTTTATCTGAGCTTGAACTCATAGCTAGAAAGGAACCTTTGGATGACGTTGTCAATCTCCATTCCTCTAGAAGAGCCCAGGGCCTGGGAGAGACTGATTTTTCTGAATTTAAATGGTACAGGACATTATTCTGGGGAAGCAGGGGTGGCATCTTCAGGCTCCTGGCCTTTGCCATGCCCATGCTGGGAGGAGAGAAAAATCCTGGCACCAAACACTGGTGGTCCTGGCTTTGGATGTTGCCAGATGGTTTGCCTATGCTGGGACTTGGTGGCTGTTAGCTGTGAGGTTTTTAAAAAGAGGTAGCCGAGTAAGAACAGCACCAGCACGCACGTGGTATTCAGGTAAGGGGTAGGTTTATTCAGTAGACCTGCTGGGACCAGGCAAGGTTGGCACTCCACGCGGCTGGGAAAGGCCAAGGAAAGAGAGAGAGCTGGGAAAGAGAGAGAGGAAAGAAAGAGAAAAGAGATTGTGAAGAGCTAGGCAAGAGCAGAGAGAGAGGTAGCCAAGTAAGAACAGCAGCACTCACATGGTATTCAGGTAAGGGGTAGGTTTATTTGGTAGACCTGCTGGAACCAGGCAAGGTTGGCACTCCATGCAGCTGGCAAAAGAGGCCGTCTGGCCCCGGGTTAGGCCTTATATAGGGTAGGGGGCGGGGAAGGGTGTGTCCAGGTAAAGGGAAGTGGGATCAGGTGGGAGAAAGGTGTGGCCACATCAGATTAAGATGTGACCTCATTGGATGCGGATGTGACCTCTTCCAGGTGTCCTAGTAGCCTAGGTAATGCAGGTACTGGGCGAGGTCTGTTCGCAGTCCAGGAATGGGCCTTACATTAGCTATAGGAGAACTATGAAGCTATAGGAGAACTATAGAAAAATGCTCTCTAAAACCAGTGTAATTTCCACTTGATACTTTTTGCTCATCTCCCTATTTTATATTCCATTTGTACCAATTATGTTCTTGTCTGTCCCATCTGCTGGACTTACAGCCACCCTAAGGGACAACTGAGTCCTCTCTGCTACTGGACTGCCTTTCACAGTGCATGGCACCTATCTACTGGATAGAATAAATCAATGATGTCAAAATCTCTTGGCTCAGAATTCAAAAATGTTGAGTTTACAAGTTCAAATTGGATAGAATTCCTTCCACCCAACTATTTTGGCAAAATAAATAAATGAAGATGATTTTTAAGGCTGATTACTTAGAACGACAGTTATATCTATCCAACATAACCAGTATTGGACATTGCATGCAGAAAGAAAGGGACTTGGTATGCTTTCTCTTTCACCTTCTCACTTGTGCGTGTATATCCATACACACACAAATATACATATATGTATGTATATATGCAATGGTGCTTTCATATTGATTTGATGAATCCATGGGCACATCTTCCCATTTTTGTAGATGTCTCAGTTAATAGATTGGTCAGGCATATATATGATGTTAATTTAAAAAAGAGAGAGAGAGAAAGGAAGACAGAAAGACAAGGAAAAAGATGGGGGAAAAAAAAGATGGGAGAACCAGCCAAACCCTATGTCACATTTTAGTTTCTGAGAAATGGCCCTGAGGTGATTCTCTTTATTCTGGATATTGTCTCCACTCAAAAACTATTGTTGTTGTTGTTGTTGGGGGCTTGAACTCAGAGCCTGGTTGCTGTTCTTGAGCTCTTTTGCTCAAGGCTAGCGCTTTATCACTTTGAGCCACAGTGCTACTTCTGGTTTTCTGCTGGTTAATCGGAGGTAAGAGTCTCATGGACTTTCCTGACTGGGCTGGCTTACTGTGATCCTCAGATCTAAGCCTTCTGAATAGCTAGGATTACAGATGTGAGCCATCAGTGCCTGCTTCAATTTTTGTTGTTGTTGTTGGTAGTGGTGGTCATGGGGCTTGAATTCAGGTCCCTGAGCTTTTTTCCTTAAGGCTAGTACTCTACTATTTTGAGTAACAGCTCCACTTCTGGTTGGTGGTTAATTGGAAATAAGACCTTCACACACTTTTCCTGCTGAGGCTGGCTTCAAACTGTGATCCTTATATGTCAGCCTCCTGAGTAGCTAGGATTACAGGCATGAGCCACCCGTGTTGAGCTAGAAATCAATATTAAAAAATGAAATCATAAGGGCTTTATGATATCCTCTAATCTGTGTTATATAAACACACAGATTACTGATCACAAAGCTATAACTTAATGCATTTATATTTTGACTAACTTTTTAATCACTCATTTTTTTAAACTGTATAAAATATAAAAATCATCTCTAAGCATAGGACTTTCAGCAGACTTTGGATTTTTGTATGGTTTTCCTCAGTCATATTTAAAGCTAGGACTGAGGATGATCAAATCATATTTGAATGACTATTCCCGAGCCACAGTGGAAGACACTGTTCCTTTCTGTTGTGTTATTGGGTCTCCATGGCCTCTTCACTGGAATTCTGTCTCACTACCACATAGCCTCTATGTTTCTTTGAAGTTTTAGCTTCAGTCACTTTTTATAACTTCTTTCAACATTAATTACCTGATTTGAGTATATGGATTGTTATACCTGTCTCAGGTTGTACCTAATTCCCTTTCACACTTGACTGGTTCAACTTCTATTCATACTGCTTAAGTGAATTCTGCATGCTTTCCACATTTTTCATGTCTGAATCTCAGCCACATGTCTGGAGTTATTTTCCAAACAAATTATAATTCCCTATTAACAAGTGTGTGCACACCAAATGACAAAAATCTAACTAGGTTTTTTGTTTTGAGCAAATGAAAGGACTTTATTACTTCTCACATCCCCCAGGTGTTTCTGGCTCTACAAATGGCTGGTACAGAACCTCTAGAGATCTTAAAGAGACACTTTTATCTCTCTCAACTCTGCCTTCTCCCTCTCTACTACGTTGCTTTCAGCCCCAGTGAGATTGAGGTAGCCATCATCAGTTCTAGGTGTCACATGCATGTTTAAGTTTTTGTCATTCTTCTCAGTATATTTCTGTGATCCTACAAATGTGGGGAGCAAAGTTAGAGGTTCGGTACCGGACATGATGTTTATGCGCAATGTGAATCTCTGGGACAGGAGAGAAGAGGTACCATCCCCACCGCCCATGTTAGAGCAACATCATTTTCATAGATCATCTATATGGAACTAGTTTTCCTTAGACTTCATCTTAGAACTCAGATCCTGACCATTTGTTCCCTCAATTTTGGCAAAGGGCAAGTGGGAAACTAAGCAAATCTTATATTCAAATAAACTTATCTAAAGTAAGGTGAAGAGACATTTTGCTTTCTGGCATGTAGACAGCTCTGGGGAATAATGAGGTCACTCTTACACAACATGGGGTTCCCAGTATCACTGTTTCTTTATGCTTATCAATTTTTTTCTTTTGCCAGTCCTGGGTCTTGAACTCAGGTCCTGGGCACTTTCCCTGAGTTTCATTTACTCAAGGCTAGCACTCTACCACTTGAGCCACAGCACCACTTCCAGCTTTTTTTGTGTATGTGGTACTGAGGAATCAAACCCAGCGCTCCATGCATGCTAAGCAAGCACTCTACGATTAAGCCACATTCCCAAGAGTTATTTTTCCCCCCATCTCTTTTCTATAGGTTCCATCATGCAACCCCTACTTCCAGGCCAGCGCAACTACAGGGACTTTGAAGATAAACCTCCCAATCCTTTGTATTGATAGGGAAAAGATCTATGTGTGTCAGTGCCACCTGACTCTCTGGAAAGGAATAATACCTTGATATGAAATGACCACACGGAAGAATGGGTACAATTTCAAAACACATACGAGAATCTATTATTAACTTCTTCTTCCCTACCAGGCACGTTCCCTCCTCTTTCCCTAAGTCCTCTTTCTTCTTCATCAGATTATAAGATATTTTAGATACACTAAAATTCCTAACTCAAAAAAGCAAATGCAATTAGAGACTCATGGGATTTTTCTTTCAATATTGAAAGGAAATTCAAGACCTCTTCCATTTGTGACACATGCTTTTCCCAACAGAGCCTCATATGGTTGCCAGCTTTGGTGAAACTGAGGCACAGAAGTTGTGACCTGTCAAAGAATTAAGTGGTAAGGGTTCAGAATTTATGTCTGGGAGCAAGTTTACCTGACAAGTTTTGCCCATCTCTCTTCTACATCTGAATTCAATCAGGAGATATTTAGTAAGTGCATGCTGTGGCTCTGGAGTTAGAGAGGAAAGTGTGCACAAAATAAGCTTGGCCTTCCTGTGGCATTGTTTTGCTGCTTCTTACAGCTTTAGTTTTCTTATCATAAGTGAGGGGAACAGCCACCTGTAGAAGTGGTTCCAAGGGTTGGTGAGAGTCTGTACAAACGCTTACTGGCTAGTTTGTCACATTGTTGCTGAAGGATACAGACTAGAGAAAACACATGTTATGAAAGTAGACAAATTCTGCTTTTCAGAAGTAGACTAATATGAGGTTTGCTAAGGTCACAGAGCTGTGTGACCTTTGGCACCCTGTGGATTTATCCCCTTATTGAGCCTTTGCTCTTCCTGTTTTGTCTTCCTTACTTGCGATTCATTGTTATATGTTTTTCCTGCATTTCTGAAGGATCCCCCAGATTGGCTTTTGGAAGCTGAATGGGAGTGAAATGCAGGGGGATGAAAGAGGTTTTCTTCCTCTCTGATCAGCAGAGTTTAGGATGTAGAGGCAAGTGTTAAATTAAGTAGATAGTGTGTGTGTGTGTGTTCCTGACTTTGGAAATTTCAGCAGTGTTAAGTAGAGAGAGAGAGAGAGAGAGAGAGAGTGTGTGTGTGTGTGCGTGTGCGTGTGTGTGTGTGTTCCTGACTTTGGAAATTTCAGCCACCCAGCAATACAAACCTTACAAATGAGAATCATTCTGAAGGAACAGAAGCCAATTGCACAGGAAGAGGTTCATGAGACAGAACTTAAGAGGGAGATCAGAAGGGTAGGGTCACTTTAACAGTTTGGCTATTAAGTCCTAGAGACAGCTGGAGGTATTAACAGTGGAGTAAGTGGGTGGTCTGATCATGCTATAGAAGATTAGGTTGCTGAAGAGAGAATGTATTATTAGTAGGAGAAGCAGAACAGAGACTACCTGGCCTGTGTAGTCATATAAGTAGAAACAAGGGTACATTGCACTGCAGGGTGACAGGAGGTGGCATTGGGGTGTGGAGAGATGTGACAGTAAGGAATTATTGCTAGGAGATTTGGCTTGAACATCTGAGGAGTAATACAGAACAGGCAGGTTTCTGCTGACTATTACCACTTTCTTTCCCTTGGCTCTTTGTTCTAGGGTGGAGTCCAGAGAATTCACACAGCATCTCCTCTGCCCCTCTCATACCAGGGTAGTGCAATGTTGGATCTTTTCCTGTATGCTTGCAGTGTTAAATCCTGACTCACTGTTCCTGCACTGCCACTAGGCCTGGGGAAAAGTAATTGGCTTTTATAAAGTTCCTGAGGTGAAAGAGAGGATGGAGCAGGACATGGGTAGTGCCTGTAGCCTCCACTGCATATGAAAAATACCCTCTTTGGGAGAAAGGTACATCTCAGCCACTTCACCAGGGTGCCAGTTCAAAAATAGTAAGGCTAGAAGATGCCCTTGGAAATGAGTCATATCCCAGTCATATCTCAGTTCTGTCTGAGACATTATGACATAGGCTGGGCCTTTTCCAGGAAGGTACACATTTGTCTATATTGCCAAACTGAGCTAGAAGGGTATAAGGCTTTGGTGCTCAGGATGTGTTTGTCTTTTCAGCTGGGATGACAGCAGCTCCGTCAGCAGTGGCATTAGTGACACCATAGACAACCTCAGCACGGATGACATCAACACCAGCTCCTCCATCAGCTCCTATGCCAACACACCTGCTTCCTCCCGGAAAAACCTGGATGTGCAGGTAAGGAGTGCAGGGATCTCTTGGGCTTATGGGCTGAGGGCCAGTTCACATTAAGTAGATTTCCCTCCAGTGGCCAGGCAGCATGGATTTGGAAATAAGGTAGGGAGCCTCACCATTCTCACTCCATTTCCTCCCTGGACCTTGATCTAACAAGTGGATGTTGGGTTCAACTGACTGATCTTAGCCTAGATCATGTATCTAGGATAATCATGTATAGCAAGCCACTGCTGTTCATGAGCTAGAGTATCATCTCTTGAGAGTGATTAGGTGAGAACAGAGATTGAGACCCCAGTTCTAGAAGGCCAGAATGCCTGTGGTCGAGGTTGAGAGCTATCCCTCAGTGGGTCATATACCGTAGCTTTATTTGGCCTACAGTATCACTGTAGAATTCCATGTTTGTTTTAAAAATTGCATTATTTTAGGACTGGGAATGTGGCTTAATGGTAGAGCTCTTGCTTGGCATGCATGAAGCCTTGAGTTCCATTCCTCAGTACCACATACACAGAAAAAGCCAGAAGTAGAGCTGTGACTCAAGTGGCAGAGTGCTAGCCTTGAACAAAAGAAGCTCAGGGACAGTGCCTAGGCTCTGAGTTCAAGCCCCAGGACTGGCAATATAAAACACGAAAGCATTATTTTGCATGAAAATGTGTTTCTAGTTTTTTTCGTTAAACATCGGAAAACATTACTCCATGTAGGGAGTAATAGACAGATGTCCAAAGTGTCCAACCTTTTCAGGCAGATTTCCCACACTCCAGTGTATCACAGAGGGCCCCTACACAATTTTAAAAAACAATCCAGGCAGGTACCAGTGGCTCACATCTGTAATCTTAGCTACTCAGGAGACAGATCTGGGGATCATGTTCAAAGTCAGTCCAGGCAGGCAAGTCTGTGAGATTCTTTTTTTTTTTTAATTTTATTTTATTTTATTTGTGAACATACTGTACAGAGGGGTTACAATTGCATGGGCAGGATAAAGCATACATTTCTTACCAAGCATTGCAGCCTCCTCCTTTGTTTACCCTTCCCATCCCTTCCCAGCCTCCCCCCTCCCCCACATCCCAATCCTTCTCCTTCCCCCCTCCCCCCCACCCCTCCCCCCGCACTGACGTTGTAAAGCTCGTTTTGGACATGACAACTTGTGCTTCTCATTGTTGCATCAGATCCACCTGTATCCTTAAACAACTGGTTTTTCCCCATCTCCTCCACAAGTTATAGTGACATCAAATATAGCGAAAGCAGGGGTTATACTGTGGGGGAGGGACATACAAAGCAACAAAGAGATAATCTTATAAATGCGTTAGAAACACATGTATGAGAGAAAAAACATTAAAATACATATCTAAGGGTTCATTTTCCTGACATCACATTATCTGACCTTTTCTGCTTGACTCGTACATATACTAGATATTGCAAATAAGGGAAACCATGGGACCTACGTTTCTTTGGGCCTGGCTTACTTCACTTAATATAAGTTTTTCCAAGTTTTTCCATTTCCTAACAAATGGGGCAATGTCATTCTTTCTGATGGAGGCATAGAATTCCATTGTGTATATATACCACATTTTCTTGATCCATTCATCTACTGAGGGGCATCTGGGTTGGTTCCATATCTTAGCTATGGTAAATAATGCTGCAATAAGCATAGTTGTGGTGGTAGTCTGTGAGATTCTTATTTCCAAGTAACTACCACAAAACCAGAAGTGGCACTGTGGCTCAAAGTGTTAGACACTAGCCTTGAGCAAAAGAGCTTAGGAATAGTGCTCAGACTCTAAGTTCAAGCCCACAAAAGAAAAACCCCACAATCCAACCCCAAGGAGCTAGAGTTTGCAATTGCTATAAACATTGAAGTGTGTGTGTGTGTGTGTGTGTGTGTGTGTGTGTGTGTTGCATAGGCACATGCATGCCAGTTCTGGGCCTTGAACTCAGGGCTTGGGCACTGACTTTTTTTGCTCTAAAGGCTATGCTCTATCCCCTGAGCCACAGCTCTATTTCTGGCTTTTTTTTGGTAGTTAACTGGAAACTAGAGTCTCACAGACTTTCTTGTGCCGGCTGGTTTCAAACTGCAATCCTCACATCTCAGCCTTCTAAGTAACTAGGATTAGAAGCATAAACCACCCGCACTCAGCTAGACTCTCAGATTTTTATGTGTCAAATACAGTATAGTTTTGCACGGGCCTATTCCCTTGTTCTCACAGCATTCCTGAATGGTTAGCAGTCATTGGTTTTACAAGTTTATTTTACTGCTAGAAAAGTCAATGCTGTCCTCACAGCTTGTTCTCAGGTTGGGGCTGACTGGCATTGGCTGGTTAGCCATCATGGTGCTGGCATGGGTGAACCTTTTCTAACTAGATTCTTCCATTGGTGGAGATTGCTGTTATTGGGTGAACTCTTGGGGAAGTCTGATTGGAACAGGATTTCCCTTTGGGACTTGGGGTCAGCAGAGCATACACTGCTTCTCTGTCCCCTCCCTCCCTCTTTTCCTTCCCCTCTCCTCCCTTTCCACCTTTTCTTCCTTTCTCCATTGGTTTTTACTGTACTCAGATAAGGGCAATGTTAGAAATCTCATTGTTTGAAAAGTAACTTGTTTGAAGGTAGGGCTGGAGGTGTGTCTGCAAGATGGGTGTTACCTCTGGGATTGCTTTCTTGCAGTAGTCAGAATTTTCCATTTTTGAGGTATCAGTAGGGTCAAATTGTGGTAGTTATGCTTTTGGGGTTAAGTGTTCTTTATCTTGTTCCAAGTGGTAATTATGTAAACATTAATTTTATAAAACTTATTTAAGATATGCGCTTAAAGTTGTGCCTTTTACCAAAGAATATTGTGCCTACATAAGCATGTCTATTTGATAAACAATAACAACATAAAACAAATTCTAAACTCTTCTGCCTGAGTGGTCAGTGTTTAGTTGATGATTCTTTAAGGAAACTACCAAACTTCTGGATTGCCTTTAGATATGAAGATAGGGAAACAAAATTGATCACCTGGAGGCAGGCAGATCGTTCAGTAAGATTAGCAATCAGTGAGATTTCTCCTGTGACCTTGCAGATGGAGCTACCTTACCACTGAATTGGATGTCTCTTTCTCTTTGTCCAATCCACAATGCTACAGTTGGAGTTTACAGTTCCACATTGATGTCAAGCAAATATCTGGTATTAGAGAAGATTTCTTTCATTTATTTATTTAGTCAGATGTAGGGCTTGAACTCAGGGCCTGAGCACTGACCCTGAGCTCTTTTGTTCAAGGCTAGCGCTCTACCACTAGAGCCACACCACTACTTCTGGATTTTGAGTGGTTAATTGGAGATAAGAGTCCCACAGGGACTTTTCTGCCTGGGGTAGCCTTTGAACCACAATCCTCAGCTCTCAGCCTCCTGTGTAACTAGGATTATAGGCTCCTGGATGAGTTGATTTATCAGTCACAGCTAACTTTAGTTAAGGCCTTCCTTCACCTCTTTGGACAACACTTTGCTTTCATCTTGCGAATTTCACAAAAGAGATTAAAGAATACCCCACACGCATGTGTGTGTGTGTGTGTGTGTGTGTGCGCACGCATGCACACGCACGCGCTCCCGCACTGCTACTGGGGCTTGAACTTACGGCTTATGTACTGTCCCTTAAGTTTTTCACTCAAAGCTCTGTGTGTGTGTGTGTGTGTGTGTGTGTGTGTGTGTACGCACGCAGTTTTTCACTCAAAGCTGTGTGTGTGTGTGTGTGTGTGTGTACGCACGCGCTCCCGCACTGCTACTGGGGCTTGGACTTATGTACTGTCCCTTAAGTTTTTCACTCAAAGCTGGTGGTCTACCACTACAGCTACAGCTCCACTTCCAGGTTTTTTGTGGTTAATTGGAGATAAGAATTTCATAGACTTTCCTGCCTGCACTGGCTTTGAACCACAATTCTAGATCTCAGCCTCCCAGGTAGGGAGAAATACAGGTATGAGCCCTAGAACCTACCTCCCCATGTCTTTTGATCAAGATCACGTTATTTTAACTTCTTAAGACTTGCTGTTCACTAGGCAGTTTTTCTTTGTACATCTACCTCAGTTTAAAAATATTAAAATAAAAAGTGAAAAAGTAGGCTTGGGGATAACAAAAATGCACATAGTACAATGTCATCGAGCTTTCTATTGCCATGTTGTCTCTAAATAGTTTTTTAGTGACATTCCCTTTGTTTCTGTCTAGGGAGCATCTCAAAATACTGAATCAATGTGATTCGCTTCCTCCCATGTCTTCTCCCACACTACTGTGAGGAATGCTAAGGGCCATTACTCCTCTCTGAGCGGCATTCAGCACTGGGAAGATTTGTGTTGTACCCTTCCTAAAAGCCACTCCTTCTGGGCTGTGCTTTCTCACAGTCTTGTTACATGCTGATTTACCCTGGGCCAGTGGGCAGTACCCCGTCTGCCAGGCAGGACACAAGGAGGCAATTAGTGGCTCTGTGTGTCCAGGGGGAAAACAAGTTGAAGACAGGATGCCTGCCTGGATTTTACCTTCGTGGAACATGGAAGTTATTTTTTTAGAAAATCTGAGAAGCATTGTTATGTAGTGATGGAAAGAGGAGGAGGCGGAGATAATGGATGAACAGTTTTGCGGAATGAGGTTGCCTTTGTCTCTACATTTCCTCAGGGACATTGAGCTGTGCTAAGGTTGCCCCACAGGGCATGTGTGGCCAACCATGCAGCACTGAGCCTCTATGGTCACTGCTTCTCTGTGTGCTGGGCAGAGCCCCATGCTTGAGGTCCAAATGCCTCTTGTGTATGGCGCACGTGTGTGTGTGTATGTGTGTGTGCTGGTCCTGGCTGAACTCAGGGCTTGGGCACTGTCCTTGAGCTTCTTTTGCTCAAGGCTAGCACTCTAGCACTTGAGCCACAGTACCACTTCCAGCTTTTTTGATAGTTTGTTGGAGATAAGAGTCTCACAGACTTTACTGCCCAGGTTGGCTTCAAACTGCGATCCTCAGATCTCAGCTTCCTGAGCAGCTAGGGTGAGCCATGTCACCTGGCCCCACATGTTTTTTTGCAGACCTCTAGAAGACAAGAGCTGGTGAGTATAATAGACAACAAAGAGTGACTTCAGGAAGGGGAGGGTGACACTCAAGTCTGGTGGTATTGGGTTGAGTTCCTTACTCTGACACCCCTGGGTAAGCTAGTTAACCTCCCCAAGCCTCTATTCTCTCAGTCATAAAATCATGACATTAGATCTATCATGAAGGGTACATGTGACAGCAGCAGGGAAATTGTGAACATGCTGCTCTCCGTGCCTGACCTAGATAGTTGCACAGAAATCTCTCCTTCATCCCTTCATCCCTCCTTCCTTCCATCCCTCCCTCTCTCCCTTTGGATTTCCTGCCCCTTTGATTGTCTCATAGTCATGCAAACGCATGATCGTGTGTGTGTGTGTGTGTGTGTGTGTGTGTGTGTGTGTGTGTGTGTGTGTGTGTGTGAGAGAGAGAGAGAGAGAGAGAGAGAGAGGTGTGAGTATGAGAGAGAGAGGGAGTGGGGGGAGAGGGATTGCGGGCGAGCTGGTATACTGGGACTTGAACTTGGGGCTTGGACACTATTCCTTAGCTTTTCTCTGCTCAAGGCTGACACTAGAGGGAAGCGTCTCGTGGACTTTTTTACTCAGACTGGCTTGGAACTGTGATCCTTAGATCTCAGCCTCTGGATTAGCTAGGATTATGGGTGTGACCCAAAAATGCTTGTCTTGCTGTGTTCTTCATGTACTTGTTTCAGTGCCTGAGCAATTCATGTTCTACTTCACAGTGTTTTTCAGAATGCTGGGGATGTGTTGACAAAAGGCTACCTCTCATATATTCATCTATGCATCCATGTCTCGTCAAGGTTCTCTCTCTCTCTCTCTGTGTCTCTTTCTTTCTCTCTCTTGTCAGTCATGGGTCTTGAACTCTGGTCCTGGGTGCTGTCCCTCAGCTCTTCAGATCAAGGCAATCACTCTACACTTGAGCCAAAGTGCCACTTCTGGGTTTCTGGTAGTTTATTGGAGATAAGAGTCTCACGGACTTTCCTGCCCAGGCTGGCTTTGAACCGCGATCCTCAGATCTCAGCCTCTTGAGTAGCTAGGATTACAGGCGTGAACCACCAGCACCCAACTCCTCTCCTGCAATTCTTTTTTCCAGAACTGGTATTTTAACCCTTGGCCTTACACTTGCCTAGTTGTTGCTCTACCACATAAACTATGCCTCATATGCCTCAAACCCATTTTTTTTTTTTTTTTTTGCTGGTTGTTGTCTGTTTGTTTGTTTTCAGATGGGGTCTTGTGGACATTTTCTTGGCTTTTATTGACATACTCCAAATCTCAGCCCTCTGAGTAGCTAGCTAGAATTTCAGATGTGAACCACCCCATCTGGCCCGGTGAAATTTTTAATAAGATATATGAGAGGGAAAAGATCATTACATGTCAGTTTATTTTTGCTACCCAGGGAGTTAAAATTCTGATGTATGTGGTAAAGATTCCTATTCTGTGCGACCCTGAATGAAACTAGAGTCCTCTGAATGTGGGGATAGCAGTCAGTTACAGCAGGAGAACTGTCCCTTCTGCTCACCTGCTGGGAGCTGTATTTTCATTTGAGGTTGGTGAAATATGGGTAATAATATAACCTCAGAGTACAAGATAAGCTAAGAACTTATGTTATAGGAACACAGCACATCCCTCTACATACATATATAGCGATAGAGGTGGCAGTTAATGATGCTGATGCCATTGATTATTACTAGGTCTCAAGCTTAAGTCATTTCACTCTCTAGGTATGTAGGTATTTGACATAAGGAGAAAGTGTCCCTGATGCCTGGAGGCTTATGGCCCAGAGAAAGAAGACAATGTCTTGATCACCCCAATGCAAGACACAATAGGATAAATACTAAAGGTGGATAGCAGAGTTTTAATAGGGAGAGAGTTTGGTGATGAGAGGAGCCACTGTCTGTGGAGTCTCTCCATGTTTATCTCATTGATCTCACCATCAACACTTTTGAGACTTGTTAATAATGCACACCATTTTGTATGCACAGAGTAACCATCTTTGAGATGGGAAGGGACTTCCTCCAGCATCCCACAAATGGTAGCACCCAGTAGTGAAGCTCAAGTCTGTCAGATTCTGCAGCCAATGCCTTGTTCTACATCATGCCAGGCTCCCCACTTCATAAGCTTCATCCTAAGTCTACCCGCTTTGTTTTTAAAAATTATGTGTATGTGGGGCTAGGAAGATGGCTCAGTGGTAGAATGCTTGCCTTGCATACAGGAGGCTCTGGGTTCAATTCCTCAGCACTACATAAGCAGAGAAAGCGAGAAGTTGTGTGGTGGCTCAAGTGGTAGAGCCCTAGTCTTGAGCTGAAGAGCTGAGGGGCAGCACCCAGGCCCAGAGTTCAGACCCATGACCAACCAAAAAAAAAAACTGTATGTGCACATATGTGTGTGTGTGTGTGTGTGTGTATTTTTTTGGGGGGGGGCTGGTACTGGGGTTTGAATTCTGAGCCTGGATACTGCCCTTGAGCTCCTTTTGCTCAAGGCTAGCACACCACCACTTAAGCTATAGCACGACTTCCAGCTTTTCCTTTGACTAAAAAGACTAATTATAGTCTCATGAACTTTCCTACCTAGGCTGGCTTTGAACTGTGATCCTCAGAACTCAGCTTCATGAGTAGGTAGGATAACAGGGATGAGCCACCAATGCCCTACCCTCTTGTTTTTGAACACTGTCCTCTCCTGTGAGGTTATTCTGGCTCATTTCCCCTACCTTCCCATCTGACTGTTAGATAGCTAAGGAGAGGTCCAAATCAAGGCACTAAAGAACACCTTCAAAAAGAGAAACCATAGGGGGAAAACCTCAAGCACAGATATTGCAGAAAAAAAGTTAGGACTCTGAACATGCCAGCATAGTCATCCTTCTAGTTTTCCTGTTGTTGCAAATTCTAGGAACAGAGAAGGTAGGCCTCACTCACTTTGACTCCAAAGAGATGTCATCAGGTTTTACATATAACTCAGGAAAGATTTGAACAGAAACTTAACAGAATGTCCTAGAGCTGGAAAAGCTACTTCCCTGGACCAAATTGAGGGTGTGTGTGTGTGTGCGAAGACTGTAAAATGGACTTGTAGAGCTTCCCACCTAGCGGCTGGGCTGCAGCTGTTCTAGGGCAGATTGTGGGGGCACAGCCAAGTTGCCTGCTGGTATAGAAGAGAGACTTAGTGTGTGTATTTTTATTATGGACCATTGGATGTGTAAAAATTCTCATATCCTAGGATTTATATCAAAGAAAGCAGTGTGATGTCTAGGATAAAATGTGGGCTTGGCAATTAAACATCCTGGAAACTCAGTGTCTCTTTTGCTGTGTGATACTGGGCAATTGCTTTTCTCTTCTTTTTTTTTCCTTCCTTCCCTTCCTTCTCCCTCCCTCCCCCCTTTCTTTCTTTCTTTCTTTCTTTCTTTCTTTCTTTCTTTCTTTCTTTCTTTCTTTCTTTCTTTCTTTCTTTCTTTCTTTCTTTCTTTCTTTCTTTCTT
>NW_012267262.1:1537596-1550121 GCF_000151885.1 Dipodomys ordii
TTCTTTCTTTCTTTCTTTCTTTCTTTCTTTCTTTCTTTCTTTCTTTCTTTCTTTCTTTCTTTCTTTCTTTCTTTCTTTCCAGTCCTGGGGCTTGAACTCAGGGCCTGGGAACTGTCCCTAGGCTTCTTTTGCTCAAGGCTAGCACTCTACCACTTGAACCAGAGCACCATTTCTGGCTTTTTCTGTTTATGTGGTACTGAGGAATTGAACCCAGGGCTTCATGAATGCTAAGCAAGTACTGTACTACTAAGTCACATTCCCCAGCCCTGCTCTTCTACCTCTCTTTGCCTCAGTTTTTCACGTGTAAAACTGAGAGTGTTAACTATTACTTCCTCATCTTTAATGAGATTTATTTTTTATTTATTTATTTTTTGGTCTGGTCATGGGGCCTGAACTCTGGGTCTGGGTGCTGTCCCTCAGCTCTTCAGCTCAAGGCTATAGTGCTCTACCACTTGAGCCACAGCGCCACTTCCGGTTTTTTTCTTTTTGCTTATGTGGAATCGAACCTAGGGCCTCAGGCATGCACTGCAGGCGCTCTACCACTGAGCCACCTTCCCAGCCCCTTTTAATGAGATTTAAATGATACATACAAAGCAAGTTAGCTCAGTGCCTGGTCCACAGTAACATCTTGATGAATTTTTGTTGTTATTGCTAATATTCTTAGCAATTTGATTAGAAGTAGATTTAAAAACATTAAGAGACTACATAGTAATCCAGGATATGGAATGTGCTAATTTTTCACTGCATCTTAGAGCATATTAAGATATATTAGCGTAAACTTGTTGTATGATCCATAAGATTAAGGTTTTTTTCCCCTGTCCTGGGTCTTGAACTCTGCGCATGGGTGCTGTTGCTAAGCTTTTTTTTTTTTTTGGTCAATTATGGGGCTTGAACTTTGGGCCTGTGCACTGCCCCTGAGCTTAAGGCAAGCACTCTACCTCTTGAGCCTCAGCACCACTTCTGGTTTTCTGGTGGCTAATTGGAGATAAGAGTCTCACAGACTTTCCTGCCGAGGCTGGCTTTGAACTGTGATCCTCAGATCTCAGTCTCCTGACTAGCTAGCATTACAGGCATGAGCCACGGGGCGCCCAGCCTCCTAAGCAACTTTTGCTCAAGACTAGCATTCTACTACTTGAGCTACAGCACCACTTTCAGCTTTTTCTATGATTAACTAGAGATCAGAGTCTCATGGACTTTCCTACCAGGCTGGCTTTGAACCTTGATCCTCAGATTTCAACCTCCTAAGTAGCTAGGATTATAGGCATGAGCCACCAGCACCGGGCTTAGATTAAGGTTTTGAATTTGTTCATTGTGTTCCCAGTTTAATTAAGTTTGTCCATTACATAGTGGTACTCAGTAAATGTTTGTTAAATGAATGCTTCCAAAGCCAAGCTCTTACCTGCTTTTGTGGCTTTGCACATGCATACTACTGTGTATGTTCTCCTTAAACTGCTCAGAGTTCCTTTATATTCTCTCCCTCTTTCTCCCCCCGCCTTGCTGGTCCTGGGGTTTGAACTCAGGGGCTGGGTGCTATCCCTAAGCCTTGTTCAAGGCTAGTGCTCTACCACTTGAGCCACAGTTCCACTTCTGGCTTTTCAGTTGTTAGTTAGAGCTAAGAGTCTCATGGGCTTTACTGCTTGTTCTGGCTTCAAACTGTGATCCTTATCTCTCAGCCTCCAGATGATTATAGATGTAAGCCACCAGCACCTGGCTCCTTCATTCTTTAGGACTCTTCTAAAACTTCTTAGTACCACTTCCTACCCTCACTTAGGTCAGGCTCTGTATTTCTCTCCAGACTCCCAATCTTTTTCTTTGCAATAGTCTTTAAAATTCACAATTATACATCCATTTGTCCATACGTGTTCAATCTCTGACTCTTACAACTGACCATAAACTTGCAAGTGGCGGGGGAGGAAGAGGGGGGGAGAATCAGCCATATTTACTGATTCTCAGCCCCTCAATGATGCCTGGCAAGCAGCAAGCATTGAGTCTGTTCTGGTTGAATGCTCCTGCAGGATCTAAAAGAGGAAAACTTGGACTGAGTCAGTTGGGACAGAGTTTCTGCTCATCTGTAAAATTAAGATGAAGACAATACTGCTTAACCCCTTACTCTCCTTGACCAAATAATGGCTGAGATCCAACAAGATCATTTTGTTAAACTGTGTTGTAGCCTAATGGACAGATATTCATTATCCATTCATTTATTTACTTGTTCCTTTCTCCTCTATGTCTATCTCTAGTGCTTTATACCAGGCTGGAATATGGTGTGTATATGAGGAAGGACCAAACAAATGATGGCATCCATTAGGTGGCTGTCTTGAATGGGTTAAATTTATAAGGGAAGAAAGGACTGGGAAAGAAAGAGAAAGGCATTTAAATTTGGGCTGTTTGTTATACGTAGCTTTTGTTCTGTTCACTCCTTGTATTCTGTGGAAGAAGAATTTGAACTATTCCTGTGTGATATGCTTTAGGCCATGTTCTTGTCAAGGGTTCACATTAGCTTCCTACTTTGCTGATGGTGCCCACTCTTGCTAGCTAGAAATAACGTGGGACTCATTTTGCAGTGTAGCCACTGGAAGGTTTGTTGCCTTCCCTTCCCAGTACTGCTCCTCTCCCTGGGTATCCTCTGGCTGGCCTCACACACCAGGGAGCCCTAAACATTCTGGCTTACTTTATGGTTTTTAGTGCAGCTGATCATTAATATCACCCTCTTGTCCCCTTCTGAGTTTCATGGCCAGGAGGTCAAGGCTCCTCCAAAGAAAACTGGCTAATTATATCTCTGTCTGAATAAAATCACACAAGGGGAGCAAAGCAGTGGCATATAAATGAAGGGTAGGAGCAGGAACCACTGCTGTTTGAGGATTTGTTTCCTTTCAGCTGAGCCTCCCTGATTTGAGCGAAACAAGCAGCCACCCTCATTCAGTATGTTGGATTTTGGCGCTGCCAGTGGAGTGATAGGGAAGCAGCAGAACAAAGGAAAACAGGAGAGAAACTGGATGCTGGTTAGAGATTTAACACCAGAGCTGGAGGAGACCTGTCTCCAAGTGGCAGAGTTGTTGGCTGAATTCCCAAAGCATTTTCTTCTCTGCAGGCTTTGCTTTCCTCCTAGGTTTCCTTTCCTTCTTTGCTCCTGCTTCTGCTCCCTTATTTTCCTTCCTCATGTGAAATGACATATTTATACTCTTTATTTAAACGCATGAATAAAAATGCCTTTCTAACAAGATAATCAGAATATGAAAGGCCAAACTTTTAGAAAGTACTTACCAATGTTTTGTTTTTTTTTCTTTAACTAGTTCAGCATATTAGCTTTTTTTTTTTTTTGCTTTTGGGGTAAAGGACTCCCTAAAATGGGACTGGGGAACACTAATTCCAGGAGTGTCTATCCACAGACTGACGCTGAGAAGCACTCACAGGTGGAGAGGAATTCCCTGTGGTCTGGTGATGACATCAAGAAATCAGATGGAGGGTCAGACAGCGGCATAAAGATGGAGCCAGGATCCAAGTGGAGGCGGAATCCTTCTGACGTGTCAGATGAGTCTGACAAAAGCACATCGGGCAAGAAGAATCCTGTCATCTCCCAGACAGGCTCCTGGCGGCGAGGCATGACAGCCCAGGTGGGCATCACTATGCCAAGGACAAAGCCAGCTGCCCCAGCAGGCACACTGAAGACCTCGGGAACTGGTGAGTTAGACACCATCCGCAATGAACTGTTTAAAAGCTGATGCTATAGTAACCCTAGCAAGGATTTGACTTAACCAGTTACCTCTTTGAATTTGTTCTTTGCTAGGAACTGGCTTTCTTAAATGGGTATGCGTGCCTACAGAGGCCTACTGTTTGGATTAACTTATACATGAGTCTGACTCCTTGCCAGGTGCCAGTTAACCCACAGGGGCAGGCTCCTCATGAGTATGTTGATTCATTGTATGTTGTCCACAATTTAAGATATGTATGTAAACAAGGGTAGGAGCTCACCCAGGAAATGTCAGAGAGAGTGTAATTGGCAGAGAGTGAAAGGTCAGTGAAAAGCAGTGTTTCTCTGCCCCCCACCCCTCTTAGCTGTCTTTGTTTTATCTTGGATCAATTTAGACTGTTTTGCAAATGAATAAAAATGTCGCTGACAGTTACTAAAAGGCTCACAGTGACTGTGGGAGACTAGATTATCTTGGTCTAAAGTTCCCTTCTCCTCCTCCTTACTTCTCCCCCCCATCCCCAGGAAAGAGTCAGCTTTTTTCAGAAGAGGGAAGCATTTTAAAGCTAATCTTCTTGATTTCTCTCTTAGGAAAAACTGATGATGCGAAGGTGTCTGAGAAGGGAAGGCTTTCCCCGAAAGCTTCCCAGGTGAAGCGCTCCCCATCAGATGCAGGCCGCAGTAGCGGTGATGAATCCAAAAAGCCTCTTCCCAACAGCTCCAGAACATCCACCACCAACACCAATAGCTTTGGGTTCAAGAAGCAGAGTGGCTCAGCAGCTGGGTTGGCCATGATCACAGCCAGTGGGGCCACTGTCACCAGCAGGTCAGCTACACTAGGAAAAATCCCAAAGTCCTCTGCTCTAGTTGGCCGGTCTACAGGCCGAAAGACGAGCATAGATGGCACTCAGAACCAGGACGATGGGTATTTATCTCTCAGCTCCCGGACAAACTTACAGTACCGTAGTTTGCCAAGGCCAAGTAAGTCCAACAGCCGAAATGGGGCTGGAAACAGGTCTAGCACCAGCAGCATAGATTCCAACATTAGCAGCAAGTCAGCAGGACTGCCAGTGCCCAAGCTGAGGGAGCCTTCCAGAACAGCCCTCGGCAGTTCTCTGCCGGGTCTGGTCAACCAGACAGATAAGGAGAAAGGGATTTCATCAGACAACGAGAGTGTTGCTTCTTGTAATTCAGTGAAAGTGAACCCGGCTGCCCAGCCTCTGTCCAGCTCAACTCAGACCACTCTCCAACCAGGGACAAAGTACCCAGATGTGGCCTCTCCCACACTCCGCCGGTAAGTGGGCAAATACATGGAACCCAGCAGAGTTGGAGTAGATAGAATGGTACCTCGGGTTAAGAATTTCCTGTTCCATATTTGTAGCAGCCTCTGTGTCTCCTCCATTCAGACCCTGGGTAAAGCTGTTATGTCAATCTCTGCTAGCAAGTTTGTAGTTGGTTGGATGATAAAACACAAACCTGTGTTCAAACTTCTGAGTCTATTTTAATAGCACCATATCACCTTGCTAAATTCTGACTCCATTTCCTTATCTGTATAATGAGAACAATGGTACTTTTTTCTAGATTCTCATAAAAATTCATCTTAGTCATGTCTAGCCATAGTGAGTTCATTTGGTGAAAGTTAGCTATCATCTAAGATGAAGTCTCAGTAAGCTCTTAAATTAAGGATAAATAGCTCAAAGGAAGCAAGTAATTCTTTTCTTTTTCTTTCTTTTTTATTACCTATGAAACAAAAATTCATTCTGGAGACAGAATTACACTTTATCATAATCATTGTATTTTACATCCCATGCATAACTTCAGTTTAGTATCTGATATTTAAAAAAAAAAACTCTTAAAGGAGAACTCTTTCAAAAAGAAGAAAATATTTTCTTGTTACCTGAAGAAGGCATTATTTTCTCACATTACCTAATATGGAAATAAATATTTACTGTTTGTTCATTTTTAACAGTTTTTTTAATATCTTGCCTGTTAACATTTGCTTCATAGAAATCCTTAATGTGAAAGACTCACTTTGTTTTAAAGTTTTTAAAAAACCTTAGCTATTCAAATTATCTTGCTGTTCCCCAGTCCATCCTGAATCATAGTTGTGTAGGTTAGAGTGCATCTTATCTTCCCAGGAAACTTCTTGTCATGGAAAAGAGTAAGCTCCTAGGATGGAAAACTAAGCAGGGGAAAAAAATTATATGCACATGTATATATTTGGGGATGAACAGGAATGTTTGAAAAGACTTCAGAAGAAACATTCCACATGAAAGGTGTGATGAAGCCAGCTGTTCTGTGTGCGTTGTCTAGACTTGATTATTAGAATTCAGTAATGATTATTTTTCAGAGGGGAAGTCCTATTGAACCACTCTTTGTTGTTTTAACAGATTGCCTTGTAAATGAAAATTTTTCTCTGCTTCTTGCCTCAAGTATTATATGTAATATTCTCTCTCCAGTGTTATAGATTTCCTTTGCTGACTACAAAGGCATTTATTGGACCCTCAGGCTAGTGTAATAGGACACATGAAAATGTATGCAGTTCCTTACACACTCCATGGAGGAACTATCAGCCCATTCCCTGTGAAGCTCACTCTCCCTAAATCACCAGAGTGTTCATAACTCACTTGTGTGCATTAGTATGGAGAAGAGAAGCCTTCAGTGAATGAGACAGATAACTCTTCACATGATTTGAAGTACTCACAGAAAGAGACTGTGGTTATACATTAGCAGCATAAGGAGAAATTGCCTAAAAGTCCAGAAAAGATGGATCAGCTTTTGGCTTTTTAACAATTCAAGGTACTCTTTAGTAGTGAGGTTCCTGTCACTGGAAGTATGTATATGTTCTAAAGCAAAGATTCTACAACAGGGTATTTCATTATTATTACCAGGGGAGGAGTATTTCTCCTCTACCACCATATAATGTAGTAGGAATTGGTTGATTAACTATACATTTGCTTGTTTGTCTTTATAACAGTTAAGATTTGTAGACTTATTAGGAGACAACAAGGTTAGATTGATACCACTTCAGGTGAAAGGCAAGCTGCCTATCATGATGTAGTTTTGTCATTTTTCAGATATACTTTTTCTACTCACTAGTTTTGATGGGTGAAATAAAGCCCTTGTATTACTGAAATGTGGTCTACCCTCTGACTTTTCACTAGGGAGTTCCCTGCCAATGTAAGAGGGAGTACTTTTTACCATTCTCTGTACTTATGGCAGACTTGGTCATGAACAGAGGAAAGATGAAGGAAATGGCATTTCTCTGTGTCAATTTTAGACACATGGTTTGTACACAGTATGTTTGAGCTAATGTGAACCTAGCAAACTTTCTGTGTAGGTCACTGGAAAAACAAAACAATAACTAAACTCTCTGGCCCAGAAAGATACTTTTCAAGTTGGCCTTTCCAATGAGGAGAGATTTGTGAAGACACTTTCCCCAGACCCTAACCAGATCTAGAATCATGGTCCTTTTTTTTTTTTTTTTTTCCTAGTCTTGAGGCTTGAACTCATTCTACACTTGAGCCACAGTACCACTTCCAGTATATAGATAAGAGTTTCATGGACTTTCCTGCCCGAACCCACAATACTCAGATCTCAGCCTCCTGAGTGGCTAGGATTACAGGTGTGAGCCACTGGCTCTTGAATAGAATCATGGTCTTGATTCCTTGTGCTGTGCTTAGAAATCAAAGAACCAAATCCCCTAGAGCTCTGTTTACCTGACCTGAGTGACTGCTTTGTGCCCAGGATTATGGATTGAAGATGACTTAGAAATTGTTCCATCTCGATATTTGCTGGGTTAGGGCAATTTTTTTAGTTGGTATATTTATAGGAAGGTCTTGGAGCAGTATTAACAGGCTTATAAAAAATGGATCTCATTTTCCTGGGCTAAAATAGAACCAAAGTCTCAGCTGTAGTCTACAATTTGAAGAAAGCGTCTTTGATACACCTGTGTCCAGTCCCACTTTATGGCCAGCCTTTCCCAGTGGAGTCCCTTAGCTATTTCAGCAACAAAGATTTGTATTATCCTCTTTCCGGGGTTTTACTGCCTCCTATGCACCATCCTTCTTCAATAGCTTGGTGCCATTGGCACTGGGTGTTCATCCCACACAACCCTTTGTCTCTTCACAGACTCTTTGGTGGGAAGCCTACCAAGCAAGTGCCCATCGCCACAGCTGAAAACATGAAAAATTTGGTGGTCATCTCCAATCCTCATGCCACCATGACCCAGCAAGGTAACTTAGAGTCCCCCTCAGGCAGTGGTGTCCTGAGCAGTGGCAGCAGCAGTCCTCTCTACAGTAAGAATGTGGACCTCAACCAGTCTCCTCTAGCCTCCAGCCCCAGCTCTGCCCACTCGGGCCCTTCCAACAGCCTTACCTGGGGCACCACTGCCAGCAGCTCATCAGCAGTGAGCAAGGATGGCCTGGGCTTCCAGTCTGTTAGCAGCCTGCACACCAGCTGCGAGTCCATTGACATCTCCCTCGGCAGTGGAGGAGGCCTGAGCCACAATTCCTCCACTGGCCTGATCGCCTCCTCAAAAGATGACTCTCTGACGCCCTTTGTCCGAACCAACAGTGTGAAGACCACACTGTCGGAAAGGTTGGTACTGTACTCCTGGCTGCTTTTATTACTCAGGAAGAAACTCTCCTCAGGGTACAAAGGTTAGATTAAGAGTCCCAGATGTCACTTAGCCTTTGTTTACAAGATTTTACTCTTTCTAATTACTGTTCTTTCCTGGGTAAGCCAGTTTGGGATGGATTTAGCTTGGCTATACCTCTTGTTATCTTTTTCCTTGCGATTATTCTTGATGCTTGAAGCTGCTAAAAGTCTCTTGGGGGACAAATCTGTGTTACCATTTAGACTGGCAATCTGCTTTTGAAATCCTTCCATTTTATTCTGCTTATTCATCAGCCATTTCTTTCCCCTCCCCTAGTAGTTAGGCAGCATAGGTGACTACATAAAGTCATAGAATGTATGGGTGAAAGCCTACTAGGCAGCTGGATCCATTTGATATCATGGCAAACACTCTCCTACTGAATTGCTGCTGGCTACAGTGAGAGGAGATCACGAAATTGAAAGTCCTCAAGTCCCTGCCGTAGTGATGTTTGTTGTTTCTGCACACGGGGGAGAATGCTGAGATCAGCACTGGGAAATGTTCTGATCATTATGTGTAACAACACCTCTCCTTTCTTCAGTCTAATGTTGCTTCTCTTGTTTTCTACCTACCTGGACTTCTAGCCCTCTCTCTTCCCCTGCTGCTAGCCCTAAGTTCTGCAGAAGTACTCTGCCCAGGAAACAGGACAGGTAAATGACATTGTAGGCTGGGGCCCACCAGACGTCTAGGTTCCTCTGCCTGTCTATTGTCCAGTCAGATGTTTTGTGCAAGGCTGTTGGCCTGAGGCTTCTGCTTGTGTTTGTGGCTCTGGTGTACCGTGTGACAGCCATACATGCTGGTGAGGGTCTACTCTGTTGTCCCCTAAAGCCAAGGGGAGGTGAAGTTGGATGGCCCCTCTTTCCCAGCTTGGAAAAGGCCACCTCAAACCTTGCCACCTGATCCAGGGGCTTCAGAAGCTCTCACTTGCATCTCCCATGGCCTCCTGTGGCATGTTCCTGCTTCCCAGCTTCCTGCCCTTTCCTCCCCCTACCCCAGCCCAGAAATGGTCTACCACCCACTGTGTAGCTTGGCCCTCACCTCTGCCCCCCTCTCCTACCCCTCCACACTCCCCTCGCAGCTGGCTCTTCTCCCTTTCAAAGTTTTTTGCTGCAGTTTGGCTCATTATGTCGTGCAAAATGTCGTGTTGCTTGTGCCCATATCCTGTAATGATAATGAAAAAGAGTTTGGGGAGCCTTTACAGATGAAGAAGCTTGTGTTTGCCCCCAGCTGTGGGTGGGCCTCAGAGATAGATATTGACCTTAAATATGTGGGGGAGCAGTGGTTTGGCCAAATATAACAAGCAGATGTTGTTACATGCTAGGGGAAAAAAAAATAATGGAAGCCTTCTTCACCCTATCAACAGCAAAAGCTTTATTTTTGTCAGACTTACAAACCAAGCCTTTAAACCCTTGTGCATGGAAATCCAAATGCCCCGACTATATTGGCCAGCATGTTGAAACATGCCCTAACTCCAGCCCAGGGCTCAGCTCTTAGCTACATCTTTCCTAGGCAGAAACAAGGAGAACTTGAGAGGGACCTGGAATTTACTTCATTACACATGAATTTCAAATATGCAGACTGTTGGCCTCTTGAAACTCTGCAAACCCCTTCACCCTCTTAAAGCCATTGCCAGTGGTGTGGGAGGGGGTAACTTAGGGGTACAGAAAGTCGGGCATCCCTTTTTGGAAGCAGCTCTGGTCGTGGTGGTGGTGTGGCAGAGTTGAGCTGCTGGGCTGTGCTTCTAACAGGGCAACCCATGTTGCCTTTGAACATGTGGAAAAAGAGGAATAAGTAGAGTTGAGTAACTTGGAGTAACTGACGACTTGGTTGGTAAAGTATGCACTGATGCCAGCTCAGGCCAAGGATTGTTTTTTGTTTTGTTTTGTTTTGCCTACCGATGTGTGTTGCATGCATAGTTGATAAAGAACATTCTCTGGTGATGGGGGGTTTCTTTCTCAGGACCCTCTGCCTCTGTAGCCTTCTCTCCCGTCATTCCCAGCCTCCCTTGTGCTTCTCTGAAGTTCTTGTTTTTGTTTTAACTTTCCTACAGTGACCCGCACCTTGATAGGAACACTTTGCCTAAGAAAGGACTCAGGTATCTGTCCTCTCCTTGTACCCATTGCCATCTGTTGTGGCCTTGAGCTTGGCTGTGTGGCTCTCATAGCTGGTGGGGCTGGGCTGGGGTCTCTGCTTTGGCCATTGCAACAGGACTTTGGATGACAGTTCTCTTGGCCCCTCTTGTTCACATCTCTCATTTGTGGCTTATTTGCTTGAGCAGGAGCTGTGCTGTTTCTGGCTTAATGTGATAAGTCATCTCATGACAAACACTCCTGGGCAAGCCTAAAAAGCAGTCACTGCTTCTGGTGGGGACTAGTGGGTTTAATCACCAAGCACTTCATGATCATTGTATTCATGTGACTGTTTCCAACAGAAAGGACATGACTTATAGCATGCTGATTTGTTAGCCAGGACAAAGGCAAAGGAAGAGAGGATTATTTCCTCTAAATTTAATGATATGTAACTTTTTCAGGGCTGAGAGTGTAGCTTAAGAGAAGAACATTTGCTTAGCATGCATGGGGTCATGTGGTCAACGTACAGTACTGCATAAACAAATGAACTAACTTATTTGGCTCATTAAAAAAAACCCAAGCAAACAAAAAGTATTAAAAAAAAAAAAAAACCAAACAGTCACCAGTGGTTTACTGCTGTCATCCTAGCTACTCAGGAGGCTGAGATCTAAGGGTTACCATTCAAAGCTAGCTCAGGCAGGGAAGTCTGTGAGACTCATCTCCAATCACCACCAAAAAGCTGGAAGTGAAACTATGGCTCTGGTAATAGAGTGCCATCCATGAGAGAAAAGGCTGAGGGATAGCACCTAGGCCCTGAGATCAAGTTCTAGTACTGAAATGAAATTAACTAATAACCTAACATTTAAATGCATTCATGCCAGATTGCTAAAGACAGATACTTTGCACTTGTCTAAATATTCTAATCAACAATAAGTCATCTGATGCTCACCAAGCTACTAGTGTGATTATTTGGGGATTAAAATATAAAAAAGTACACTAGCAAGGAGTGTCTTTCCATTTATAGTAAGTTGTGGCTTGGGCTTGGTTTTGGTGATCAACTTGGTTAAAAACAGGATGCTATAAGTCACTATTGCTCACATCATTTACATCATTTTGTCAAGCAGAGAAACCAAATTTGCTAATGCTCTCTCATGGTCTTACAGTCATTTCTGCTTTCTAAACACCCTGTTCTTTGTAGCATCTGCTTCACCCTGCACTATACATAAGTGCTTTTGCATAAAATGGAACTTGGAATGAAATGTTTCATTGTTGTCATGTATGTCTATAGTTAATAACCTCCAACTCTAAAGACTGAGATAATTTTGAACAGTAATATGAGGTAGGTATCAATGCTTCCTTTCAGTAAGAGCTCGGTGTAAAGCCAATTCTGAGAATCTAAGAAGGAACATATTAAATCTCCCAGTGGACATTCTGTAAGAGGTCTAGTACTGTGCTTCCAGCTGCCAAGGCCTTTCCTACTTAGAGTTTCCATTGTGCTTATGAAGCTACTTGTCAGTAACCATACTAGTTACTTAAACGATAGCCATTCCATTTTACTGTTACCCCAAAAGAAAGATGACTTAATTATTAATATTCTGAAATGATGCGTTTATTTCCATAACAGATCTGTCCTCTCAAAATTGTATGGCTTTGGCTTTAAAAACTTTTTTTTTTAATCCAGAAGGGGCTGAGTACCTGTAGCTTATGCCTGTAATTAGGAGGCTGAGATCTGAGGATGTCAGTCCAAAGCCAATCCAAAAGCCAGTCTAGGCAGGAAAGCCTATGAAAATGTTACTTCCAATTAACCACCAAAAAGCCAGAAGTGGAGTTGTAACCCAAGTGGTAAAGCTCTAGCCTTGAGCAAAATATACTAAAGAATACTACCCAAGCTGGACGCTGGTGGCTCACGCCTGTAATCCTAGCTACTCAGGAGGCTGGGATCTGAGGATCGCGGTTCAAAGCCAACCCGGGCAGGAGAGACCGTGAGACCTCTATCTCCAAAAAAACCACCATAAAACTGGAAGTGGTGCTGTAGCTCAAGTGGTAGAGCGCTCGCCTTGAGCTGAAGAGCTGAGGGACAGCGCCCAGGCCCAGAGTTCAAGCCCCACGACCGA
>NW_012267262.1:1550405-1598697 GCF_000151885.1 Dipodomys ordii
CTGGAAGTGGCACTGTGGCTCAAATGGTAGAGTGCTACTAGCCTTAACCTGAAGAGCTGAGGGACAGCGCCCAGGCCCAGAGTTCAAGCCCCACGACCGACCAAAAAAAAAAAAAGAATACTACCCAGGCCAGGCAGAGTGTGTGCACGCACACGCACACACACACACACACACACAGAATGGAAGCCAGATATTGGCTTACACTTATAATGCTACGCAAGATACTGAGAGTGCAAGGATCACAGTCGAAGACCAGCCCAGGCAGAATAGTTCATGAGACCCTAAATCAAATATAACCAGTGAAAGAGACAAAATAGGGGGAAACAAAGTTGGAGACATAATTCAATAAGTAGAATGACAACCTAGCAAGCATGAACTCCATTACTATTCCCTCAAAAAAAAATTGCAGAAATGGGGTCTGTGATAGCTATTGATAGTCAATGGTGACTGATGGCTTGACCTAGAAAGGGCATATCTATGGGTGACAGATAGAATGAAAACATTTCTCTGTTCCCTTTCTCACTGACATTCTCTGTCTAGCTGGCTGCCAACACAATACAACAACATCACACAACAACAACATCAATAACATCACAGAACAATATCTTTTTTTAAGCCTGTAGTTTTCAAACAGTTCTCCTAATTACATAATCAGCAGTTACTCCATAACACCTAAGTCCAGAATATAAAATGGGAATAATTACATCTGTGTTGCTCAGTAGGTTTGAGGCTTCAGTTAAATAATGCCTGTAAAAGTGCCTGGCTCATTGTAGATTTTTAATAAATCATTACCAAACACATTTCAGAGTGCATGAGGGTAGGGGCCACATGACTGTTGAAGACCCAACTATCTTTGCAAAAACTTGTTTGTGCTAGATGGCAGGCAGCATCTACTTGTGAGGCCAGCCTCTACAGCCTGCTCTCTAATGTGCTGTGATTCATGGCCACTTACTTGGGCTGTAGAGTGCAGATGCCAGGAGTTACCTAATTAAAACTTCCTCGAAGCTCTAACAGCAGCTCTTTTTGTTGCCTTAGTTCTGTCAAGGTGAGGGCTTTGACATGACACTGTCATGAATCAACATGTTACAGTTACGCCCAGTGACGGCTCTTCTGAGCATTTACCAATCTTCTTCCCTTTAGGTATTCCTTGCAAACTAAAAGGAATTGTAATTTTCTCTAAACACAGCCAAGTAGGGGGGTTGGAGGGAATTTTGAGAAACCTTGTAAGTTTCAAGGGTGTGTATTAAGCTGATTTAAAAAAATCATCTTTAAATATTTTTTTTCTTCTTATATACTTGTCATCAGCTCCGGAGAGTTCATTTTCCTGAATGCTGTTCATAGTTCATTCCAGCTTGGTTTCTGTCTCCAGGTATACTCCCACCTCCCAGCTTCGCACACAGGAAGACGCAAAAGAATGGTTACGGTCCCACTCTGCTGGAGGTCTACAGGACACAGCTGCCAATTCTCCCTTTTCCTCTGGTTCCAGTGTAACTTCCCCCTCTGGAACAAGATTCAACTTTTCCCAGCTTGGTAAGTAGCCTCTGCCATAAGCTGTGTCGATCAGTTAGAGGTTCTTGATGTGTGGTCATAACCCATCTGGTCACCATGTGCTCAGGATCGGATTAGTCCTTGACAATGTGGTTTGATTATAGGTGATCAACAGTAAAAGACAGAGAAAATGGCAAAGGTTTTGGTACTCTGGTCTTTTTTTCCCCCTGTGGTTGATGTAAGTAAGGTTATAGCAAAGAGCAAACCATCCCTTTCTTGAGAATGCATTCTATTTCTCAGACCCCTGAAGAAGTGTGTTTACAGCTTGGCCTCCCTTATTGTTATTAAGCTGGAAGTAAAAGTGAAGTTTTGATTGAATAAGTATTCTTGGAAATGCCTGCTGCTGACATAATGCTTTGACTGGCACAGTGAGAAAGGAAAAGAATTTGTAACACACTCTCTGCTGGCATGTCAGTGGGTTTTTTTCTTTGTTTTTTCTTTTTGGTTGGTCATGGGGCTTGAACTCTGGGCCTGGGCACTGTCTCTGAGCTCTTCAGCTCAAGGAGAGCACTCTACCACTTGAGCCACAGTGCCACTTCCAGTTTTCTGGTGGTTAATTAGAGATAAGAGTCTCACAGACTTTCCTGGCTTTGAACTGAGATCCTCAGATCTCAGCCTCCTGAGTAGCTAGGATGACATGTGTGAGCCACTGGTGCCCGGCTTGTTTTGTTTTTTGTTTTATGTTGAGACAGACACACTCATGAAGACCTATGAGACAGGGCAAAAGAGAACAGTCCAAATTGAATGTAATAAGTATTACATGCAGTTAGAAAAAGGACAGCTTGGTGCTTGCTGACATTATTGGCCAAAGTTACTTGAAGGTGATAGGATGGAACTGAGTTTGGAAGAATGATTTGAGGGCGGTGGGAGTGGGGTGGGGCGGGAAAGGGTTTCTAGACTCACTTCAGACTTTTTCTTTTTTTTTTTAATCTTATTTTATTTGTGAACATACTGTACAGAGGGGTTACAATTGCATGGGCAGGATAATGCGTACATTTCTTACCAAGCATTGCAGCCTCCTCCTTTGTTTACCCTTCACATCACTTCCCAGCCTCCCCCCTCCCCCCCCAATCCCAATCCTTCTCCTTCCCCCCTCCCTCCCCCCCCCCCACCAATGTTGTAAAGCTCGTTTTGGACATGACAACTTGTGCTTCTCATTGTTGCAACAGGTCCACCTGTATCCTTAAACAACTGGTTTTTCCCCATCTCCTCCACAAGTTATACTGACATCAAATATAGTGAAAGCAGGGGTTATACTGTGGGGGAGGGACATACAAAGCAACAAAGAGATAATCTTATAAATGCGTTAGAAACACATGCATGAAAGAAAAAAAACATTAAAATACATATCTAAGGGTTCATTTTCCTGACATCACATTATCTGACCTTTTCTGCTTGACTCATACATATACTAGATATTGCAAATAAGGGAAACCATGGGACCTATGTTTCTTTGGGCCTGGCTTACTTCACTTAATATAATTTTTTCCAAGTTTTTCCATTTCCTAACAAATGGGGCAATGTCATTCTTTCTGATGGAGGCATAGAATTCCATTGTGTATATATACCACATTTTCTTGATCCATTCATCTACTGAGGGGCATCTGGGTTGGTTCCATATCTTAGCGATGGTAAATAATGCTGCAATAAACATAGTTGTGCTGGTAGCTTTAGTGTGGTCTTGTTTGTAAACATTTGGGTAAATGCCCAAAAGTGGGATTGCTGGGTCATAGGGGAGTTCTATGTGAAGTCTTTTGAGGAACCTCCATACTGCTTTCCAAAGTGGTTGAACAAGTTTACATTCCCACCAACAATGAAGTAAGGTTCCTTTCTGTCCACATCCCCTCTAGCATCTGTAGTTGTTAGAGTTCACTTCAGACTTTTTCTAGGTGGCTTAGTGGTAGAGCGCTTGCCTTGCATACATGAGGCCCTAGTTTCGATTCCTCATCACCACATAAGCAGAAAAAGCTGGAAGTAATGCTGTGGCTCAAGTGGTATACTGCTAGCCTTGATCTGAAGAGCTGAGGGACAGCACCCAGGCCCAGAGTTCAGGCTCTATGACCGACCAAAAAAAAAAAAAAAAAAAACCATACAAGAAAGGCAATCTTTAGGGATAGTTGTGGCTTGTGTTCAAGTGAGCTTAAACTCTTTGCCTCAAAAAATATTGTGCATTGCTAACACAGATTCAATCGGAGAGCACAAAGGGAAGTGTTCCTCTTTGTGTTGAAGCTGTTCAGACAACTATTATTAAACATTCCCCATCAAAGGCAGTAAGACCTGGGTTCATATTGTTCTTTCTCAGCCATAACTCTTTGCAGCAAGAGGTTCTTGTCATACACAAATGCTTCCCATCTGATCAAAAGCCTCATTGCTCTATTTTGGGCTTTTGGCTTTAGAGAGATTGTTCCAGATGAGCCCGGGGAGTAATTAGCTCATGCCTGGAAGGTGACACTGGCTTGCCTGAACGTGCCAAGTTGGAACGCTGAGGCCCAGAGCCTTGTTTTGGAACTGACCCGCCTTCCCTCCCATATTTTTAGCTCTATGTATATACTCCAACGCTGATGCAACTACCTTTTTAGAAAATAGACAAGGGAGAGGAATTGGCAGGAATATGTATGGCTAGTGATAAGCAATCTCTTCTTTGTCCCCATCTGGGATTTAAACAGAGCTGTAAGTTTTCCAACATTTGATTCTACTCCTTTCATTCCAGCGAGTCCCACCACTGCCACCCAGATGAGCCTGTCAAACCCAACCATGCTGAGGACCCACAGTCTGTCCAATGCTGATGGACAGTATGACCCCTACACTGACAGCCGCTTCCGGAATAGCTCTATGTCTCTGGATGAGAAAAGCAGAACCATGAGCCGATCAGGCTCCTTCAGGGATGGATTCGAAGAAGGTAAGAAAGGAGACTCACTGTCTCCTAGGTCACTTGTTGGTAGTGCACAGCATGATAGCCCTTTGTACTAAGTTGACCTAATAGTCCTGAGACTCCACCTTTTAAGTGCTTCCAATTCTTTCTTCTCTGGAACTGTGGTGAATTCTGAATAGTAAAATCTGACCTTTAATTAACTTTCCAGGATTTAATGGCAAAGTTGCTAAAAACATATTGATAGCCCTTAGCACTGACTGCCTTCTGCTCTAGGCTTTTCTGTCCTGATCTTGAGCCACAGCTCTTGGCATGTACTTCACCTTAAGGACCAACCACTGGCTCACCCTCTTGGCAGGGTACATCTCCCTATGCTGGTACAGCCTACAGCTTTGGGACCAGTCAGCTGAGCCTCTCTATTCTGCCCCAGTATTTCTTGTCTCTTCTCAAGCCCTAGTTTTAAATTTTTATTGCACTAAGTTTTGCCCTTTACTTTCTTTGGTTGCCAACAATAAATGTTGGGATTTTTATGTTTTGTTCATTTTCATCAGAATTATGGAAGGAAAGTTCTGTAGACAGCTTTGTCAGCCATCCTGATCACTCATTTCATTTCTCTTTCCCTTTGTTTCTTCACCTGAGATATGAGTTAGATGGGAGCAGGTAGTCAAAATTCTGTGTAGTAACATCACCTACATCCCCAAAGATTAGGCTTATAGAATTCTGGAGATGGTAATCAGTGATCAAAGGTTAGTAAAATGGAATCATGTAGGGGATATAGCTCTGTAGAAAAGTGCTTGCCTGGCATATGCAAAATAAGATACTGGTTTTGATCCCTAGCACCATAAGAAAATAAACAAAAGAATATGGAGGCTAGGAGCCGGGAAGGTGGCTCAGCAGTAGAGTGCTTGCCTTGCATGCATGAGGCCCCGGGTTCAATTCCTCAGCACCACATAAGCAGAAAAAAAAAAAAGCCAGAAGTGGCGCTGTGTCTCAAGTGGTAGAGTGCTGGCCTTGAGCTGAAGATCTGAGAGACAGCTCCCAGGCCCAGAGTTCAGGCCCACGACCGGACCCCAAAAAAAAAGAATATGGAGGCTAGGCACCAGTGACTCATGCTTGTAGTCTTGGCTACTCAGTAGGCTAAGATCTGAGGATCTTTATTCAAAGCTAGGTTTGGCAGGAAAGTCCATGAGACTCTTACCTCAAGTTAACTACCAAAAAGCCAAAAGTGGAGCTGTGATTCAACTGGTAGGGTGCTAGCCTTGAACAAAAAAAAGCTCAGGGAGGATGCCAAGGACCAGCACACACACACACACACACACACGCGCACGGCGCACGCACACGCACGCACGCACACACACACACACACACACACACCACCAACAACAAAAACAACAATAATAATATAGAGTTAGAAGAACAAATTTTAGGGAGCTCCATTTTTCTTTAGGTAAATCATCTCCAACAAGTTGCTTCACCTTTCTGTGTTTCTGTTTTCTCACTGAAAAAAATGAGAATAATAATAGCATTCATCTGATGGAATTTTAAGAATTAGCTGAGACAATAAGTATAAATGTTAGCACAATAATGTTATGACATGTCGTGTTCTGCTCCTCAGCAGCTCAAAGTAGCAGAGGATGAGGATTCTAGAGCCCAGGCTGAGGGCTTTACCGGTATTTGTGCCCTTATACTAAAAACAGAATGTAGGGGGTGAGTTGCAGCTACTGTTTTCTGTTTCCAAATTTGTCTTAATGTGAGTGTGGAAATATACCCAACATCTTTCTAATAGGAAAGAACAAATAGAGTTGTGATTGTTTAGGAAATCCCATATCAAAGGGAGAGAAGATATCTACTTTTGCTGAGTGTTCTTCTTTAACAGAAGATTTAAAGGCTTTAGTTACAAAACAGTTGCTCTCAGTTAATCTTCATGGCGACTCAGTACTTGGCGACCCCTGATTTATGTATCATTTGCATCCAGTGACATGCAGTGAGCAGACTTAACTCTGTAAATCCATATATGGGAAGCACTAGCACAGATGATTAAGAAGCAAGGAGCCTGAGTGGCTGAGGACATTCTCTTAGATTTAAGACCTGGAAATTAATACTATAACCACTCATTATAGTAAAGGGATATCCTGATGCTAAGGGAAGGGAGGAGGCAAATTGTCTTGAATTTTTTTCTGGTCCATATGCTAGCTGAGCCTGGCCGCATCGTGTTCCTCTTGCATATGGAGTATGTCTTGTGCTGTGTGTCTTGTGTATTCATCTTTTTTGTCGTGCATGCACCTGAGTGAATCATGTTCAGCACTAAAACTTGTCCAAACAAGCACACATTGCTCATAAAGGCCCAGGACCAATATGGTATCATCGTTAGATAGCTTTTATTTATCCCATCTGGAATCAAACTGTCAGGCAGCTCAACTGTGGAATAGGTGGGCTGTCAAACTGACATTGATTAAAAGTGCTTGTCTACAAGCAGTGTCTAGACTTTTATAAGCATAATGATTCACGATGACACAGGACTGAAAAGGGTAAAATTTAGACTTTGGGGGAAGAGGTAGGGATGCTCTTGATGTACTATCAACATATAACATTTTCATCTTAAACATACAACATTTTTATCTTCCTTTGTTATCAGATTGGTTTCATTCCAAAGCTATTTTATTACACAACAATCACTGAGTTTGTATTATTTGGAATTTTAATTCCCTCAGAAATAGCTAAGGAAAAAATTATGTCTCATACTTGGACCAAGTGTAACCTTCTTGTAACCATCCAGTATATCTATGTCATTAACTGAGATAAAAATTTAGGAAGAATTGGCATACATATTTGTCTGAGATTGTGCAATTTAATTAACAGTTTTTATTTTGATGGAAGTAGGGATCATTACTGTGTAGATAGATACAAGCAAGGCCCAGATAAAACTTTTCAAAAGTTATTTGAGGTGTATTAATTTACAGCAGGCATATGATGCAATCTTAAATCAACTTTAGTATGTTCACTATAAGGATGCTTGAGGCCTTTTAAAAATGGATGTCACGGGCCGGGAAGGTGGCTCAGTGGTAGAGCACTTGCCTCGCATTCATGAGGCCCTGAGTTCAATTCCTCAGCACCACATAAGCAGAAAAAGCTGGAAGTGGCACTGTGGCTCAAATGGTAGAGTGCTAGCCTTGAGCTGAAGGGACAGTACCCAGGCCCGAAGTTCAGGCCCCACAACCGGCAAAAACAAAAAAAAAGCATGTCAGGCTGGGAAGGTAGCTCAGTGGTAGAATGCTTGCCTTGCATGTATGAGGCCCTGGGTTCGATTCTTTAGCACCACATAAGCAGAAAAGGCTGGAAGTGGCACTGTGGCTCAAATGGTAGAGCACTACTAGCCTTAACCTGAAGAGCTGAGGGAGAGGTCAGACCCACATCCCACCAAAAGAAAAAAAGAAAAAAAAGGATGTCTTTCTTTGGACTAAAAAAAAAAAAATCCCATGATGATTAGTGTCTCTAACTCCTGAGTTACAATGTAATAGAAATCTCAACACTTCTACAGTTTAGCATTGTGACTTTCTGTAATGAACTTGACCCTAATCTGCCTCTTTCCTATTCACTAAAATGCTGGTAATAATTGTACTTGCCTCAGGGGACTGAAGTATAGATTAGGCAAGGTAAATCCTGGAAAGCATTTGGCAGATAACTAAGAAAGGGGCTTATTGTTAAGTGCTTAATCAATGGTAGCTATTGTTGTAGTTGTTACCTTGTATCCTTCTCCCCAAGGGCCATTGTCATCTTTTCTTTTTTTAATGACAAAATTGGAACTGAAGGTACTTGTAGCCAGAAAGAGATCCTAAACTTCTTGATTCATTGCTCTCTGTCTTTGTACTGAGTTCCTTGACTTCTGGTTCACTTGGGTTCCTTTATTTTGTTGACCTGAGGCAAACTCTGGTCCTAGATATTCTCTTCCTTATTATGCTTTCCCTGACGCTTTCCATAGTACCTGACTGTGGAATGAAAACTGGAGCCGATGCCTTAGATTCACATTCTCCTGCTCCTGAGAGCTATATGCTTATTCATGGTACCTCACTGTTCTGGACCTTAGTATGTTCACTGATTAAGGTTAGAAACTCCTGCATACCTTGAGATTGTAACCTGAAAATTCTCCTAAGATGATGAGGATCAATACAAATAATAGTCTTAATAAGGAAGTGCTGTAATTTGTATAAAGCTGTATAAAGAAAGAGGGAGGAGGAGAGGGAGAGAATCAGAGGTACTCAATTACTTTATTAGCTAGAATACGTCCACATGTTCCTTGCTGTCTAATGGTTCTATCTCTACCTAAACCTCTTCTCAAACCTTAGTCCTTGTTTCTGCCTTTGTATAGATGATAACAAAAGGCTTTAAAAACAAATAAGCAAATAAATAAACCCAGTAAAATAGATCATTTAAGGGTAGGGTAGTCCACAAACTCCTAGTCCACAGATCCTATTATTCAATTACAATGTGATCTTAAGTAAGTCATTCAGTCATTCTGAGTTTCATTTTCCACAATGACAGAGATGGCCTAGATATTCTCCATAAAATTGTGGAGGTGCAAAGAGGAAAAGCACATGATATGTTTTAGCCATTTGGGTTTTATAACTCTTAACAGCATCTTAGTGTCCAAAAGGATCCATTCCACATACACAAGGTTCAGGTTTGGATTAACTCTGGAATTCAAAGAGCATTTGTTTGGACTACAGCATTGTTGTTGCTGTTTACCAAGTAAGAGGAGTTAATTACAGAGAAAAATAGTGACCTTCACATGAAGCCTGCCAGATGTGTTCATCTGCGTTTGGCCCCAAGATTACAATGAGTTTATGTGTGTGAGAAATGGGAATTGAAGAAAGAACACTATTTCCAACAGTCAAGTCCATACCACAGCTTTGGGCAGGCTTGTTGCACAAGTGTGATTGAAGGGTGGCCCCAACTCCCATATTCTACCTTTGCTATAGTCCTGGGTCATGGACCTGAAAGGAGTTACTCTTTTGGAACATTCGGCTGCTAGGTAGGGGCTTTTGAAACCTTTGTGAATATGTGAACATATTAATACTGAAAAACACTGTTGGCCATTAACATCTTAAACTTTTTTTTATGAGACATGAGTCAGACTGTCAGGGATTGAGGTAAAGATCTAAGCTCAACATTGCTAAGAAGAATGGATGGGAATGACAAGCCAAAGACTGTGTGGGTAAAGGACAGGGGAAGCCTTTGCTGGTGGTAGTCAGGGAAAAAAGGAAGGCCTCATGAGGAACTGCTCCTGATTCAGATAGGCGGTACTGGGAAGCCGTAAGCAAAGAGAACTGCATTGGCAAAAACATGGAAGAGGAAAAGTACCATATAGAGAATGATGGGGAGGAACTACAAGAATGCATGATGTGATAGGAACACACAAGAAAGAACGAAAGGTCAGGGAAGGGTTACTGGAAAAAAAAAAGAACAAAAAACAAAAAACCACAGACAGGTTGCCTGAGTGTTAGGCAAAGCTGTTCATCAGATACCTTGTTGGCAGTTTGCTTCTGCCAGTAGTTAAGCCAAGTTGAGGTTTTCTACTTGGGCGGTTAGTGCATGTGGAAAATCACTCCTCAACCTCCTGCTTCAGGCCACAGTTTATCCCACACAGGTGAGATGCATGGGAATATAGATGTTTCCTAGGGTCAGGAGAGCTGTGGGCCATTGGAAGGCCTGTGAAGGCTTTAAAAGAGGAATGGTTCTACCTTTCAAACAAGTTCAAGAGGTTGCTAAGACAATAAGAACTTGGCTTCCACATAAAGAATGTAGCCAGAATACTCTGTTCGAGAAAAGACCATGATTTACCATTAGAACAATTAGTAAAATGGCTTTACTGGCTAGAGACAGGAAGGGGGAGGGTGGTAACTAAAGGTTGTGAATCCAAAGTTCTGTTCTAGAACAGGAAAAGAGGATAGTCCTTGTCACTTTGTGCACATGGAAATGGAAGAACTTATACTTAACTGCATATCTTTTTTAAACTAATAATTCTGCTTTGTGTTCATCTAAAGTGAGTTTACTATGGCCAACAGTCCTTTAAGTTCAAAATAATCTGCTCTTCTTTTTGCCCATACAAGTGACAGCTGACAGTAAGGTATGAAAAATAAATATATGCAACACAATCTCAACCCTAGTGAGGGGAAAAGAGTGGGATGAAATATTCTGAAATGGTAGCAGGTTGCCTCTGTGTGGTGAAATTAAGAGCCATTACAAGTTATGATGAATCTGCTTCTTAACATTTTTGTGCACTTGAACACTGCTAATCTGCAACCATATCTTATTTTAATAGTTAAGAAAACTGTATTTAGCAGGTCATAAGAAAAATGTAGTGATAGCAAATTATTTGATACTGTCCTTTGGTCAGAAGTCACCAACCTTGGGCCATGCTGAGCCCCATAATGTCCTGCAGCTGTTTCCTCCTCTCCTCCCCTGTTTATATGGTTCTATAGTAGGCAATGTGCAATCACCTTTTCTTTTTCTTTCCACAGTTCATGGATCCTCACTGTCCCTGGTTTCCAGCACATCGTCCATTTATTCTACAGTGAGTATAAATCAATGCTGTATGACTATGATCTAGGGAACTTGGGTACTTTTATCAAATGTGTCAAGAATAAAATATTAGCATTTCTCTGGAAGAGAGCATTTCCATTATAAGAGGATCCATTAGTCAGGGATATGATTTGAAATTCACAAATAACTATTTATTATGATACACCATGCACTAGCTGCTTTGTTAAAATCAAATTGTGCTTTGGGTTGTAACAAAGTAGAGTATGTGAATAGTTTTGGGTACCTGCTGAAAAAGAAAAGCTCACTTTTTTCTTCTTCTTTTTCTTTTTTGAAGGAGAAATTACAGGGTTTGAGCTCAGGGCCTGGGCACTGTCCCTGAGCTCTTTTGCTAAGGCTGGTACTCTACCACTTTGAGCCACAGCTCCACTTCTGGTTTTCTGGTGGTAAATTGGAAATAAGAGTCTCACAGACATTCTTGCCCTGGCTGGCTTTGAACTGCGATCCTCAGATTTCAGTCTCCTGAGTAACTAATACTATAGGCATGAGCTACCAGTGCCCTGCTAAAAGTGAGCTTTTTCTGTTTGCCTCAGTTTATCTGTATAGTAGAAAGAATAGCTGTCCCTACTTTACAGAATTATAGTGCGGATTAGGTTTTCTGAGGATTGTATTTACAATATAAACTCCTAGAGATAAAAACTTTAATTTTCATTTTTAGTACCTAAGTCAGTGCTTCATACATAATAGCCATTCAAAAAATAAGTTTGAAAGAAATCTATGAAAAGCAATAAATATGTACACATAGCTCAGAGTAAAACATTCCTAAATACTAGATGTCATCAACGAGGGTCCTACAGAACAAGAGTCAAGTATAATTAAGTACGTTTGGATTTTCAGTACTTTTTGATTGGTTCAGTAGTGCTTTTTATACCTATACATTGTCTTAAAGACATTAATCTGGAAATGCTTACAGGAACAACAATTTAAAAATCTTTATTAATTTTTTAGCCTTTAATTGAATGGAAGCACATGTTTTAGTAATTCGGGATTTGATAGTGCCAAGTTTCTGGGCTATGTAATAGAATTAACTGTACAGTCCTTGAAAATAAAAGATTGTGCCAGAATCAAGTTAAAGGCCCATTTGTTTTTTCTTATGACTAGAGTGAGCCAAAAGACTCCAGTGATTGTTCAGAGGGTCTGACTTGAAGGACCTACAAACTCTTGTTTCTATTCTTGCTACTTCACCTCACCAGCTCCCAAATTTCTCTCTCTAGTTTATCATCTCCTTTGAAATTTTTATCACGGATCCTGTCTTTCATCTTAAGGTTTTTATCTGTAGTAATCTCAGGGAAGGCTCATTTAAGCCATTATCTGCTAAGAAAGCTTGGAGATGGTCTTCTAACCATTAGCTGATAGATAAACTTTTTTCTAGAATAAAACTTTGTGTATCTCTCTTCCTTTGAGAGCACCCACACTCTGCTAGAGTGTGCCTCCTCCTTTCTGTTTATGTTTGTCTGCTTGCCTGCTTGCTTACTTACTCAATAAAGCTCCACCAAATTTTCTTACCAAAAACAAACAAACAAAAACCTCTGGGATATGGCTACCAAAAATGAAATTGCCAAATTGAAGTCTACTTTTTCAGTAGTATTTATTTATCAACACCACTAATGTGCAAGGATCTAGACCAAGCCATGGGAGTAAAGGTTTGAGGAAAAAGGATCCCACTAAGAAAGAGGAAGCTAGAGACTCCACCTAGGGCACCTAGGACCTGGGCCTCAAGCTTCCCAGGGCTGGTGCCTGGAAGCCACAGCAAATATCTCACTGCTTCTCCAGTGGCCATCCCAGGAGCTTTATCAACACTAACAGGGGAAGCCCTGTCCATAGGAGTGGAATATGTGAAGAAAAGAGCATGAACTCCTTCACATCTAGGGAACCATCACAGGTAAATCCTCAGGCACCCACTTTGGGCCAATTGCTAGAAGCTATCATCACAAAACCCATCTTCCAGTAATTGCTGTTCTGGGTGTGTTTTCTGAAGACAGTGTTTACATGAACTGATAAAAATTCAATAAATTATCAAGTTTGAATTCCAAATTTATATTAATAGCAAGAAAATATTCTTACCTCAACTTTGGGCAAATTACCTTGTTATTTAGAGTGCTTCAGTTTTGCCTTCCCTGTCAGGAAGTTGAGCAAGATAATCCCCATAACCTCTGACTTTCCATGAATTATGGAATCAAAGGATGTTTATCGTTCTTAAATGTACCTTCTATTAGAAAAATGGTTGATTTTGCAGCTTCAAAACAAAACCTAACATTTAAATATTTTCACGCTAATTTGTCTAGCAAGTAAAACTGAGTCTGGATAGACTGTGCTACCACCTAGGAGTGATATGTGGTCTCTTATCTATTATTAGCTTCTTAGTGATGAGATACAGAAACACTGCTCCTGCACCTGTGTAAATGTTATGGTGAAAAATTCTTGTTTACTGTCTAAGACATCACCTGAGTCTCTTTAATTGCCATAGGCACACACACACACACACACACACACACACACACACACACACACACACACACACACACACACACACACACACACCTTTTAATACTGAAAACCTTACAGTCTCCAGAAGACAGCAGGTTCTTATCTTGAAACTTATGATTCTTGGATATTCAAGAGTGCTCCTTCTGCTCCAAATTTATGTACAGTTTTAACTACAAATGTACTGTGTGTGTGTGTGTGTGTGTGTGTGTGTGTGTGTGTGTGAGAACTGTCCCTGAGCTTCTTTTACTCAAAGCTAGCACTCTACCATTTGAGCCACAGTGCCACTTCTGCCTTTTTCTGTTTATGTGGTACTGAGGAACAAACCCAGGGCTTCATGCATGCTAGACAAGCATTCTACCACTAAGCCACATTCCCAGCCCCTTTAACTACATATGAAAGAAAAGACACCATGATGCAAAGTAATTGCCCATGGTCAAGTCATGGCCAGTAGGAAAGGAAAAATCTGAGAGGCCAGTCAGTGCACCTGCTGGATGGATAGTAGCCCACAGCTCCATGTAGGATTTGCACATGTACGGGAAGTAACTGGGGACAAGATATAAAGCACATGACTTCTTCAAGGTGCTGTTGAGAAGTCAGAGACAGGTGGGGGCATAGGGACAGATGATGGCAAAAATGGAAAAGGACTGTCAAGACACCTGTTTAAAAGTAGTCCTATGTGGATGGCTCAGTCTGTTAACAGGCTTCTACCAGCCTGTCCATTGTTAATAGCTGTGACATTCTCATCACTTTCTCTTTTGGACAGACTTGAGGGTCAGCGGCTTTAGTCCTGGAAAGCTTCCATGCGAATGGAGCTATAGCAAAAGAACAAAAGAACAAGACAATGTGCCAGTTAAGATTACAGGTTCTGGGACCACACTGCCTTTGATGATCACCGCTCTCTCACTTAACCAACTATGAATATGGACAAATTATTTTAGCATTCCGTGATACTAATTTCTTAAAACAATATTCATATCTACTAAGGATTGTTACAAGGAATTAATGAGTAGTAAAGGCTTAGAACAGTCTTTGGTGGAGGCAAGCATCCAGGAAATGCCCAGAGTGGCCCAGGAGGAAGATGGAGCCATATTGATTTTTACAACCTATGTGGTTATCAGGTTGGCAGAATTGGGGTTCCTACTATGAGGTCTTTGCCCTGTTCTCTCCCTGGTATGGTTCCATAGGTAGCAGATGAAGATGAAATGGGGACAGAACCAGCTTAGGAGCAGTCCTAGACACCTAGGTTGCCAGACAAAATATAGAACACCAATTAAATTTGAATTTCAAATAAGCTATATATATATATATATATATATATATAACATAAGTGTGCCCTTGTAGCTCAGTTGTAGAATTCTTTTCTAGCACTGGGTTCTTTTTTCTTTTTCATTTCTCTTTTTCTATGTATGTGTGCACGCGTGCGCATGTGTGCATGCACATGTGCATTTGTATTCAGGGCCTGGTCACTGTGGTTTTTTTTTGGCTGAAGGCGAGTGCTCTACCTCTTGAGCCACAGCTCCATTTCCAGCTTTTTGGTGGTTAACTGGAGATACGAATCTCATGGACTTTTCTGCCAGAGGATGGCCTTGCATCACAATTCTTAGATCTCAGCCTCCTGAGTAGTTAGGATTAAGCGTGAGCCACTGACTGGCTCCTGGAAAGCATTGGGTTCTTGTATGAAGGCCATGGGTTCCATCTAAAAGATGTGGAAGGGAGCCAAAAGCCTACTTAAATTTAACTGGGTGTCCTATATTGAATTTGCTAACTCAGGCCTTTCCTATCACACATCTTCTGAGTGCCTTACCTTATTATATCTTCAGAGGAAGGCAGGGTAGATCCTCACAACTAAAACAGTTGGAACATCATTCTAATTCTTTATCTGTTAAAATAAGAGAATGTTTATATTTTTCCATTCTGATGGGTCAATTTGGTAGAAACCGTTTGCCCAGAGAAATGTACCAGAAAATAAGCTAATCAATATTCAGGTGGTTATAAGTTTCCAAATTTGATGTTCACCATTGGCTGGCTGAATTGTTCCATGTTCCTTAACTGGTCTAATATCCCTTATGCTTTATTTGCAGCCAGAAGAAAAATGCCAGTCAGAGGTAAGGAACAGTTTGCTGGTTGGATCTTTTCTTTCACTACTATCAATTAATTCCCTCAGCTCAGTTTGGAGATGGGCTCACAAGCAAATAATTGTGCTTGTCACTTTTAGATTCGCAAACTGAGGCGGGAACTGGATGCCTCCCAGGAGAAAGTTTCAGCCTTGACTACCCAGCTGACAGCAAATGTAAGTAAAGACCCAGAGTGACAGAGTAAGAACTGCTGGGGATTGCATTCTAAGTATTGCCTCAAGGCCCCATCTCTGAATACTGTAGAACTCGTGTCATATAATATAAAGGACAGAAGATTTGAATGTCGGCTCTGGCCCTAGGTGTGTAATCTTTTACCACATGAGCCTGACTTTTGTGTGATTGCTTTATTAAGTGTTTTGTGATCAGTGTTTACAGCATATTAAATGCCCATTAATTTCCTTTCACTTTTCTGAAAATTCCAATCTTAAAAGAAAAGAGCAAAAAAAAAAAAAAAGGAAATAAAAGAAATCCAGGGCTTCACAGCTGCTATGTAATTATAATGTGTGTGATTACATGTTCAGGACACACTGCCAACTAGCATTCAATTCAACATCTATTTTGAATGCCAACAATGCCCCGGGCACTGTGAGTTCAACAGCAAAGCAAGCACAGCCATTGTCATTTTAGCATTTAGGCTCAGAAGCAGCAGAGAGACAAAACAAACAATTTCTGTACAACATGGCAACATGTTAGTCTTGGTGTATGTTGGGGTAAAGGGATCAGGAAGGACTTGCCACAGGAGTTGATATCTCATGGATGTTGTGTTGGAGGAGGAAGCATTCTAAGCAAAGAGCATAATTAGTGCAAGGCCATGAAGAAAGATCTTGGTGCATTTGTAAACGTATGTAGCTTGGTATAATTAGTTCTGTAGCTTGGACATGGGAGGGAGACAGAGAGGGACAGGAGAAGGAAGCTAGGAAGAAAGAAGGCAATGGACATATAGGTCAGAGTGTCTGCACAATTGGATTGGGACTTTAGGTTTCCTGCTGACGTGAGAAGGCTACTATCAGTGAGTTTGAAACCAGCTGTGAGGTGGTATGGCTTTCTGTCCAAAAGCTTCCTGGCTTGTATAGATAGAGGATCAGAGAATCTGAGGAAAGGCAGGGATCTCCCACCCCATCAGTACTGTAGAGGAGCTCCACTACAGAGTGATGATGATCAAGTGAGGCTGACTTCTAGAAGGTGGAGACTGAGATATTGGAAGGTGCTGAGATAGCTCCGAGACTAGGCTTCCTGCCCAGGAGTTCACAGCTCAGCTTGAGATCACAGATCAGTGTGTTCAAGCCTGTCAGATGGTTGGTTGCCTGCGTGACCCCACAGCACACTGTTAAAATGGAAAACCACTTCAAAAGATTGTCTCCCTTTGACCAGAACACTGAGTCAATACTCCAAAGTAATCATTTACCTGGAATCTTTGCCCTGGTAATTCTCAGTGTGAGCCTGAGTCAACTCCAGGAAACTATTTCTCTTTCAAGTCTACATAGGAAGTGTGCAGATAGTGCTTAACCTTAATTACTAGCTCATAATTATAATTGCTTTGGTGAGTATTCAGTCTCCTAAGTTCTTTCACATTTCCAAAGATTTTTGAATGTGATTTTTTTTTTCTCTCCAAACCCTAACATTCTAGGTCACTGTGGGTTTTCTAATCCTTTATTTTCTTCACCTCTTTCACCATCAGTATTGCTATCAAAAGGACATCAGAAATTGATGTGAGAACTGAGGCTTAGATTCTATTTTCATCTGAACAAACATGTCTACATTCTAATTCAAAAGCAACTGAAGACTCAGTGAGCCAAATATCCTGGGTATAATACAAACATGTGACGTTGGATGACATTTTCCACCCAAGTGATTTTTTTATTGTAAAGATGATGTACATAACATACCAAGTGACTCTTAACTGCTCTCTTAGTTAAGAATGGCAACTGTCAATTGCTACTCTTTATTAATCAACAGGTAGTAATCAATTTATCTCTGAACTTGGGTTAATTCTGCCAATGACCTCATGCTGCTTTAGCCTGGACTATTTGGAGTTCTGCCCTGTGTTCCAAAAGAATCATAGTAAGACCCCCTTATTATTCCAAAAGTGTGTGTTGCTCCCATAAAAACTGTTGAATCTAGTATTGTTTTAAAGTAAATATTTAGTCTTACCACACATTACCAGCAAGCAGTGCTAACGTGTTTTATTGTCTGCCGTCTTTCTCACAGACCAAGTTGTATTTGTTTTTCTAGGACAAAGTACTCAAAGCCACCCTCTCTGGGTGTTTTTATACCTCTTGTGTTTGTTTTCCCTGGGAATGTGAGAATGGCTCTTGAGAAGGGTGGCTCAGAACTGGGCTCAGCCCAGGCTTAGCCCAGCCTTGTAGCAGTCGTATTTTCATAGTTATGCTTAGGACACAAAGGCAGCCCTTTCATTTGCCAGCAAAATGAGATCCGTTGGCTTTTCAGAGCTAATGTGATTTCTTTGAGCTTGCAAAAACATTACTCTGTTTTAAGTGAGAAGCAGTCTTAATGTGGTCAAGTTTTTTTGTTGTTGTTGTTTATAATTGAATAGACAATATGAATGCTCACAACTAGAATCACGGTGGTAATCAAAGGCAGAATGGAAATTAGTGGAAAATCAGTCATTTCCATTTAAATTGGCCATTTCTCTGCAATGCAAGCAAAGCAGATGTTCTTTTAGACATCCATGTCTTGACCCATTTCTTCCGTCTGCTGTCTGATTATCTTGAAATGACTGGGCTTTGGTTTCATTGTTTTCTGGTGCAAACTAAAGCATATCTCTTTATCTTAAAATACAGAGGTATTTTTTCCATTTTGAACTGAGAGAGGGAGGGGGACAGAAAGAAACTATTCCAAGTAACCTTTCTATTGTAAGTGGGCCTGTTCCCTGCCACATGTGATTCTAGCCTTCTCTCCTAGCCACAGCCACTCCTGCTTGATAAAGTCTAGTAAGCAAAGCCTATCAGTTATTCCTCAGATCCCACCTTAAATGGCAATGTGACTGATCTCCCTCTTAACTCCTCCTGTTCCTGCTGTTATCTCATTTTTATCCTTCACTGGGTGTCAATCATCTTTTCCTCTAGAATTTTACATCATGATTCAATCTCATTTCTTCCCAGATTTCATGTCTCCTCTGTTGATCTTTTTCATTCTACCTGTGTTCACTCAGTCTTATGCTTTTGAATTCCTTAACAGTTTGTAGACAACTTCTACCTATCTTGGCTCACCTGCCCCATATTTTTTTTTTCCATTCCTTGAACTCAGGTGCTTGAACTCAGGGCCTGGGCACTGTCTCTGAGCTTCCTTTGCTCAAGACTAACATTCTACCACTTGAGCCACAGTGCCACTTCCATTTTTTTCTGTTTATGTGGTACTGAGGAACCAAACCCAGGGCTTTATGCATGCTAGGCAAGCACTCTACCACTAAACCACATTCCCAGCCCCTGCCCCACATTTTTTATTAGCAGGAATTAGTTGTACAAGAGGGTTTCATTCTGACATGTCCATATATGCATACAGAGTACCTTGGTCAGACTTATCCCCTCTGTCATTCTCCTTCTCCCTTCCTATTCTCTCCTCATTCCAAACCAAGATTCATTTTTCCTTTTCAAACACAGATGTACATATTGGCCATTTTCACCCTCCTTCACTTTCTCTTCATGCTCCCCTTCCTATTAGTACCCATACCCATCTGTCTTCTTGCATTTAATGCTCAAGATAGTCTTGGAATAAAAACAGATGCTTTTACAGATAAGAAAACTAAAGCCATTAGGATAAAATGACTTATTCAGTATTATAAATAATCAAAAGGAATGAAATACATGAAGATCTCTAACCCTAATTCCTACTCCTTTCTCCTATTCAACAGTGCCCAGTTCATCTAAGCATTTTTCTTTCAATCCTTTCTTGTTCATCTGATACAATGATCAAGGGGCAGCTTTGTACCAACAGTTGGGGCAGACACAGGAGAGCAAGAGAATGTTCAACTCTCATCAAGTATATATAGTCTGATAATTTGTCTTGCCTGTTACTCAAATGTCTGTCACTAGAGGCAGTAGCAGGGAATGGGTTAAAGAGATCTGCTACAATTCAATTATACAAGCAGAATTAGGAAGTTAGATGATCCTGCCTAGCTATTAGATAGCTAGACATTCCTTAACATGACTACTAGAAAGCCATCCATTTTTTTTATAGTGAAAATACCATACAGAGAGGTTACAATTACATGGGCAAGGTAATAAGTTCATTTCTTATCAAGCATTGTTGCCTTCTCCTTTGTTTCCCCTTCCCATCCCCCCACCCAAAGTTTTCGACATAATGTCTTGTACATCTCATTGTTGCAATGGGTCCACATGTATCCATATTTAAACAGTTTGTTTTTCCCTTCCCCTCCACAGGTTATACCAACATCAAATACAATGAAAACAGGGGTTGTACCGTGGGGGAGAGACATATAAAGCAACAAAGAAATCATCTTATAAATATGTTAGAAACAATCACAAGAAAGAAAAAAACATTTGAATCCTTACCTTGGGGTTCATTTTGCCTAACATCAACTTATCTGACCGTTTCTGCTTGTCTCAGACATATACTAGTTATTGCAAATAAGGGAAACCATGGGACCTATGTTTCTTTGGGCCTGGCTTACTTCACTTAATATAATTTTTTCCAAGTCTTTGCATTTCCTAACAAATGGGGCAACGTCATTCTTTCTGATGGAGGCATAGAATTCCATTGTGTATATAAGCCATCCATTTCTTATTATTGGTTTTAATAACATCAGGATTGTCATTCAACCAACCAATATTTCACCTCTACTTTCTTGTTAGGCAGGAGGTTTAGTGTTGGGGCCCAAAGTTGCCTAGAATAGTTAATCTGGAACAGAGTTTCAGAGAAAGATGAAATCAGGAAAATGCCATCTTTATTTTCAGTATAACCTGAGAATTGGGTACAAACTTTAGTTTTAACTGGTCATATTTTTAATTTTTTTCTATAATGGGTAAGACTATGGTACACCTGATGCCGTGTTCTAACAGCAGTATATGAAAGTATATGGGAGCTTAGCAGGAAGTCCCATCTCTGGGTTTTTCTAAGGACGAAGCTTTTTTTTTGGGGGGGGGTCCAGTCGTGGGGCCTGAACTCTGGGTCTGGGCGCTGTCCCTCAGCTCTTCAGCTCAAGGCTAGTGCTCTACCACTCGAGCCACAGCGCCACTTCCGGCTTTTTTCTTTTTCTTTTTTTGCTTATGTGGTGCTGAGGAATAGAACCCAGGGCCTCAGGCATGCAAGGCAAGCGCTCTACCACTGAGCTACCTTCCCAGCCCCAGGACGAAGCTTTTTAGCAGCTTTTTTATTAACATAAGCAAAAGACATCAGCCATTTTGTTCATTCCACAGGATTTCTTCCTGTGAGCCTCTGCCATGGACTTGGTAAATGAAAGAACAGCCTGCAGAGTCATAGAGAAGACAGGCATATACTAATGATCAAGGATCTCACAAGCACATTCAGAAGGACAGTGATCTCATAGGAGTGAATATAAGGGAAACCAGTTCAGTCTGGGGGTTTCACAAAGGCATGAGGTGAGAGCTCTTGAGGCAAATGTATAAACATTAATAAAGGAGTAGATGGGAGAAAGGTGTTCCAGGCAGAGAAGAATAGATATACAGTGGCCTGAGATGGGGAAGAGCACAGGATCCTGGAGCTTACAAGGCTAAATAACCCTAAGAGTGGTAGAGTAGCAAATGAGAAACAAGAGGAGCCTGAAGACATGGACAGAAGCCAGATCAAAGAAATACCCAGAAAATATTTGCATCTTGAGGACCCAGTGCTGCTTAGGCACTGTTGCTTTGCAAAATAATGTAATATCAGCTGTATTTTCCCTTCCAGGCTCACCTTGTAGCAGCCTTTGAGCAGAGTCTTGGAAACATGACCATCAGACTCCAGAGTTTAACCATGACAGCTGAACAGAAGGTAAGGCAGAAAGGATACTTTCCCTCCCTGCTTGGGATTAACAACAAACCTAGAAATATTCATTTTCATTTCACATAATTGTGTGGATTTTAACTTATCTCTTTGACTAATAAAGCTTAAATGTCAAGAATAGATATGTTGATTGACATCATGCACTTAGATGCATTGACATCAACAACAGAGCTCATGGTCCCATTTTACTTGTTTTATGTGTTCTCCTATGTCCACTGAAATGGATCCCTTTCCCAGAAGAGATAACAGATCTGTAGAGCATCTTTATTTATTACCCTCTTCTGTTGAAGCCAAGTTGTTCCTTTGTGTTATTTTAGAATAACCAATATACCTTTCTTATCCTTAGGATTCAGAACTGAATGAGTTAAGAAAAACCATCGAGATGCTAAAGAAACAGAATGCAGCTGCCCAGGCTGCTATTAATGGAGTAATTAATACTCCTGAGCTCAACTGCAAAGGTAAAGTAAAAAATAGCTTTAGACAAATGATCTGCCTCCCTTAGCAGCCTCCCTTGATGGCACATGATGCATGGTCCCTGCTAGAGGGTGGGTAGCTTGAATTCTAGCTCTCTATCTGTCAGGCAGATCCCAGAAGTTATTTCCAGTCTGTACAGAGGTGGCTGGCTAGTGTAGCTCACCTTCTCTGATGAATCTCAAATTAGAAGGGAATAGCATTCTCTTGGCTGAATGTAAAAGTATTTTACAGCCCTTAACTTTGCTTGATTCTGTATTCATATGCTAGTATGAGAGGATCTGAAATGGTTTCATTTCCTACTTGTGCAGGAGAATTGTCCTCAATCATAAGTTGGGATAGGATTAAAAAATAATATTTGTGAAAAAATAGATGCGCAGGTGTTATTTCCTGTAGTAACAGTATTAACAACAAAAATAATACTGGAAATAGTATTGGTAGCATTTATGGAACTCTTGGCTTGTGCTCTAAGCTTATTTAATTTATTTATTTACCTTTTTAAATATACTATCTTCTTTTCTTTCCACAACAGCCTTATACTTACTGACCTGATTCTTTGTTCATGGTACTAATTATAGTCTGAGTTTAAAGTATGCATTTACTTCCTGAAGTCAGAGAATTACCAGACAAAGAAGTTGGGACTAGAACCTGAGGAGCTGTTTCTAAAGTCAGAACTTCTCATTCAGGACTTGAGTGTAGTCCTGAGGAAAAAATAGGCAGTAAGGCTGGGTGCTGGTGTCTCACACCTGTAATCCTAGCTACTCAGGAGGCTGAGATCTGAGGATTGTGGTTCAAAGCCAGCCTGGGAAAGAAAGCCCTTGAGACTCTTAGCTCCAATTAACCACTAGAAAACTGGAAGTGGAGCTGTGGCCCAAAGTGGTAGAGTACTAGTCTTGAGGAAAAGAGCTCAGGCCCTGAATTCAAGCCCCATGACTCAAGGGAAATAAAATAAAGAAAACGGGCAGGAAACATTATTTCAAAAGTCCATGTTATTCTTTCCTTGGAAACATAGCAATGATAGATTTTAAAGAAGAAAGATTAGAAAAACTTGATTAGGGATATGTGGATCAAGCAGTAGAGCTCCTACGTAGTAAGCACAAGGTCCTGAGATTTGAACTCAGGAAGAAAAAGAAGAGAAGCAAAGAAAAAGAAAGAGCTGGCCAGACAGTGGAAAGGAAAGAGAATTGCAAGAAAAGGGAAGAACATTTCACAGGACCGGGAGGTCAGATGGCACTCCAAAGGGAGTAAGTGTGAAAAGCAGAGGAAGCAAAGGAGCAGGCCCAGGGATGCAGCTTGGTGGTAGACTGTGTCTCCTCATGACACCATGGGTGTTCCATCTCCAACACTGCTAATTTTTTTTTCTGGGCACAATGATTCCCACTTATAATCCCAACTACTTAGGTAGCAGAGATTGGAAGGATCATGATTCAAGGCCAGCTTAGGCAGAAAGTTAGTAAGATCCAGTAAGTATCCAGTAACACTCACTTGTGATCCCAGTGACAAGGTAGGCCTAGGAGGAGGCTCTTCAGTGGTTGGCAAAAATATGAGAACTAGCTACAAAAAAGCTAAAATAAGGAGTGGGGGGGGTGGGCTCAAATAGGTAGAACTCCTTCCTAGCAAGCATGAGGCACTGAGTTCACATCCTAATAATGTCCAAAATTTAAAAAAAAAATTAAAACAAGGGTATGGAGATAATGAGAAAAGTACTATGTTGCAATTGAGAAACATTATTTTTCTGCCTTTCTGTAGTCTAAGATGGTGCTGGGAAAATTCTCCCTCAGCCTTCTTTTGATATCTGTTTTGTAAAGTGAAAAGACTCAGACCCCATTTAACTGACCAAAGTGAACAGAAAGAACAATTAGCTACTCAAGGATCTAAAACCATCAGTGAGAAATACTGATGATGTTTCAATGGAAAAAAAATTTAGGAGTTCATGGGAATATGGATCTCAGTTCACGATCCATCTGTGGAGACACCCAAGTCTGTAGGCACTGACATGTCCTGTCTTACTTTCCAGGAAATGGTCCTGCACAGTCTACAGACCTCCGCATCCGTAGGCAGCATTCCTCCGATAGCGTCTCCAGCATCAACAGTGCTACCAGCCACTCAAGCGTGGGCAGTAACATAGAGAATGATTCAAAGAAAAAGAAGAGGAAGAACTGGGTGAGTATTTATTCACACTCTCCCAAGGACTGAGTCTGTTGCAGAAGCAAGAGTTCCCTAGATGAAGCTCAGGCTGCCTCTTAACCTCAGTACGATATGATATGTCTTTGGGAATAGATCCAAAGAAGTGGCGTATGGATAAGTGTTTACTAAAACCAGTATGCTCAGCAAAACACTAGAATTACATAATCACCACCACTGTGTTGTTTCTCTTTCATGAGACTTTATGTGACATACTCATCTTCCATTTCATATGTGTCATTTTTTCCTCATTTTATGCTGGCCACAGATTGCTAGAGCTGTTACTCTTTTATTTACTATTTGACAGTACTGGGATTGCATCAGGGCCTTCCTGTGCTAAATAAGCAATCTACCACTGAATTGCACTTGGAGCCCTTAGCAAAGTTACTCGTAAATACCTCCTAAGCATCCTTTGGAGCATATATCAACAGTTATACCATCCTTAACCATAATCTTTTGTCTTTATTTATACAGTTGCCTAGAATATGAGAGCAACATTGTCCTTGAAAGTTTTCTAACCATATCCTATAAATAACTTTTATAATATCAACATGAGGAGTTGTTCTAAGCTGGAAGTAGTACCTCAAAAATAATGCATTGGATAGAACGATCTCCATGTAGCCATAATCTCAATGCATGACTTGATTTTCCATACCTCAGTGATTTCCCTGTTCTTCTGGGGAAATTCCACCCTCCATGCTTTTTTCAGTCTTTTTGTCAAGGCTTTGGAGTACTGAGTGACATTTACTGCTGCTCATCTTCAATGCAGGGACACCCCAGATTGATCTGAAGTTGGCCAGTGCTCAAAGAGCCAGAATTTCCCATGCAGAAAGCATCTTGTTTACATAGTGGCCTCAGGGTCCTCATTCATTCCACACACCTCTCTCTCATTTTGTGTCATCTTGGATGGGTGGCGAGGTCTAGTGACAGAGTTGTGGTGGGTTCTGTAATACTGTTTCTAATGACTAGCGTTAGAGACAAGCTGGAAGGCCAGCTCAGTGTAACCCTCTTATTCTGATTCATTTTTTTTTTCTTGAAGTTACTAATAGCTTTTAGACAACTCATTTGCTATGACTAAACAGGTAGGATTAACTCATGTTGCCATCTCTAATATGCAATTGATAAGTATAGTCTGAGTTGAAGAATATTGTCTGAGTATGAAAAAAAGTGTTTATTTTCTTCGAGCTAAGATATAAAATGTGTTTGTGCTATTTTATGACAACTAATTCTAACTTCTCAGTGAAATCAGGGAGGATGGATAATTGGCATTCTAAAGCTTATCCCAAAGCTTAATTCTGTCTAATCTTCATAATCTCCTCTTTCACTTGGCTTTTTAGCAGAGGTAGAGGCAAGTATTGAGTTTGTTGGCATGTATGCCAGTTCCTCTTGTCTCTATGGCTACTCTCTGGAAATAGGTCCAGAAGTAGAAAATAAGAGAGCAATGGGATCTGGATTTGCCCACAGGCTGTCATGAGGTTTGTTAGAGATGAAGCACATGAATGGAAGAAAAATCTCAGCAGTTTGCCCAATGGCCTATTTTCTGAAATTCTCAGTGGCTGAGAAAACCCCTAGAATATGTTTTTGCAAGGGGGGAAAATAATAAAAGGAAATTACTTTTTGAACTACCTGTTTTCAGCACAAAATATTATGCCCATGGCTCTCAGAGAATTGTGCTTCATTCTTTCTGTTCTTCAGGGCAAAGGAAAATTGTATCATACCTCTTTATTTTTTACAACTTGGTTAATGAATTATTTATTTATTTATTTATTTTATTTATTTTTTATTTTTTTGTTGGTCATGGGGCTTGAACTCTGGGCCTGGGTGCTGTCCCTCAGCTCTTCAGCTCAAGGCGAGCACTCTACCACTTGAGCTACAGCGCCACTTCCAGTTTTTAAGTGGTTTATTGGAGATAGGAGTCTCACAGTCTTTCCTGCTTGGGCTGGCTTTGAACTGTGATCCTCTGATCTCAGCCTCCTGAGTAGCTAGGATTACAAGCATGAGCCACCGGCGCCCGACTTGGTTAATGAATTTTTAAAAACAATTTCCCCTCGTATTTTTTTTTTTTTTGAGTAGTGAAGGAGATGGCTAATCCCCTGTTTATCAAATTGTCTTTTTTATATAAGAAGTCCCAAGTTAGTATAAGCAAAGAGCTGTACAGCTCTATGGAAAGTCTGAGATGATACTCCTCAGAAAAATAGACATTCTCCCCTACAGTCCTCATTCCTCCCAGCTCAACCATTAAGGAAAAGTGTGAAGCATGGGAAGGTGGGCACAGCTACTTTAACCAGACTAGAAGAAGTCAGAAGAACCCTGATTGGGGACAACCTACTCTTCCCTTCCTTTCATGATGAAGGAGGATGTCCCCATACTGTTAAAGGTTCACATTCCTACTGGAATCCTCTTCTATGTTTGGTGTTTATTATTAGCTATGTTATGTCGAAAAGTCCAAAGCTTTCCCTGTCATTGGCTTTCTCTGTTAAAAATTGTCTTTTTTCCTTCCCCTTCCCTGTTTTGCTTGCATTTTCTCTGGCAGGTCAATGAGGTAAGCAAGAACCAACTTTAATATCAGATACCAAGCTAACCCATCCATTGATATGACTAACCCATCCGCATCCGTCATGTCTCAGCATCCTGCTTTGTTGCTGTGTAACCTCATTTTCCCCACATCCACCTGCTGAGCCAGGCTTTGTCTTGCTGTTGGCATCCAGTCTTGAACCAAGAGTAGGCATGGAATGTTCCCCACAGGTCCAGTCCTGAGCTATCAATACCAGATAACTCCTCTTCCCTTAATGCACTGATTTGAGAGCTGTTGGGGGAGCCTTTTCCATTGGCTGGGGAAACATGGGAGAGTTAATTGCTCTTTTTGTATGCATGTCACTGGGTAGCCAAGGCCTGAGCTTTGGCTGCATCCCCCCAAAAGGCTAACAATCTTTTGTATTCAGTTGCGCAGCTCCTTCAAGCAAGCTTTTGGAAAGAAGAAGTCCCCCAAGTCTGCATCCTCTCATTCAGACATCGAGGAGATGACAGATTCTTCTTTGCCTTCCTCTCCAAAGTTGCCACACAATGGGTCCATGAGCTCCACCCCTCTGTTGAGGAATTCTCACTCCAATTCATTGTGAGTTTGTCTCTTGGGGTACCCTGTCAGATGTTGTCAAGCAGAAGTGACTTATGAGTCCTATTAGGAGACATTTGCTTACCTGGTCCTATATGTTTTCCTTATATATAGATGTATGTATGTACTTATCTATGTTTTGGTAGACTGGAGTTTGAACTTAGGCCTTTGCAATTGTTAGGCAGGTACTCTATAACTTGATTCACACCTCCAATCCCTCTTATTTTTTAGGATAATGTCTCATGCTTTTTTGCCTAGGCTACTGGGAGCGCAGTCCTCATAGTGGAGATCACAGGCATGCATAACCATGCCCACTTGTTTACTGAGCTGAGGTCTCAACTAATGTCTTGCCTAGGATGGCCTTGGATCACAGTCCTTGCTTTTCCTTTTTTTTTTTTTTTTTTTATCGATTTAACAGGATATTGAGTGTTCTCCCAGGGTTTTTAGAACTGAGAAGGTTGATGGGGCTGGGAAGGTGGCTCAGTGGTAGAGCGCTTGCCTTGCATGCCAGAGGCCCTGGGTTCGATTCCTCAGCACCACATAAGCAAAACAAAAAAGCCGGAAGTGGCGCTATGGCTCAAGTGGTAGAGCGCTAGCCTTGAGCTGAAGAGCTGAGGGACAGTGCCCAGGCCCAGAGTTCAGGCTCCACGACCGGACCCAAAAAAAAAAAAAGAACTGAGAAGGTTGAAAAAATGGAAACAGCGTTTGGTTAGGGTGGTATCAATACCATAATTAGTAGCAAGTTATTTAACTCCTCCTTATTCCGCTTCTTTGTATGTCAGATTGGGATATGGGCTGTTGTCTAAGCACTGCATAAAATAAATGGATAAAGACACGAGAACCTTTTTGCTACAAGGGCAGATGGTATTAAGAGGGTTGGCAGTTTTTGCTGAAATTCTGATTCACTTGGATGTTGGGATTTAAAATATAATTTTCTTCTTTGATGAAGATTTGGTGTTTACTATTTCTCTGAGATTAGAAATCAGAAATTTGGGATTAAAAATAGATAGATTCAGTGAATTTCTTGTTGCTAAAGGACTTGGTATTTGGTGAAATGATTCATCATGAGCTCCTCCTCTAGGAACTTCAGTAGCAGCTCTTAGGGACATGACTGGCTTTGTTCAGGTTGTCTAGAGCTGTTCTCCTAGCTGCAGTTACACAGAGAAAAAGAGCCATCTGTTCTTGCCCAGCCCTCTTTTCCATGACTCTCCCTATGCACTCATGCTTCAGTCTTCTATCCCAGCATAGGAAGACCATTCTCTCCAATCTAAGAAAACAGGGTCCAGATTTGGAGCAAGAGCCAAGAGCAGAAATGGCTTGGGTGGGTACGGACATTGGTATTAGCTCAGAAAGTTGCACAGCTACCTTCTTATAGCTAAGTACAGCTAAGTTCTATCGTAAGACCATGTTTGCCACATCTAGAATTATCCATGATGATTGTGAACAGTCTAAAGGCAAGTTATCAGGGTGCTGAGACAGTACCTGAGAGAAGAAAAGAGCTGTGGCTGGAATCAGATCATCATTGAGATAGGATTAAAAAACAGAGGAGATTCATTATATAAATCTCAGTAATTACATTTACTTCACTGGATTTTTTTTTTTGGGGTCCGGTCGTGGGGCCTGAACTCTGGGTCTGGGCGCTGTCCCTCAGCTCTTCAGCTCAAGGCTAGTGCTCTACCACTTGAGCCACAGCGCCACTTCCCGCTTTTTTCTTTTTGCTTATGTGATGCTGAGGAATTGAACCCAGGGCCTCTGGCATGCAAGGCAAGCGCTCTACCACTGAGCTACCTTCCCAGCCCCCTCACTGGATTCTTGAGAGAGGCAAAATAGATGCCTCTATCTTCCTGCTTCATCCTCCATTCTCAAGAGGCTAGTCTGTGGAACTGACCCTCGGTACGCTTAGGCCTAGTCAACCTGCTGAGGGTAGCAACCTGCACAAGAGCCTCAATTGCTGCCCAAGTGCTTGCCACATTGCCTCGAAGATTGGCCTACCCAAAGGCCAGGTCTTTATGGCACACCAATTGCAAAGTAGAAGTATATGTGTATGGGGGGCAGTAATGAGGTTTGAACTCAGAGTCTTACATTTGTTAGGCTGGTGCTTTACTTCTGGGCTATACTTCCTGCATGGCTTTTTGCTGGATGTTTTGGAGATGGTGTTTAGTAAACTTTTTTGCCCAGCTGGCAAAACCACAGTCTTCTAGATCTCAGCTGCTTGAGTAGCTAGGATTATGGGCATGAGCCATCAGTGCCCAACCATTTTAAGTGATCTATGTGTTAGTGACATACGGCTTCATTATACCTAGAGGATCAGCTCCACTTCTACTGGTGCGCCCTGGTGAAAGGGAAGCCACTTCTTTGTGGGTGAAATCAGATTGAGCTAAGATAAAATGAATACTTAAAAGCATGAGTCCTACTTGATGTATAGCATGCCCAAGAATGAAAGACAGGGTATCTCACACAGGCCATCATCCATCCCAAAGCATCCTAGTTCAATCATTTCCTGACCAGAAGGAAAAAGGAACCCACTGTCTGCTCTTGATTTGAACTTTTTGTAGAACAGGCTGTATGAGCTGAATATGTTCAAGGTATTCTGCAAAGACTAAGGCTAAGATTAGCCAGATTCTCATCCTGTGGAGACTAGGGATCCTGGGGACATGGCATGAGACCATTCATTCCACCCCTAGGTGCTAGGTGCCAATCTGGCTCTATTATGGCAGTGTCAAGACGATAAAATTATTTCTCTGGCTGCCTTGTCTATTGTGAGTTAGAGAATCCTGTTAATCTATTAAAGCCAGGCATCTTAAGGGTTAATGCTGTGGATGAAAATGGTACTAGGATGCAGCAACTTTAGATGGGATGGTCAGGAAAGACCCTCTGATGAGGTGACATTTTAGCTGAAATCTTTGTAACAGAAGGAACCGCTGTTTAGTTCTGGTTAGAAACACTAGCTTCAGTAAACCCCTAAATAAAAGCTCAGTGGCTTTTATTTAACACTGTTTATTTCTAGCTCCTTCCAAACCCAGTGCAGATATACCTAGTCAGCAGGCTTCCTGCCATGACCTAGTCCTCTACCCAATGTGGGTCTAGCCAGAGTCAGGAGAGGGTGTGGAAGATCCTGCAGGCCTAGAAAGAACATACATGTCCTCTTCCTACTGTTCAGTGACCAGGTCCTAGGGCCATACTATCTACATGGGAAGATGTACAAAAGGAAATGGGCTTTAGTGAACCCATATCAGCCTTCCCATGAGCAGGACAGCTGTTCCAAGAAATAAACAGCTTAAGGAAGCCAATGTGGAAACAAGCTGGCTGAGTCTGAGAAGGGAGGGCTGGTTGCCACAGGATAGTCAGGGGGCAGAGTAGAAGAAAAAGGGGCCACAGAGGAAGGCCTGGCCTGTAACAGGGAGAACTTCGAAATCAGAGAAGTCATTTCTGACTTCATGTATAATAGATGTGAGGGAGCATTAGGCAGAAAGGCGAGAGAACTTTAATTAGTGTCCTAAGGAGATGCATGAGGCAAGAGTAGCAGGAGAGAGGCGGCTAGCCTTTCCCTTATAATGTGAGCCTCCACTGGCCGCTGGCTATGCCATGAACCTTCCTTCACATGCCCTGCTTTAAGGATTTTGCTCTTGCTATGTCCCCTGCCTGAAAAAACCATCCCTCTGGTTAATCTTTTCTTCAGGTCTCTGCTCATGTGACCTTATTATCAAGTCCTGTACATCTTGCATCAAGTTGCCCTACCACCACCTGTCATCCCCCGTTCCTCTATTTTTCACCATTCAACCTACTACCAGCTGACATGTATATTTTCTCAGTTTTTGTTCTCTGCCCTTTACTCTATCCCAGATCTACAATGTTGAACCCATGAAAATGGGTTCCCTGATGGTTCAGCAAGCCTTTGGATCTTTGGTACAAAGAAGGAATGACCGATAGTAGTTGTGACTCTTCAATGATTTAAGGTCTGGAAGAAAAGTAGTTCACAGTTCATGGTGATAGATCTGATGTAGAAGATGAGGGAAAGAGAGGAACAACCTTTGGATCTTCCTCGACTTGCGTCTTGAATGGGACAGGTGGGACAGGGAGTGGGAGCTTTGCCTTGGCCACATTAAGTGAGATTCCTGGCCGGCCTAGAGTTCTAGAACATAGAGATTTGGGCGACAGGAGGTTAGCGGTGGCAATGAAAGCTGGGAAATAAGAATTCTTTGAGTAACTGAACGGAGATAAAGAGGAGCAGGACTGAACTCTGACATGCTGAAATTTGAAATTAAGGAAGAGAATGTAGAGCAGTCGATGAGGTGGGGGAAAACCTAGGGAGACCAAGAGAAGAAACTGCTTGGCACTGTTCGCAATAGCTAGGATATGGAAACAACCTAGATGCCCCACCACAGATGAATGGATTCAAAAATTGTGTCTATACACAATGGAATATTATGCAGCCATTAGAAATGACAAAATAATGGCATTTGCAGGGAAATGGATGGAGCTAGAAGGAATCATGTTGAGCGAAGTAAGCCAAGAACGAAGAGACAAACGGTACATGGTCTCCCTGATAAGTGGATGCTAAATTCAAAATGTTAGGTGATATGACAAAACTAACAGGACTTAAGAAACAAAGAACTCCCACTCATCTGGTTGAACCACTACTAAATATCCCCATGCTGCTGATCACATATATGGTATATAACATGTGAGCACCGTTATATATTACAGACTGTGATAGACAATTTGCTCCAGGAAAGTTAGAATGAACTTGTGACTTCAAATGAGCATCATTATTCCACAATACTGTGAATTTCCAGAAATTATGTAATCACTTAATCACAATCAAAAAAAAAAAAAAGAACCTGGGGAAGGGAGGGAGGGGGGGGATGGTAGGGGGAAAACAATGGGGGGGGTAACAATGTTCAAGAGGAAGTGTACTCATTACCTCACTCATGTAACTGTAACCCTCTGTATAGTATGTTTACAATAAAAAAAAAAAAAAGAAACTGCTTGGAGGAACAGACACTGTTCTACGTGATACTGGGCGGTCATGTCAGGCTAGAAGAGGGTGGTGGTGATGCACTCAGCTATAGAAAACCATCAGCAAGAATGCTCTTTCCCAACCACTTTTCCCATAGGAATGGGGCAGGGCAGGCTCTTGGCTCACCAATCCTTTTCTTACATTCCACAACCTCCATGGACACTGGAGATGTTTGTTTTTGCTCTCGTTTTCCAAAGGGTGGGCTGACATTAAATGCTTATTTCCAACCTTGAAAGGTTTATAAGAATGTGCAAATCTAGATGTGAGAGGGAGTTCAAAGAAGAAACCAGAGGCAGAGGAGTTGGGCTTAGAGAATTCTCCATCCTGTGGGCGAAAGGAATGACAGCTGGGGGAAGACAACATTTCCCACACTTGATGCATTTAAAATTAGGCATGCAACCAGCCCGCCTCCCAACAAGACAGGAGTATGTTAGAATAACTATCTAGGGATTGAAAAACCATACATCAGGTTACTTCAGTAAGCACTCCATGCAGTATGTTGGGAACAATACAGGAGTATAACATATAAACTGCAGGTACAGTGCCTCCTAGTTACAATTTAGGAGCAAACTTAACAAGTTTTATTCCAACTCTCTCAACACATTAAGTAGTATGCCCTTGGGCATTTTTATCTCTATGCCTCAGCCTTCTCATTAAAAAAAAATACAATTATAGTATCTCTTTATGGAATTAGTAGTGTAATACTGATCGACAGATTTCAAATGCCCATGTGTTCAGTAAACAGTGAGAGTACCTGCTGTGAGTGGCTAGATCGATGTGATCAGACCCTAGAAATGATGCAAAGCTTAACCCTGGACCTTGAGGAGCTAGCAGACAAGCAAAGGGTATTCTGTTAGGTACAGTAAATTTTCAGATACATAGCAATAAGTCTACAAGGGGAAGGAACCAATGGAAAAGGAAAGTTCTAACTTGGACTGCCGGGATAGGGACTAAAACTTAGGGCTGGTACAAAGGAACTTTTTACCGACAGCATCTTTGTTAGGCAACCCCTTCTTATAAGGCCTCACCATTGTGTTTCTTGAGAGCTAGCTGATTTTGTAGGAGACTTGTACCCCAACACTAAAGTTTCTTATTTATTACTTTCCTATCCTTTTGTCTTAGCTATTTTTCTCTTGCTATAAATACTAAAAATTGGGTACCATATATGTTTATATATATACATATATGTATGTATGCACATATATATATATATTATGTACACATACACACATGTACATACATAAACAGAAGCTTATTTAGCTGTTACATAGTGCCAGCATCTGCTCAGCATCTGGTGAGAGACTCCTTACTGGGTCATAGTGTGATAAAGGGTAGAGGATACCACGTAGCAGGCTAGGGTAAGCCTGCTTATTCAAATCTCAATTCCTTTTCTAATAAAGTCATGAATTCTATCACTGGGCCTCACTGCCATGACCTCATTTAATACTAATTACCTTTTCAAGGCTCCTCCTCCAAATAGCATTACATGTAGCTTTGAAGCCTAAATTTCAATGTAAGTTTACAAGCAGGTAGATACTCAGATTATGGCACCTCTGTAGAGCCCCCTGATTGGCCAAGCTGTACAAAGCAACCTATTGCTCCTTTCTCCTCCACTATTGAGATTTTTGTGGAAAGGCCTGCTAGACCTATTCTGGTCGTCAGAGCTCTGTGAAGAAATATTTCAGACAAGTCATAAAAATCAGTAACTTAGCCAGGTACTGGTAGCGTATGTCTATAATCCTAGCTACTCAGGAGGCTAAGATCTGAAGATCTTGTTTTGAAGCCATCCTGGGTAGGAAGTCCAGAAGACTCTTACAACCATTTAACCACCAGACAACTGGAAGTGGCACCATGGCTCAGTTGTTAGAGTGCTAACCTTGAGCAAAAGAGCTCAGGGACAGAGTCTGGGCCCTAAGTTCAAGCCCCATGACTAACCAAAAAAAAAAAAAAACATCAATAACTTTGAGGTGAGAAGCCTTAGGTGACTGGTTATGCATGGTTACTGCTGAACACACCCGACTATTGAACTGGATGGTAAGAGTCTAAAAAGAGATGAACTCAGAACTGCTTTTATCCCATAACATCCCCTTTCTCTAGAATTTCGGACTGCATAGATAGTGAAGCTGAGACAGTCATGCAGCTGCGAAATGAGCTCAGAGACAAGGAGATGAAGCTGACAGACATCCGCCTGGAAGCTCTCAGCTCTGCTCATCAGCTTGACCAGCTCCGGGAGGCCATGAACAGGATGCAGGTGAGCGATCAGGAGGTAGATGAAGCTACAGGGAGGTGTTCTCTAGCAGCGTGGGCATCTCCAGGCTGACCACCCTCCATTTTTCTCTTTATATTTCCAATCACTTTCACATATTGCGTAGAGCAGCCTCTGGGAAAGCATAAGTGTAATCATACCTCCCTACTCCCTCCTCCTGCTTCTACCTGTTCCCTTCTCCTGCCCTTCAAGCCTTTTTTTCTCCAAGGCCCTTTTCACTTCTGGTCCCCACATCAGTCCTGATTCCAATTTTTATTCTCAACTGGTAGGCCAAATGGACCATTGATGGGTCCTTTAGTGAGCCCTCTTGAGTTTCTGTTCTATGTTATTCCCTCCCCTGGGAATAACTTTCTTCTCATCCCACCTGACCCTTCTACCTCTGCAAAGCCTTTCCAAGTCCTGCAGCTAGAAGACTCAGTGTTCTCCTCTAGATGTTGCTCAGATGTGTTGTTATAGGTGTCCCCCAATGGGCCACAGTCTGAAAACATGTGAGTTTTTTTAGCTGTTTTGTTTATTGTTTTTTTTATCCCTTTCTCTGGACATAGCATCACTTTATGTTCCTCATAAATTGGTGCTAAGTTGGACCTCACAGGAGACCAACCTTTCCCAAAGCACACTCTTTAAAACAAAGCCTTGCAGTAACAAAATCTATCAAACCAGAATTTTGCAAGCCTCTTTGATTATAATATGTTTCTTGACTGAATACTTCAGCAGCAAACCTTGGGAAAGCCAAGATGTTTATTGTCTTTGAGGTGTTTTGGGTTTTTTTTTGGTGGTACTAGGGAGTTGAACTCAGTCTCAAGCTTGCCAGGCAGGTGCTCTATTACTTGAGCTACAGAGCCGTTTTTGCTTTAGTTATTTTCCAAATAGTGTCTCATGTTTATGGCCAAGCCAGCCTGGATCAAGTCCTTCTATTTTCACTTCCCATGTAGCTAGAAGCACAGACACATACTACCATGTCAAGCTTTTTTGTTGATGTTGAGATAGAAGTCGTTCTAACGTTTTTTTTTTTCCTGGGCTGACCTTGAATCACAGTCCTCTCAATCTTCTTCTATTGTAATACAAGCCACTGTGCCCAACTTAATGCTTTCTTTCTTTGTCTTTCTTTTTTTCTTTTTGACAGTCATGGGACTTGACCTCAGGGCGTAGGCACTGTTCCTGACTGTCTTTTGCTCAAGAGTGTCTTTTAGCACTCTACCACTTGAGAGACAGCACCATTTTTGGCTTTTTCTGTTTATGTGGTACTGAGGAATCAAACCCAGGCTTCATGCATGCTAGGCAAGCATTCTACCACTAAACCACATTCCTAGCCCTTAATGCTTTCTTATAACAACTCTTATCATCAGCCCCTTGCTTTTTAAGGTCATCACCCAGCAAAGAGGTTTGCTGTTTATATTTCTTCCTAGTCATGTGCTTACCAACATGTCCAGCTCCTGAACACCTCTTTTAAAGGCCGCTTCTCTGGAAGTTACCTATGACACCATCAGACATGTCTTGGACATAAGCCAAAGCAGGACAGCCTGCTGAGTCTCCCTGAGTGTTACTTGTTAGGCTAGAATGGCCAGTTGGCTCTTGTAGGGAACTACCAGATCCTTTCTCCAGAGAAGTCTTGTGTTCCCATTACATCCACCTACTAAGTGGGATTCTGCCTTATTCTTTCCAGAGTGAAATAGAGAAGCTGAAAGCTGAAAATGACCGGCTGAAGTCAGAGTCTCAAGGCAGTGGCTGCAGCCGGGCTCCTTCCCAAGTGTCCATCTCTGCCTCCCCAAGGCAGTCCATGGGCCTCTCCCAGCACAGCCTGAACCTCACAGAGTCAACTAGCCTGGGTGAGTGGCTGCAGGGTTGGAGGCAGGCCTGAACCTGCTGCTGGCATTCTGTTCTCCAAGCAAGAGCCCCAGGATAAGCAGGTCACCAGATCAAATGGAGAGGCAACAGGCGTGTGTGCACTTAGAGTGTGTGTGTCTGGGTGTGCGTCTGCTACCAACATGAGCCCAGCCATTAGAGTGCTCTCATGCTTTGCTCCAGTGCCCCAAATTCTCCAAGCCATGAGCTTGGATTCCCTCTCCCACCACGCTGAGTTCTGTTTGATCCATTTTTAGAGGCTGACCCATAAGATGAATGCTGCGTACACTTCACAGTAGCAGGTTCCAGATGGACAATGGCTTGGCCTATGGCCTTCCTGCCTTCAGGATGGAGCCGGGCTGGCACATCATCTGCAAACATGACCTAGGTTTTCTTTTTAAGCATACTGAGGCTGATGCTTTTATTTTTTTATCCATGATGCTGCTCTTGCTCTTGTTTTGGTTGAGTCTCTCCCTGCACTTCATTTGGCAAGATACATCGTCAGCCTGCTGGCTCTTTGGTTGGCCCACCATTGGTTTCTGTGGTTGCATTCTCCATTCTACCCTTTCCCTTTTCCCTTCCCCCACCCACTTCCCTTGCAGCCCGACACCCTGCTTTGTGCCGCTGCTGTCACCACAGGCAGCCGGGGTGTCAGGAAGCCGGCTTTGCTGTCCCCATGTGCCTAAGGCTGTTGATGTTTTCCATTCGCAGACATGTTGCTGGATGACACTGGTGAATGCGCGGCTCGGAAGGAAGGAGGCAGGCATGTTAAGATAGTTGTCAGCTTTCAGGAGGAAATGAAGTGGAAGGAGGTTAGTTGGATCCCTTTCCCTGCTCTGCCTGTCCCTTCTCCAGGTAGAACTACCTAGTTTAGTGATTTAATCATAAACCTGATTCACCTAACTGCTAACACCTTTCTTAATACAATAGTCCCCTCTTATTCGTGGGGAGTCACATTCTATGATCCCCATGGGATGCCTTAAACCACCAAATCAACAAGCGTCATGTGTGTTTTTTCTATACATATACATCTATGGTAAAGTTAAATATACAAACTAGGTACTTTAAAAGATGGGCAACCGCTGGGCACTGGTGGCTCATGCCTACCAACCTGGGTAGGAAAGTCAGTTAAACTCTTATCTCCAATTAACCACCAGAATAACACCAGGAAGTGGTGCTATGGCTTAAGTGGTAGATCACTTGCCTTGAGCTGAAGAGCTCAGGTACAGCGCCCAGGCCTAGAGTTCAAGCCCCATAACAGACAAAAAAAAAAAAAAAATCAAAAGATTGCCAACAATAACTGCTAATAAAATTGAACTAATAACAAGATACTGGGTTGACTATGGGTAACTGGACCTTGGATAAGTGGAGACTACTGTGACCTTGATTCCCAGCAGTAAGCAAATGACACTTCCCTTTCTCTCATTTACAAGTCTAATAAAACATACTAAAACCAGCCCCATGTTGTACTTTCCTGTGATTAACACTAACATCTTCAAAAATAGCCTTTCTGAATTGAATGTATTCCCAAAGCACTTCCAAGGCAGCTAAGCACATCTAGTACCTCCTCCTGACAGTCAGTCCACTGACTGAACTCAGCTGGCCATGGTTTTCTCTCATCGGAGGCTACAGACAAAGGAGACACTGGGAAACAGGCGACCAAGTTATAGGAGCACTCAGGCAGCCAAGAGTAGAGCTGGAAGTGTCTTGCATCACCATGCTGGGGATCAGTTTTCTGATTGCAGTTTTCATTCTCTTCCAGAGTCTGTACTACAGCCAGAGACTCTATGAGGGTGGAGTTGGGGGTTTACCAGTGAAAGTTACATTTTACTCAATGATTAAATCCCAGTGATATTGTGAAGGATCTTGGCTCAAATGGGATAAGGCCTCAAGAGGCACCATTTCAAGTCTCCTTGAATTTTTAGTTTTCTTGTAGCATTTCTAGCCAGTATTCTGTTTCAATTTCAGACAGCTAGAGAACCCCAGTGCCTATTACCACAGAGTGTCTGCAGCCAGGCTTTTCTCTGCCAGGGTCCACTTTGTGGTCAGCTCATTTATCTCACTGAAATGGTAAGAAAGTCCACACTTTGATAGCCTCCAGGAGTTGAACCCCTTCTCAGGATCCAGCCAGCAGAGTCTTAGCTCATCAAGGGAGAAAATCATTTTTAAGTGCACTCTTCTAGTAAATACAGGCCATATTGTGAATGTGAATTATTCTAGTAACCATCAACATGAACAGATCAAGCTGATGGTTTTCCAAAGTTTGCAGGTCACTTTCACTGATTATTTCCAGTTTACATCAGTATCCAGGAGAAGCTGGCCGACCAGGGGTTGTAATCTACATTTTGCTGCTAAGAATCCTAGGAGCCAAGTGTCACTTACTTGAGGCCACCAGGCAAGGAGTGGGGTCGGCTCATCTCCCTGCAAAACTAGTGTACTATTTTCTCTGTTGATTTTGCTTAACTGCCACAAGCTTTCTGCCCTTCTCCCCAATCCCACCCCTCTCCTGTGTCCGTACAAGCATATGAAATATTTAAAAACCCAACAGAATGGAATGTTCTATGAGCTTTCTTTTTTAATTGATACGATCAGTTAGCCCCTGTGGTTATAGATGTAAAAGAAGTAGAAGAAAGGTCTGGGTTTTTTTTTTTTTGGCAATCTTCCTGGAGTTTTACTACTTTTCTGGATTCAGCATGTTTTATCTTTTAATAAGAAAAGGAATGAAAATATTTTTTGAAAAGAATGGAAACATTCTTGTCCTGAAGAAGTTCTAAGGTGTAACAAGGAGACAAATTTGATTTAAAAAAAAAAAAAGGCTGAAAGTAACTATACACAAGTACAGAATATATCACTGTATAAGTTGTACTCTGAACCTGTAGAGCAGTCTAAGCTCTGAGCCAGGTAGTTTAACCACTAAAGACTTCCTGGAAGAGGTGAGTTGTTAGGAAAGATTTGAAAAGGGAGAAATGGCATCTAGAAGGTAAGAGAAGATTCCAGGAACTTGTGATGCATGCTCTGTACAAAGTATGCACTTAGCAGACAGTGGATTCTGTAGAGAGGAGATTCTTGACTTCCTTAACCCATAGCAATTTCAGCAGTAGAGCAGGGAACGTTTTAAGGATATTGCATTCCAGCCAAGTGCTGCCTGGTATATAACCAATAGAACTTTCTTCCCTTCTCAAACCACTGGTGGAGTTCTAAGGAAAAATAAATCCTCTCCCGAACTGGGACAGAGTATCTACCTGTTTGTTTGTTTGTTTTTAACCTGCTTACATTTTCTTACCCTTAGGACTCCAGACCACACCTCTTTCTTATTGGCTGCATTGGAGTTAGTGGCAAGACGAAGTGGGATGTGCTCGATGGGGTGGTTAGACGGCTCTTCAAAGTAAGTGTCTCAAGAAGAAAGCTTTGGCAGTGGACTCAGGGAGGGAAAGGGAGGTTTATGTCCTGAATGTGGCCATTTCCCTGGCTTATTCTCTCCTCTACATCCTTATGTTATAGAGACTTGTCCCCTGGCCTACAAAGAAACAGAAGGCCCATCATAAATCCAGACTGGTGATTAGCTACACCCTTTCCGTCTGCTTTAGACAGTGACTAGCCAGCTAGTGGTGGTCTACACCTGTGATATCAGCACTCAAGAAGCTGGGGCAAAAGAATCACAAGTTCAAGGCTAGCCTGAACTATATAACGAGTTCTAGCCAACCTAGATTACATCCTGGTACCCTAACTCAAAACAAAATGAATGAAAAGGGGGGAAAAAAAGCTTCAGATTAGATATTCTTAGATTAGAAATACAACTATTCAGGTTTCCAGGGTCATAGTGAATGAAAAAGTTGAAACCACTCAAGGCCTATAATTGGGACTCACTTTTGTTGTCCTTATAGTGAAGGGACCTGTCACATCATCACTGACCTAAAGCCTTTTGCTCACCAACAAGGGGACATTTACCAAATTGAGTATATTTCCCTTTTTAAACCAATACAGTTTTTTCTTTTCTTTTTTCTTTTCCTCTAGAAGCCTTAGGTTTTGCTTTCTTTGTTACCACTATGGTCTTTGCTCTGAGTCAACAGTAGTGGCTGGTAAAGGATTTCCTGTAGGAATTCCCAGCACCATTCACAAATACCAGCTGAACCTAAGAAAAGCAACCTACCTTTTCTGTGCTTGTTTCATCTAGACTAAACGTTCACAATCTTCCTAGGGGTTTATTTTTTCCCCTCTTCCATCTCTTAACCAAATAAATCTGTATTTTAAGAGGCTTGGGATACTAAGTCTTTATATATATAGTCAGCTCCATAGCCTGATTTTAACCCAGACATCATCTGAGAAAGAAGAGACATAAATCATGCAGTGAAAATATGAGTCATGGGCAGATTTTAGCCACCTCTTCGATGGGGTCTTTATTTTATTTTCTCCAGGAATACATCATTCACGTGGACCCTGTGAGTCAGCTGGGGCTGAATTCCGACAGTGTTCTTGGCTACAGCATTGGGGAACTCAAACGCAGCAATGCTTCTGAGACCCCTGAGCTCCTTCCATGCGGCTACCTGGTGGGAGAGAATACTACTATCTCTGTGACAGTCCGAGGTAAAAAAGACCCTTGCAGAGATGGGGCTTTCGGGAATCTCACTGAGTTTTGTGTCTTGGCACAGATTTAGTTGGTGCATATATATGTGGGTGTGTTTTCCCCCATTCCTTCTACAATTACCTAAGCCAGTTGAGTAGGCTACAGCTTTCTCAATCACCACCTGAAACAAATTGTTTTAGTTTATTGCTAAAATTACATATCAAAAGGTCTTATTAGTCTTATGACTCTGAGATGATGGAATCTTAATAACCCCTTAATAACTCCATTGAAATGGCAATTTACCAATAGCAACCAATGTTTCCTGCTAGCCAACTTTGGATGAAGTCCCATTGTACAGATGGAGCAAGTCGGATATGCTGTAGGCTACACGGGTCGCTGTAAGCATCCTGATGCAACTGCTAAGCTCTTGCCCAGGCATGATGCAGCTCTAGATGCCAAAAACCTCATCACACAGTAATGTTAAGCCCCAGGCCACAGTGTGTTCCACAGAACTCTGGGCCTCAAGATTCTCTGTGGGTGTAAAGGAAGCTTCACAGCCAGAGAAGTCTGGGAACCTGCATTATTAATCCCATTTGGGTTTGAGACCCAGGGTCAGGAATGCACTGGTACTTTAATGACTCTGTTTCTGAATCCCAAGTTTAGTTCCAAATTTATGTGGCAGCCAATTCCATTTATCTCCATACCTTATGAAAAGAAAATTGAAGTTGGTGAATGCTGCCTCATGCCGTCCTTCTCACAGTCACATTTTTGACTTTAGTGAAAGGCACCAATCGACTGCAATTTTTATTCATGATTTTGGAGTTGTTTGATGCAAACTTTAATTCCTGGTAGGTTTTCTCAAAGCACCCAGAAGTCCCCACCAGCAAATCAGGATCTCAGTCTGCAGGTGACAGATGACACATTGCCACTTAGCATATCATCCTGATAGGTGATATGCTACAATTGTGAAAGGTATAGGCTCAGATACTGGGGGGATCTGGGAGTATGTGGTAGGCAGAGCCAGATACAATGTTTACCAGGACCAAGTCTATCTGTTTGGCTCATCACTGCTGTGTGTATTTTTTTTCTTTTTTGAGCTTTCTAAACATTGTTGCTGAAATGTCCACTGAAAACCTTGATTTATCCTCTTAGGAAACTAAAAGAATTCTTTCTGGAAATGTGACTGGAAATTTTGTAAGGCTGACTCAAGCCCATCTGAAGTTAAATGCTTATCACTGGGGTAGTCATGCTGAGTGGGATGAAGCTTTGACACTTCCTTGTCACATTTGGCACATCCCATTGGGTAGATGAAGAGTTAGGTAATTCTCCCTAAACCATCTGGAAAGAGAAAGAATTCTGCTACAAAGAGAAGCAGAAAGAGAAGCCATGGACATGGAACCAGTAATTGTTCCCCTGCCAAGACCCCTTTAAGGACAGCCATTTACATCCTGGGTTCAGATTCCACAAGTGATCTATCAAAAAGTGACTTATTGTTAAGACCAGACCCAACCTCCATAGAAACAATGAGAGGATAACACTGCCTCTGGAGGACCAGGCCATGCTCTATGAAGCCTGGGCTGTGGTTGTTATCAGAACATCAAGTTTCAGCATCTGGAAGGATAGGCTTAAGTTTAGTTTGTGGTGCCTGACTCTTCTATTTTTTTTTGAGTGCTTGAAACTTATGCTTTGAAAACACTAAGACCTATTCAAAGGTTTGAGCTGAAAGAGATCCATCAGCTTGGTGGTTTACCTCAGTGGTCCCAGGGGACACTATTATTAAATTTAGACTAAGGCACCAGTAGCTCATATCTGTAATACTAGCTACTCAGGAAGCTGTGAGATCTCAGGATCATGGTTTGAAGCCAGCCCAGTCAAGAAAGTCCATGAGGCTCTTATCCCCAATAAACTTTTCCAAAAAAAAAATGTTGAAAGTAGAGCTTTGTGGCTCATCTGGCAGAGTGCTGGGGATAGTACTCAGGTCCTGAGTTCAAGTCACCATCTTGCGTCCCTCTGCCCCCCCCCAAAGAAAGTTAGATTAAGGACTCTACATTATAGTTTGTATTGGGATTTAATCCAGTATAGGGTGTATGGCTCAAGTAGAAAGCTGGTAGGCTTGCCCTCAAGCATTTCAGGACCTTCATTGTGGTCATTCTAGGGTAGTCACTGCTTGGGGGGTTATTCTTAATTGGGGAAGATTAGAAATAAACATAAATGCATTAGAAGGCACCTGTTGGCAGTGATGAATTAGTGTAAAAGGAAGATACTGTTTTAATTTTTTTTAAATGTCCTTTAGGTTACTTTATTACTTATATATACTTATTTCCTTGAGGGGAACTTTTAAAGAGTTTCCTTAGAGCATGAATGGCTAGCCTTGGACAAATCTTCTTCTGGGAATGATAGCAAGAATATAACTCTTTAAGCTGGATGCCAGTGGCTCACGCCTGAAATCTTAGCTCTTCAGGAGGCTGAGATCTGAGGATTGTGGTTCAAAGCCAGCCTGGGCAGGAAAGGCTGTAAGACTCTTATCTCCAATAAACCACTCAGAAAACCGGAAGTGGCACTGTTGCTCAAGTGGTAGAGCACTAGCCTTGAGTTGAAGAGCTGAGGGACAGGGCCCAGGCCCAGAGTTCAAGCCCCATGACCAACACCCTCCCCCCCACTGCCCCGCCAAAAAAAAAGAACTCTTTAAAGCCAGATGTAACACACACACACACACACACACACGCACGCACATACACACACACACACACACGGCTTTATGGTCGAGTGTCTGCCTAACATGTGTGAGGCCCTGGGTTCAGTCCCTAGTACTACTAAAATAGACCAAAAAAAAAAAAAATCCAACCAACTAACCAACAACAACAGAACATCTCTTTTAAAGCCAGCAACTTCGATCAATGAAGTTTTCCTAGGTGGGAAAGTGAAAAGATAAGTTCTCACTTGATATTGTTGAAGAATAAAGGTCTCAGCCTGGGTCTGCCAGTCAGTAACTCACATTCCAAAATCACGTTCTAAAATCAAATGATTCCTCCTAGTGTTATTCTTTATTGAAAGATGCAAGTGTTATTGTTTTCATACCTTAATACTACATCCAAGTTTGGGTAGCATGGTATCTGATAGTCCAGCGAGAACAAGAAGGAAGAGGCAACCCAGGATTATGGCAGGCACAGACAGACAAGACTCAGGTATAGCTTGGGCAGAACCCACAAGCATATAAATCCAGATAGATAAGCAGATCTTAGATCCTCTGCAGAATACAGGACTAAGGGCCTAAATATTAAAGCCCAAGTATTTCAACCTAAATATTAAAGGTGAGTATAAAGCTGAGAAAGCTAGCCAAGACAGAGACCAGAAGCATGAGGTGCTGATGGACAGGAGGTGACTTCCAGAAGCAGTTGATATTTGACTGAAAGTCAGTATACCTTGGTGGGCAGGTGAGTAAGCTGCCAAGGAAAGTGATAATGTCAGGTCTGGAGGTTCCCAAGTATGCAAACACAGCTAGCTATCCTTCAGGTCTTCACATGCTCCTTGTCTTTCTCAAATGCAGGGCTTGCAGAAAACAGCCTGGACTCACTGGTATTTGAGTCTCTGATCCCCAAGCCCATCCTGCAGCGCTACGTCTCCCTGCTGATAGAGCACCGACGTATCATTCTCTCTGGCCCCAGTGGCACTGGGAAAACCTACCTGGCTAACCGTCTATCAGAATACGTAGTGCTTCGAGAGGGACGGGAGTTGACTGATGGAGTCATCGCCACCTTTAATGTGGACCATAAATCTAGCAAGGTGAGTTTGCTGCATGTTGGGCCCACTCAGAACAAGTGATCCCACCACTTTTTGATAGGAAACAGCATTTACCATATGGTCTTTTTCACAGACAGCAAGGGGGAAAGGGGCAGAATGGGACTGGCAGAAAGGAAGGCCTGGAATCAGATCCTCCTAGCCAGAAGTTCCATCATCCATTGGAGATTTCAATTCCGTTCAGTTATGATAAACAGTGCTAGGCTCCTGAAGACCATCCCAGATACACCCATCAATTTACCAGCATTTTAACACTATTATGTTAGTGGTTTTCCAAAATAAAATGTTTTGTGGAACAGTAACAAGGGAGCAAACTCTCAAAAAAACAACAGCTCATACTTAAAGCTGTTTGTTCCATGAGCAGCAAACTTGTCCTCACAACAATACTTCAAGCGAGTAATTGTCCCTATGACCATTTTGCAGAAGGGAAAACAAACTGGAGATTGATTTTCACATGCTTAGGACTTCTCAGATGGTACTAAGTGGTGTAAGTGAACGGTATTAAGCGGAGCTCAAGTTGAAGTCTCAGTCACTAGAGCTCTGTGGCAATCAAGGAGCTTGAGTGTGGCAGGATGTTTGGATGGGATCTGACCTAGCCCCCATTAGGAACGGTTGTGTTTTCTCAGACCTGTTCATTCATTCAGTGAGAACTGATAATCACTCATTCTAACTGGCCCTATGAGAACGCCCAGAGAATCAAAGGTAATGTGGAAATGGCTCTCCTATCTTAGGAGTCATCAGTGTGTTCGAAGAGGCAGATTCAAGCCTTGCTCTTGGGTCATCTCGTGGTAGTTTGTGTGGGGCCCAATAATCTACACCATTCACAAGTTCTCCCGTGTGATTTTGATATCAGAGCAGGACAAGACTGCAGAGGCTATCTGTGTAGGGCCTTCATATGAGTGAGGGACAGAAAGCCCCGGCAGGCACAGCTGAGGAGGTGCACCTGGGTTGGATTTGAATCCATCTGGGCAAGGCATCCTTGTACAGAACACAGCTCACCAGCTGAACACCGCAGGTTTCTTGAATACAAGAAGAGCGTACTGAGTCACAAGGAGCCAGGGGCCCTGTCCATGGCGAATAGAGCTAAAGGAAGTAGTGAGAAGTTGAGGTTTCCTGTGGCTACCAAACCCTATTTTGACTTAAAAGAGACATCTGGAGTGGATGTGTGCCTACAGGAGATAGAGGAACTGTCACCTTCTAAGGAGCAAGGCCAGGGTCTAAGACAGGCTGGGGTGAGAAAGACATACTGAGATGGGCACTTGAGTCTGAATCTAACCCATTGCCTGCTCTCAATATGGTCTCAGGTCAGTCATCTGACTTTGATGTGCAAGCAGCATTTCCATCTTTAAAATAGAGCTAATGACAATACCTCCCTCACAGGGTTACTGGGTTACAGAAGTCCATGTGTGTGAGTGCTCCAAGTAATACCAGCTACAGCTGGGAAAATGTTATCAGTCCTGTGTGCCCACGAGTCCTTTTGCTTCACTGCACCTTTGCTCTCCCAATTCCTTTCCTGACACACATTCCTTCCCCATGCTCACTGGGCTGTGTTCTAGTCCCAGCTGTGTCAATGCCCCACCCATTGTGAAAGCCTGCCCTTTCCACAAGACCTTCTAAGGACTACCCCCCCCCAGCCTCAGTGCATGTAGACCCATCACCCCCTGCACTCTTGTGGTTTCTGCTGTGGCACTCATCGCCTGTGTGTGAGGGGGGACTTCTGCTACATTGATGTGAGCCCTCCATAATGTTTTCATAGCTCCCAGGCAGGTGCTGTGGAGGTACAGAGGTGGAGAAGGCACCCAGGGTACCTTTCAGGGGCCTATTGGGGGTTTGCATAATAAATATCAAAAGAGCAATGAAGCCTATTGAAACGGTTTTAAGAAATGAGGAGGGTGGATGAGGGGAAAAGATGGAAGGGATAAGTATGATCAGGGCACATTGATTATGGAAAAGACACCAAAACCCCCTTGTACAATTAATATATGCAATACATCACCATTAAAAAATAAAAAGTGAATAAAGGTGACACTTTCCTCGAGAAGTAGTGAAATGGGAACTTAAAACGGCATCTTTGACGGTTATCCAGTAACTGCCAGGAGGAAGCATGCAGGCCCACCCATCATCCCCGGAGCACTAAGCCGATATCCTGTAGCTACAGGCAGGTGTGTTCACAGCGCAGCACTGTGAAGCGTCCTGATTGGGCAAATGGAGGGCTGAGCGAGTGCATCTTACTGGGGGTGTGCTCACAGCTTGCTCTTTCCTGACCTTTCCTATACACTACAGGAATTGCGCCAGTACCTGTCCAACCTTGCCGATCAGTGCAATAGCGAGAACAATGCTGTGGACATGCCCCTCATCATCATCCTTGACAACCTACATCATGTCAGTTCTCTTGGAGAGATCTTCAATGGGCTACTCAACTGCAAGTACCATAAATGGTAAGGGTGGGACCTAGGGGTATGGCACTGGCTGATGGGGAAGGTGTGTGGGGATGCTTGGCATGCAGGTGTCCCAGGTTGGCTGGGGAAGGGAAGCAACTAGCTGATCATCTGCATGGACCCACAGATACCACAGACTTCTTCCTCTTCTTGTATTCCCCCTCCCCCAGCCCTTACATCATCGGCACAATGAACCAGGCTACCTCTTCTACTCCCAACTTACAGCTTCATCATAACTTCAGGTAAGGCATTACTTCCTTTGTCTAAGTGAATGGGGGAATTGCAAAGAAAGAAAACAAGGGAAAAATGTCTTCAAAGAAAGAAAAAGTCTGTATTGAATATCTGTTACATGTTGGGTTAAGCACTTTTTTTTTCCAGCTTAACTCATTTAATTCTGTCTTCACCCTAAAGTAGTTACAAGCATCGTTCTCAGTTTATACATGGGAGAACAGAGAGTCAAAGAATCCTGTATGAGATCACAACAGCCTGTCAGTGACAGAGCCAAAACGTGAATCCTGGTCTCTGTGACTCTGGGTCCCTGTGGAGCAGTGTCAGGAAGGCAGCTCTGGAGAGGCCACAGGCACTTTACTACTCTGGCACATTACAATGGTGTGTCTCTCCATCCCAGATGTCCTACCTACGAGTCTCTGCACATAGCTGGCTGTGTAGGCCATCAAGATCCAGCTGCTGTTAATATCGGCAGCTTATCTTCCCTCCCATACAGTTCAACACTGGGTGAGGTTGTGTTGCTGCTTGCCATGGCATCTGTCAGAACCCAGAGTCCTGCCCTGAGCTGTACTTTGGCCTTTAGAGGAGGGAGAGAAATCAACTCCTGAATGGAAACCCTGGCTTTCTTTTCTTTTTCTTTTCTTTTTTTTTTTGCTGGTCGTGGGGCCTGAACTCTGGGCCTGGGCGCTGTCCCTCAGCTCTTCAGCTCAAGGCGAGCGCTCTACCACTTGAGCCACAGCGCCACTTCCAG
>NW_012267262.1:1601101-1680054 GCF_000151885.1 Dipodomys ordii
AATATCCTTTCTTTTGGGTACATTTGTTGAGAGGCAAGATGAGGGAATCAGAAGGTCCCACTCCATGCCCAACAGCTGGCAGCTGGTATTTCTGCCATCAGCCCTGCCGTTGCTCAGAAAATCCAGGGTCCCTGTGGTGAGTGGTATTCAGACCAGGGTTTCTTCTGGCCTTTCTATTCTCTACTCACTTTCAGTTCTGACACATTTTCACTATGGTCCCCAGGCCCCCGGCTCTTCCTCTCGTGCCCCATTGATGTGGATGGCTCTAGAGTGTGGTTCACTGATTTGTGGAACTACTCCATCATCCCCTATCTTCTGGAAGCTGTCAGAGAAGGACTCCAGGTGAGATGCACACACCTGTTGGTTTTCTCAGAGTTGCAGAGGACTTTTCTAGTGACTAGAGAAGGTATTGTTTTCTCTCTTATTCCAGAACCTGACTGACATGGGAGTGTGGGGGGAGGTTGCCATCACCTGTGTGGCTGTGTGGTCACCAGTCTAGTACAGTATAGTGTAGGAAGAGTTGGTTGCCAATGCTGCCCGGCTTAAACCCATATTATCTGTGATCCCAGTCAAATTGTTACATGGATAGCCCATCTCCATGCCTGGAGGAAATGTGGCATCGCCCCCTAGTGGATACTAGATAGTTTTGCAAGTTCAGGTTTCTTGCCTAGTACAAGCGTGTGTGTGTGCGTGTGTGTTGCGTGTGTGTGTGTGTGTGCGTGCGTGTGTGTGTGGTGTGGTGTGTGTGTGTGGTGTGTCTGTCTGTCTGTCTGTGTACTCTGATACTTGTGTGCGTCTGACCCCCATAGGGTCAGAAGGCTCACAGTGGCCTTATTTTTAGTTTCCAAAGCCTTGGCTCCTTGTCTTCCTCTTCCCATTCTTCCCAACCCAGTGGGGATACCAGGCTCCTCTCCTGCCTTGGGGAAAGTGAGTGTTCCATCTGTCTGTCTAGCCAGTTGTCTCTGCTGCTGCTGCCCTGAGGGCTCTGCAGTAGAGCCAAGGAACTTCATGGTATTTTCTTTGCTTGCCACAGTACTTATTCAGCCATTCATCACCTGGACTCAGACATGTCCAGTGGCATATACACCTCCTTCTCATGCTCTTTTTTCCTGAGCAGACTATGAGTTTTGCTTAGGTTGCCAAGCTGAGTTCCCAAACCTGAGACTCACCATTGCCCCAGGTTAAGGAAGACACAGTAGCAGACACAGCACACCAGACAGTGATGAGGTCATAGGAGGCTCTTGAGAGGAGGAGGCAGCCATTAGGACAGAGAGCTAGGCAGGCTGAATGGCATTTAATACAAAAATCAGACACAAAGGTCTGGGTGGGGAAATTGGACCATCTGGAAGGAATGGTGAGCCTAGCGCAGACTGCGCTGATCTCCCGCTTGAGGTCTGGTTGAGTCCCCTGTCTCTGGCTGATACACAGCAGGGCCAGAGAAGGAAGCTAATCCTGGGTTCAAATCCAGAGCTACTGGCTTTGCTCCTTAGATATCTCCAGCTCTTTCCAACTGAGGCAGCCTCAGACTCAGAAACATCTCATTTCATTGATTCACAGCCCAGCTCTGTCATAAGTACTTCTGTCTCTTCTCTCTCTCTTCACATATATTGGTTTTATAAAATTAAGTGATCATTTACTGTTTTAAGACCAAATTAGTTATTATGGCTAATTTTGAAAAATAGATGATAGAGAGAAGCATTTGCAATTCCACTGCCCACATACAACCTTCTCTACCAGAAATTAGCTCTTTTGAAGGGACCCACATTGCTATAGAGAGGCTCTGAGAGTCAGACCCACTTTAAGAAATGTGGCTTCATTGATTTTGAGTTCATTGGTGACCCCTGCTGGCCATATTGATGCCAAGCACCCAATTTAGGTAGCTCAATCCGGGTGGATGCACACAGTGGAGTTCTAGGGCTGGCTTGTGCAAACTGATCATGAGCACCTCTTTCCAATTCTGTGTTTAGTGATTTCATGTTGGTAGCTTGAAACCAGCCATGGTGAGAGTATACACCATGGAAATTGGCAAATGCTTTAAATGGGATTGTTCCTTTTGTCCTTGGAGCAAATTTTCAACTTGGACTAGCTGAGAGCAAGCTCAGCTCAGCTGGTCTCCCCAGAACCCCTGTCCTCGACCGCTCGGTCCTGGGTCCTAGTTCTTGCTGTGTGAGTTAATCTGCATCTTGAGTGACTTGCTTAGGGTAAGATTCTCAGCAAGGTATAATGCTGACATTGGGAGAATTTTCCAGAAAGCTGTCAAACGAGGCCTGCTTCTAGACTGTTTCTTGTCTATTTTCAGCTCTACGGAAGGCGTGCCCCCTGGGAGGATCCTGCCAAGTGGGTGATGGACACCTACCCATGGGCAGCCAGCCCACAGCAGCATGAGTGGCCTCCCCTGTTGCAGCTACGGCCTGAGGATGTCGGCTTTGATGGCTACTCTGTGCCTCGGGAGGGGTCCACAAGCAAGCAGGTGCCCCCTAGCGATGCTGAAGGAGACCCGCTGGTGAGTTCTCAGCTCAGCACTCATTGAGCACTTCCCATACGTTCAGCAGAACGTGACTCAGGGCACTTTGAAAATATGAAAGTAAGTACACTTGGCCTTGCTTTGGAAGGCAGGCCCCACCCCAAACCTAGGGACATTTTTGTCAAATGTTTTCTTCCATGGATTTACTTTTGCACTAAAGCATTTAACCTTGAATTGTTTTCTTATAAAATGTTAAAGAGTGTGATTTCTTTTTTTCACTTTAAATGTGCCTGTACCTATCATCTCTACTGTAACTGCATTATTTGCTCTCTAATGTGGGATGTCACCATTATCATGGGCTGTGTGGTTTTTCTTATGTCTCGTATTGAAAGCTGAACAGAGGAACAACCAGAAGCTCAAGACAACAAGGAGGAGCAAGACAGAGAGAGGTCAAGAGCAGGAGTGCCCGTGGAGGGTCAGGAGCCTGAATCTACATCCCCTGAAATGGGCTTGAGCTTTATAACCTCCCTACCACTGCTAAAGCAAAGGTGGCCCTTTGAAAAATGCCCAGACAGGGATGATAACATCTCAAAACAATTCTCTAATTCTCTACCAATAAAAGACTCATACATACTCATTCTGCCAAGTTAGAACAAACCAACCAAAACCCTTATAAAATAAGGAGGAAGTGAATCTACCCAAACCTCCCACAGTTGAATGACCATCATTATGCCTGCAATTTAGCCTCAAGCTTCCTTGGCAGCTAAAGCAAAAGGGAAAACACAGCAAAGAATATTATTTATACCCCTAATGAAAGAAGATATTCATAAGAACTGCAGCAGGATTAAAAGACAACTAACTTGCTGTTCTATCCCTAATGGCCAGGTGATTTGCAAGATAAAAATAATAACAGGTGATACTTGATACAGGCTGTCTGCCAGGCTGCTGAGTGGTACAGTTGAGCTATGGTCCTGTTGAGGATGTAAACTAGGACTTAGTGATGGTGTGGTACTATGTACAACCAGTTTACAGTGTTTACAAGAGTAGCTTTCTAGAAGGAAAGTCAGACTTTAACAGCCATTTCTAATGGAACCACCACTAAAGGCTTAGGTCATGGGGGTGTTTTGGGTGTGGGTAAGCACATGAAGTCTTAATTTACATAAAAGTAGCACCTAGGATGTCTAGAGAAAAGAATGGCCAGCGCTTTTCTATCCTGTTTTTCCTTACTCAGGAATATCTGTATCACTGTTTGAACTGAGAAGGGACTTATGCAAGACCTAGAATTCTCTGGATGGTCACCCACAATTCCTGTTCCAACCCCCAGCTCCTGGAAGTGAGCTGTGTCAGTTTAACCACCCCTAGTTACCAAGTAACATATTTGGTATCTCTCCAAATCTCGTTGCCTCTTCCCAGGGCTGTGGGTTTCTATCATAATAGTTCTCCTTTACCAATCTTTTTAGTAGCTCTTTACTAATCTGCTCCGTCACAAGACTGGGACCTCTATGAGAATGGGACTGACTTGGTTATGTTCCAGAACCATGTGCTGTACCACCAGGAATGCTTGATAGGTGAAAAACGGATCCGGGCTGCCAAGGATTGTCCATTGTACTTCACTCCCATCCCTTGTGATAGCTGTGTACATGGACAGCTTCTGGCCTGGCTCCCCAGAGAGACCAAATAGTATCCTGAGAGGTAGCTGACTTCATACACAACTGTACCAATCTCAGTCTCTTAGCCCAGAGAGTCTCCTAAGCCTAGAAAGACTGTCTTCCTAACAGAAAAGAGTCATACCTGCTATAAGAAATACAACACACACACACACACACCACTTAGAAGCAAAAGAAGTGTTTCATTTTTTTCCTCTATATTGTCCAACAAATGACCGATCTCAGAGAATGCAGACCAAGTTAGGTAAAGATGGCATCCAATCACATTTGTGACGCATTGCTCTTACCAGGCAGCCTCATTCCTAAGGCTTTAATACATATTGTGTCATTTCATTCCTTCAGCTGTGCACATGCTAGGTGCTGTGGTCTTCCCATTCTTCACAGGTGGGAACGGTGGCTCAAATACTTCAGAGAACTGAGTTGTCATCCCGGCCTTTATTAAACTCTGAGGCTCCAGTGAAGGCTTTGGAAATAGCTGGAGCACATTTGGCTCCAGACTAATTCTGGCCAGAGCCAGGAGTCCAGATGGACTTCCTGCCTGTCCCGGGGGTGGGACACGGATGCACTTTCTGTATCTTCAGTGACATTGGTGCAAGGACATTCCAACGACCTCTGTGTGCAGGTCAAGGGCTACAGCTGGATAAAGGCAAACCCATCTCTAAAAAAAGAATAAAATGTAATCCTTGTACAGGACTTCCTGTTTTGTCTTTGGTGTTCTACCTATAGTAACTCAATCCATGCTATGAAGTTATATGACAGGTATTAGCTAGTGCTTAATGTCTGACCGGTGAACACACAGAAGGTTAAGTAGCTTACCCAAAGGTGTGCAGCTAATATGTGGAGAAACCAGGATTTGAACCCTAGGAGTCTGATCAAACTTCATGTTCTTGTCTCTTATGGGCTGCCATCTCAAAGCAGTCCTGAAGGAACTGGCATGGGCCTCCCAGAGGCCAGGAGGGCAGCAGAGCCATTCACACCTCCTCTGCTCTTTCCTCAGATGAACATGCTGATGAGGCTGCAGGAGGCAGCCAACTACTCCAGCCCCCAGAGCTATGACAGCGACTCCAACAGCAACAGTCATCACGACGACATCCTGGATTCATCCTTGGAGTCCACGCTGTGACAAAGGCCCAGCTAACAGAGCCTGCCCACCTCTTCTCCTCACCCCATTCCACATGCATCCTCTACATCATCCTGAAGATGACTTCCTGAGCCAGCCCCCAGCCCGCAACCTCCGAGTTGCAGCAGTTTCAAGACCCCTCATCCCTTAGTATCCCAGGCCAGCCACCCCGGGGACCATTTCCTCCCACAGCGAGAACTGCACTAGCTCCCATTTTACTTTCGTTCTTGTTTGCCTTGTTGCTATGACCTCCCTAAGACACTGAAAATACTTCTCGGGAAAGGAACATCACTGATGAAATGAAAAAAGAAATGGAATGAAGGGTTTTGGTTTTGGTTTTGGTTTTTTTTTTTTTTTTTTTAAGAATCCACTCGGGGCACTGAAACCAAACAGCATCCTACCAAGAGCTTTCAGAAGACTGAAACAAAGTTGGAAATGAAGACAGCACAGCTTCCCCTCAGCTCAGACCCTCTAGCCTGGATCTCAAGACCAGCACCTCACAGTCACACCTTTATGCACAGAAGAACTGGTGCTAACGAGGGCATTGGCCTTGGACACTCTCAACACAATGCAGAGCTGTGCCCTAGAGAAACCTTAAGAGAAAATACATCGTGCTTTTCTGTTTTTATAAATGGTGCTCTCCTTCCCTGAGAGGCATTTTACCTGTTCCAATTCAGTCCCCACTCTCGGGCCCCATCAGCCCGGGATGGTCAGTGAGAATGCGTGAACAAGTGAGAATGTGAGTGAGTGAGCTGCTTCTGTTTCCTTGATTATGTCTAAATGAATCAAATTTTGTTTCTTCAAACACTGTGTGTAGTGAAAACAGTTCTTCTGGCGAGAACTGCTTACCCCTTTAAAATAGAGTTGAGTTCCCTCCTTTCTGACTCATTGCTTTTGAAGACCTTCCCACCCCTCCATCCCCTAATCCCCACCTTGATCAGAATCAATCCTTTGGTGAAAGTAAGAGCCCTAGGAGTTGAGTTTTGGTTTGGTCCTGGTAAGTTTTGGTTTTTAGTTGTCCATCTTCTCAGTCCTACACCCTCCCCTCCTCTTGCTGGGGCCAGGGATATTTGTGTCCTTTCAAATGGATGAGGACTGGTCCTCATGTGGGTGAGCCACAGACCTTGCCTTTCCTTCTCGTCTTTTGAGGGCTGAGAATGCACTTGGCCTCAAGCTCCTCAGCCCCAGTTTTAGGCGGGGTGGTGAGGTCACCTTGCAAAAGACTTGCACTTTCTTCAGAACCAACATGGCGCAGCTCAGTAAGGGAGGGTGGCCATTCCCTCCCGGAAGTCCAGCCCTGCCCTCCGTCCTGACGAGCCTTGCCTGACCTCTTCGGTGCTGACCTTCCCAAAGCGATGCCTTACTGGTTTTGTACTCACCGTGTTCATTCACATGAGTGTTGTGCCTGCCTGGGGTTGGTGTGTGTGTGTGTGTGTGTGTGTGTGTGTAGGGGTGTGTGTGTATTATGTTTTCCCCATCAAAGCAAACAGGGCTAAAAAGTCATCTGTTCATAAGAACTCAAGTTGTTGCTGTGATTTCTCATCCAAAAGATTCATCTGTGCGGATGCGTGACCATGGGAAAAAGAAAAAGGAAAAAAAAAAAAGACTTTTTTTTTTTTTTTTAAAGTTTTTGTCATTTCTCCAGCTAACTACCTGACTGGACAGTAGTGTGTCTCATGCAGGAAAAGGCAAAAGTTCCTACAAATCCACATGACCCATTGCCCTAACAGAAACCCAATCTGCTGTGTCTTCAACATTCTGGTGTTTGCTTTACTGAGTGTATACACCTTTCAGTTGTTTATTTCTGTTTTCTAAAGAGAATCTTTATCAGGCCCTAGTGAGGGAGTCTGTTAATGATCAGGGTTTTTTATTCTATCCGTTGAATTTTCCATTTCAGAAGATTTGTCTCCGCATTTTTATTTCTTAGCATAAGAGCTTGACCTGAAACTGCCCACCCCACTTGGAATGGCACCAGATCCTCCCTCTGAAAGGAACCCAGGATGTGTCTCCTTAACTGGTGAATAGAAAACCTTTCAATACGGCCCCAGCTCAAATTGTGAACCCACTCTCCAGCTCAGCTTTCATGACTCACCTGGGTGTGAGTGTGTCTTGTTCTGTTTTGGTTTTTAATACAATTCTTAAGGCATATAGTTAGCCTATGATTGGAGGGACCACACCCAAAGCCTTCAGGTAACCCTACAGCGTGGCTCTTCTCAGTCTGTCTCCCAGCCATGATCTTACCCCCTCATACTGTGAATTTGGGAGGAGGTAAAATTGACTTCCTTGTGGGCAGTTTTTTCCCAGTCCCCTTTGACTGCCAATAGTGGTTGATTTTTTTTTTTTAATGATATCCTTCCCTCTCCCAATTCCCAGACTTCCTCCCCCTGGGTCCTGGTGCTTCCTGATAGGTGAACAGTGACTCAAGTGGCACAGGCTTGTGCCAATCACAGCTCTGCTTCCTCCCTAAGGTTTTAGGGAGCAGGGTTGCCTAATATGCCTATTTTTTATTTGACCCTATTTTTTTTTCTTTAGTGTCACTCATCTTTGACAAAGTGACTCTGTACTCATTTAGAGTTCTGTTTGAAATGCTTCCATTTGCCTTTTTCTACAGTTAGGCTAATGTTGAAATGTATGAAATTCTATGCAACGTTTATGTGGCGTTACTGATGGAAGCCAAAAGTTGTTGTTGTTGTTGTTGTTGTTCTCTCTCTCCTTTCCCCAAACTGCCAACAATTATACAGGCCATAAATGAGATGGGGAAAGATCTTTTTAATTTTAGGGTTGGGGGGGTGGGGTAGGGGTAGAATAAGGAGGAAGACTTGCCCAGACCTTCGTTGTGTCTTGAAGACATTTTTTTATTTCTTCAAAATTCTGTGTATTCAAATTTGATGGAGGCGAATCTACTTCAAAAGGAAAAATAATCCAACTTCATTGATATTGAATGGAAGGTTTGCTGTTTTGACCTAGTTGTTTCCAGTGGAGCAGTTTATGAAATATGTTCTATAAGATGTACATTTTTCATTGTAACATAGAAATTGTAAATAATTGATTAAAGTGCTGCATTTTGATGAATTTTTTCTAGCCATTTTTAAAGAGAAAACTAGGAATTGAGTATTTTGTGTACGGTATGTCTCCATCTTCCCTTCTTCCCACCTTCCCTTCCTTCCTATTTAATTTTCATTGGTCATGAGGTTTTGGATTTGCCAATGGTCTGCTGGAGATCATGCCCCACTTCATAGAGAATAAAGCTGATGATTGTACCAGTCTTAAATTATTCATGATTCAATAAAATTGATGCTTATTTATTCAGATGAGTGGTTTGGCTTGTCTGTGCTAGAACAAGAGCTCTTTGGAGTTTAACATCCTGCCAAGAGGAAGTTGTTCTTGTCTGGAGGCAGCAAACATTTGCAAAACAATCTTTGCCAGAATGTTGTCAACATTTCCCTTCCAGGCAGTGTCTCCTAGAAGTTGTTCTTTACTCAGCTTGTTAGGAATACAGAAGTTAAGGTACTGTCACGCTTTATGAACCGTGCACGTCTCACGAAAGGGAGCTGTTGCTTCTACGTTTGGGATGGCCATTGAGATTCACATTTTATACGGTTATTTTCATCCATAATTATGTTTTCTAATTCTACCTATGTGTGGAATACAGTGTGAGAATTTAATACACCTATACAATGAATTATAACAAAATCAGGGTAATTGGCATTTCTCCTTCAACATTCATAATTTCTTTATGTTAGAAACATTAAATCTCTCTTGTAGCTCTATAAAATGTATATTAAATCATAATTGTAGAACATCAACGCATAATAAGCTGTGGGACATATTAGAATATCTATTCTAGGATATATTCTGATATGTCCTAGAAATAGGATTTGTACACACAAACAGGATAGGCTAGATGACTGAAGAAAAAGGGAAGGAAGGGAATTATGCATTAAAGTGGTGGTACAAAAAATTGTACAAAAAATTTCACATGGAATTCCACATGGAATCACAGCACCCCTGACAAGTGGATAGCCTCTCAATTTCACAGGTAAGTAAAAATCCAAGTAATGTTTAAACAGTAGATCCTATCCAGTAGATATGGGATTCTCTGCTTATTTGGTTCTGACACCCAAGCTCTTTCTGCTATAAGCTGCTTAAGGGTGGACTTTAAGTGGAGAATTTTACATCCCCTCTGTATTCGTTATCACTTGCTATAACAAAATTGCCCCAGAAGGGAGCAGCTTAAAGCACTATTTTCTCAGAGTTCCTGTGGGCTTGGAGGCCAGCAGCATTGGCTGGTTTCTCTGCCCTGGGAGTCTTCACAAGGCTGCAATCAGCATGTATGTCTCACATACAAAAGGAATATTTAAAAGCAAGGATTATAGAAAGCATCTTTTTGAATAGTCAAATATAGAGTTGATTCCTGTTTCAGATTAGCAGTCAGATGAAGATGCCTCTTTTTACCATGTAAGGTGTAGAGATGGTAGATATTTTAGTCAAAGCACAGAAGCAAGACAAGTTAATTTTGAGGTTTGCAAAGAAAGAAATTAAACTCAGCAAACTTTCAGACAAATTCAGTTGAATTATAGGAAAATTATTGGAAATAAATTTAATAGCAGCTGGGTGACAGTGGCTCACACCTGTAATTCTAGGTAGGAAGCCGAAATCCAGAAGACTGTGATTTGAAACCAGGTCCAGCAGAAAAGTCTCTTGATACTCTTCACCAAAATAAGAAGCAGAAAAGTAGGGCTGGAGGAATAGCTCAAGTAGTAGAATACCACCATTGAGTGAAAAACCGAGGAAGAGTTCAAGACTCAAAATTCAAGCTCCAGTATCTGCAACACACACACACAATCCAAGTAAATGGAGAAAAGTAGTTTTGTAAGTTTTAAATTTTTGATGTGAAGATAACTCTTTCTCCCACTATAAGGACTGTAGATTTGATGCAATTCCACTTAAAATATCGATGTGGTTTTTATTGTTATTAATGCTGACTATGCAATTCTTTATCATAAGGAATTACATCTTTGGTGGAAAAAAAGCCTTCTAAACAAATAAGCTGCCTTTCAACAAACATTTTACTGTATGATTAACATATTGAAGTATACTTTGTTTAAATCAAAGTTTACAAATTTCTTACAAAATCAATGAAGTATATCTAAGTCAGAAAGCCACAATGTTTTTGTCTTAATTATATAGTCTCCATAAAAAGATGTTAAGTTGTAGTATTTAAGATGACAGTTTTTAACGGCTTTGTGTGGTATTCACATCTGCTTAAAATCGCTGAAGACCTCTTGGTCTACCAAGACACCTACACCAACCAACTATTAGGAACGTTTACCATAATGCCCCATCTGTTTTGCAGGATTGCAGGGGGCAATGTGTGAAGAGAGCTCTGGCCATTAGGAAGCCCTCAGTCTTCATGGTCCTCCCAGCTCTGTCTGCCAGCCTGTATAATCCTCACAGGTATCACAGGATGGAGCATCTCGGTCTCCAAAAGCCAAGCCAGCTCTCCTGTGGACCCTGTAACAAGGGAATTGTCCTGGAGGTCCCAGGCTGCTTGCTTTCTGAGTCCTCCATTGCCATCCCCATGGAAGTACAGACATGGAAGTCCCGCCACGATTGACAGGAAGGTCCTGGTGTCTCTGCAGCTTTGTGAATTTGGCAGGGGGTGTTTCAGGAAGAGGAAATATTGGAAAGATCACTGGGATCTGGAAACCTGAAGCCATGCACCTATCCTGGTAGCTGCTCTCAAGAGAAGCCCTATTTATTTGGGTCTATAGTTGTCATTTGCCTAATGAGGGAAATGGACTAGCTCAATGGTTCCCCAGTGTAGCTGACCACTAGTGCCTGGTGAAACTAAGACTACAACTTCTCTGTAGAAGATTCAGCAGCAGATTGCAGCTGCTGAATTAGAACATACCCAGGAGGAGTCCAGCCCCTATTCCAAGACTATTAAAGACAGTCCTTTCTACCTTGAAATGGCCACCTGGGGGCGGCAAAGCACAAGCAATTCTTATCATTTCCGCAGCCTGCTCACTTCCCCTACCCCCCTCCTGTCTCCCTCTCTTTCTCCCTTTCTTTCTTTCTCTTTCCCAAGCTCTCCTTCTACCCAATGCTACATTCCATATAAAGATAATAGGAAAAGTAATTAAGTGTTCATCAGGCATCTCCCGTGGACACATGTGACCTGACTAACAAATGTGTGGAGCTGGTGCTGTCCATGTCTATACAATGGCAAGGTCTCACCACTCGAGGGCAGAATAAAGACTTGGCCTTTGGAGCCTGATTCCAAAATCTGGCATCTACTAAAGCACACTACATCCTCCACCAGTCGCAGCCTCCCAGGTACTCATTGCCAGCGCCTCATTGACATTCTGTGTTGGCCAGTCCTGGGAGGTCCAGAAGGTATTATTACCCTTAAGGGAGGAAACAGAGGCTCTGAAGGGAAAGAAATTTGTCACACAACAAATCCTGAGCCAATGGTGTTGCTAGAACAAGAACCCAAATTTACTCAGCTTGTTAGGAATACAGAAGTTAAGGTACCGTCACGCTTTATGAACCGTGCACGTCTCATGAAAGGGAGCTGTTGCTTCTACGTTTGGGATGGCCATTGAGATTCACATTTTATCCAGGGAAGTCACCCAGGATGTAGTCAGTCAGGTGCACAAGTTTTAGAGCTGAATCAGGGATTTGCAAGCTGTGGCTCTAGGCAAGTGCTATTACTCTACGGCTTTTGCTCATTTGTAAAATGGATGGATACATCCACATGCACTAGATTCTGAGTGTCTTTCTCTGCCTCCATTATCCTCTAGTTACTCCTAATTGAACCCTGGTTTTATGTACATCTCCAGCCCTCCTAGAAATGACCCTGGATCTGTCCACCACTATCTTGTCATTTGCCAGAGAATTTAGTAGCTGCCAGGAGAATGGAGCAGAGAGAAAGAGACAGGATCCTTCTCATGTTGAACCACTTTCATCAAGAGTCCAGGCTTATCATAGACTTCCAGTAAAGGAGACGGTGGATGGAGTCTGCCTGAACCAAGGTTCCTGTGACCAGCCCTAGAACATGCATGGCATGTACTATAGACAGGACATGCCAGCTACTGAGCTAGCCCTGTAAGATGCTCATGGCAGTGTCCCATAGGATAGCCTGTGTGGCCAGGAGAAAATGGGGACCATATTGACTGTTCTTCTATTGTTCATAGAGACCACAGAGTGCCAGCTGAGACCCAAGCCCCAGAGCCAGCCACCTGGGTTTAAGTCCCAGTTGTGGGGTTACTAAGTGTGTGTGTGACCTCAGGAAAATCACCTAACATTTCTGTATATCCTTTTCCCTACCTTTAAAATGGAGATGATGATGGTGGTGGTGGTGGTAGTGATGATGGCAATGCCTACTTATTAAGTTATTGCAAGAATCAAGTGAGTTAGAATGTGTAAAGCCTTCAGAATGGTATAAGCTCCCAATAAATGTCAACTTCAATTATCATCATATTTGCTTTGAAAAGGTAGCTGAGACCTTGCTGGGCTGTATTGTATTTCTGGCCTCCTGTCTTGCGGGGGGGGGGAGGCAGTTGTTTTGGGGAGCTTGGGTTCCAGTGTAGATTCTGTCATGACCTTGTCCTGGGACATTTAAGGACTCAAACCCCATCTCTGGGCTTAAGTTATTAAGGACTGAATATAACATAACGTGCTTCAAGGTCACACACAAGTCTCATCAAGAAAGAAGTGGAAAAATATCAGAGAGAGAGAGACAGAGAGCAAATGAGAGAGAGAAATAAAGGGGTGGAAGGGGAAGATGGGTTGAGATTGCAAAGGAAACTGGAAAGGGTACAGAACAGAGAGAGGGAAGCAAGTAATAAGGAATAAAGGGAAGTGGAAACAAACCAAGGACCACAGAAGAAGGAAGATGAGAGAAAAGCAGAGTTTCACTTTTTCCCCATTCACACCCCGAACGAACCTTCTAAAAAACAGTAACTACAGAGGATGGGGGTTTTCCTTGTAAACAATTTTAATATGACTGAGCTTCCTTTCACAAGCACACAGATGATGGATTTCAAACTACCTAACAATTTCAATGTCCTTCTCTAAAGAGTGAATAACACTATCTTCCTCATCATCAAAACTTTCCACTGTTAAAACTGAGTGGGGTTAGATGAAAGGGAATAATATATATGAAGTAATAATCACTGAATCTAACCTATAGTACATGCCCCAAAACAAACAGAAAAAGAATGTTCAGGGTGCCAGGTGCCAGTGGCTCATGCCTGTAATCCTAGCTACTCAGGAGGCTGAGGTCTGAGGATCGCTGTTCAAAGCCAGACTGGGCAGGAAAGTCTGTGAGACACTTATCTCCAATTAACCACCAGAAAACCAGAAGTAGCGCTGTGGCTCAAGTGGTAGAGCACTAGCCTTGAGCTGAAGAGCTGAGGGACAACGCCTAGGCCTAGAGTTCAAGCCTTACAACTTACAAAAAAACAAAACCAAACAAACAAAAAAAAGAATGTTCAGGTGATAGGTGGCTCACCAGCACAGACATAGCTATTCAGGAGGCTGAGATCTGAGGATTAGTTGCCTTGTTCAAAGCCAGCCCAGATAAACAAATCCAAGAGACTATTATCTCCAATTAACCAACAAAAAGCTGAAACAGGAGGTATATTTCAAATGGTAGAGTACTAGGCCTCAAGTGAAAAGCTTAGTTTAAGGGCTGGGAAGGTGGCTCAGTGGTAGAGCGCTTGCCTTGCATGCCTGAGGCCCTGGGTTCGATTCCTCAGCACCACATAAGCAAAAAGAAAAAAGCCGGAAGTGGCACTGTGGCTCAAGTGGCAGAGCGCTAGCCTTGAGCTGAAGAGCTGAGGGACAGTGTTCAGAGTTCAGGCCCCACGACCAGACCCAAAAAAAAAAGAAAAGAAAAGCTTAGTTTAAGTGCCAGTAGTAAGCAACATACAAAAAATAATGGTAATTTTTCTTTTTAATAGTAGCAGTGACACTGGAATTGCTGAACAATAAAAAAATATATTAAGGATGTACATGTACATGGAGCAACAGGTCTTAGTGGCTGATCGATTGGATGGTATAGAAGGGAATAGCATCAAGAAGGTCATTTAGTTCTCCAGATTTTTCATGGCGAAATTATTGAGGGTTAAGCTTAGGGCCTCTACCACTTGAGTCATGCCATTCCAGGATCTCTGAGTTTGGGGAAAGAACGGGTGTAAGGCACTTACCAGAATGGCTACTTGTCAAATAATAAGTGCCTAATAAAAGTTTCTCCTTATAACTATTGATTATCTTTGGATTATGGCTATAACTACTCAAGTCTTTTGAACTAAAGTAGTCAAATCCAAAAGAGAGCTAGGGATATGTCTCAAGTGCCCAAGTCAAAGCCGTGAGTTAAAAATCTCAGTCCTGGCCAGGTGTGGTGGTTCACACCTGTAATCCCAGCTACTCAGGAGGCTGAGATCTGAGGATTGCAGTTCAAAGCCAGCCTGGGCAGAAAAGGCCATGAGACTCTTCTTACAATAAACTACTCAGAAAACTGGAAGTAGCACTATGGTTCAAGTGGTAGAGCACTAGCCTTGAGCTGAAGAGCTGAGGGACAGTGCCCAGGTCCAGAGTTCAAGCCCCACAACTGACAACACACACACACACACACACACACACACAGAGAGAGAGAAAAGCTCTCCAAGGTGCTAGGGTAAAGGGGGTACAGTTTAGTGATAGAGCCCTTGCCTAACATAAAGGTCCTAGGTTCACACCTCAAAACACAACACCCCCCTGACCTAAAAGAGCCCAGAGTGTTTTCCTTTTTTGGATTTTCTTAACTTTTATTGAGATTTTAAAAGTGCTATATAGCATGTACTGATATAATTATGTTTTGCTTGATTTCTAAATTGTCTTGTAATATTGCTCACCTATTTGCTTTGCTGCTGGAGTTTTAATAATTCCAGAATGTGAGTTAGTTTTTCAATTGACTTTTTTTTTTTGGTTACTGTTAGTTGTGGGGCTTGAACACAGGGCCTGGGCACTATCCTTGAGCACACAGATATTCTACCATTTGAGCCACAGTGCCACTTCTGGCTTTTGAGTGGTTAATTGGAGATAAGAGTCTCATGGGGACTTTTCTGCACAGGTTGGCTTTGAACCAAAATTCTCAGATCTCAGCCTTGTGAGTGGCTAGGATTACAGGTGTGAGCCACTGACTCCTGGCACAAGTGCCTTTTTTAAATTAAAGGAACTTTATTGTGGCAAAAGCCATATAATAACTACTGTGTAAGCCGGTTAAAGTGTATAGTTGTATAATGTGCTTAACAGATCTCTAGAAATGTCTTCACCTTGTATAACTAGAACTCTACTGCTCCATTTCCCCTTCTTCTCACGCCTGGAAACTATAACTTCTACTTCTGTTCCTCAGGGACTATTTTAGATATGACATTTAGTGGTATCATAAGGTTATTAATCTTTCTGTGTCTGATTGTGACTCAAAGTTCATCCATGTTGAAGCATGTGAAGGAATCTCCTTTTTCGGTGTTGATTAATATTCCATAGTACGCATGGACCACATCTGCTTCTCCGTGCATGCAGTGAAAGATGTTCTGGCAGCTCTCACCTGCTGGCCATAGAAATATAATGCTGCAGAGAACATGGCAGTGACTCAGGGTAACTGGATTTCACTTCTCAGTACCAATCCATTCCCAAGCCTGAAAACAGCTGGTTATAAGTTAGAACTGCTGCTTATGCAGTGAGCATTTGGACAGGCACCCATCTCTGGACATCCAGGCAAGAGGAGAGGGAAGCAGAAAACAGATTGAATCCCTCCAAGCAGAGATTTTTTTTCCTGTCTGAAAGGAAGGCATACACTCTGTTGAATGCTGACCACATGTTAAGGGGAGGTTTCTTGGATTGTAATCATTATGAAGAATGACATATCAAAACAACTTCTTCAAAGGATCCTCCATTAATCATAAGAAATGCAGTGATTACTACCAAGGCCAGGAGAAGACCAGCAGGTGACTCGCATGAATCTTTCCCCCTATAACACAAGCTACCTGCATACAACTCTACCTAAATTCATGTTGGACAACCTGTTGTTGTTGTTGTTGTTGTTGTTTTAACTTTTGAGGGTGAGTTAGGATCACAAATAAACTTGGATCTGTGTGGCTTATGTGGCAGAGACCAATCTCGGTTTCAAGCCCCAACCATGATTCTAACTGGCTCTTTTTGCTCCTTAGATTACTGGTTAAATCCACCATTCTGACAAAATGCTAGTCTTCAAAAGGACTTTTATTTGCCAACCCCAGAGTCTGAGTCTCTTCTCCCATGCCATGACTGTTGCTGACATTTCCATCAAAGGCTAGTCATACATAAAAGGTAATGTGCCTACACCAATTTTGAAGCTTTTCTGAGAATTAATGGTAGGATTTTTGTTTTGTTTTATGCCAGTACTGGGCCTAGGCACTGTCGCTGAGCTCTCTCACTTGAAGTTGGCACTTTACCATCTAAGCCACAGCTTTACTTTGTCTTTTTGCTGGTTAGAGATAAGAGTCTCACAGACATTTTTGCCCAGGCTGGCTTAGAACAGAGATGCTCAGATCTCAGCCTCCTAAGTATTTAGGATGATAGGTATGAGCCACCAGATCCTGGCTATGTAGGAAAAAAGGAAAACTATCGCAAACTGGAGTCATTAGACTGTCTTGCATTGGTGACTTTCAGTCTATCATTTCAGTTTTAGAGGAGGATTATTGCAAAACCTAACTTTTGGACCTACTTTACTGTAGCTGTTTTATGTGTCTAATAGTGAATATGGCTTTGATGATACCGCAAAGCAGAAAGGCACTAGGCTGAGAGCCAGAAGCAAATTGTGGTCCCATGGGTACTTACTAGCTGTGGGGGAGGGGGGTGTTTGTAGATGAAGGCCTTCCCATCTTAACCTTCAAGTTCTTTCCTCTAAAGCCCAAGGTTTGGTCTAGGCTATCTTATACTGCAAGTTTAACAACATCACTCAACCATAATAGCCACTCTACTTTTTATTTGGCATTTATTCATTTGACACATATATATATCTTGATATATATGTATATATTTGATACATATATATACACATATATAAAATCTGTACATGACAAAAATACAAAATAAGCATTTCTTTATAAGTTATGCAATTAGGCAGCTATCTTTTTTTTTTAAGTTTAAAAACCATTCCAGGAAAGAAAAGAAAGAAATCTAGCCTTTTTTTGTCTTTTTGCTGGTCCTGGGGCTTGAACTCAGGGCCTGGGTGCAGTCCCTGAGTCTCTTTGTGCTCAAAACTAGCGCTCAAAACTAGCGCTCTACCAGTACCACTTCCTGTTTTTTTTTTCTGAGTAATTCATTGGAGATAAGAGTCTCACAGACTTTCTTGCCCGGGCTGGCTTTGAACTGTGATCCTCAGATCTCAGCCTCCTGAGTAGCTAGGATTACAGGTATGAGCCACTGCGCCATGCCTAGCCAGTCTTTTATAGTCATTCATAATAACCTTGGTATAAAATATCCATACACAACATATATACAAGCTAGTGTACAGTTCATAAGAGCTGTGCAAAGACAGCAAAATTTCTCATGGGGAAAAAAATCAAAGAGATTTATAAATGTCTCTCTCTCTCTCTCTCTCTCTCTCTGTCCACCTCCCACGCAGTCTTCAGACCTTGGCAGCTGAACAACACCTCCCCCCAAAATCGGAAGAGAGCATAGGACAGAGTGCTTGGTGCTTGTACCGCGGATGTAGAGATTGGAACGTTTTTTTTAAAATATGCGTACAGGAAATGACTCTTCCCACAGCTCTTCATTTGGAGAACTTCTTTTCCCCAAAGAGCCTTTGGCAATGAGAGAAGACTCCATATTTATTTGCCCTTAGGCCAGAAGGCACAACTACTTCTTTCTCAGAATTCTTGTGTTTTTCTAAGGGAACTGCTTTGGGAGTGCCGGAGGGTGGCTACTGGGGTCCTGGTCAGGGGTCCTGGATGTGGTTATGTGCTTGGGTGGGTGATTCCTGTTTCCTCTTTCATTAAACCCCTGCATATTCAGGGTTTTCCTGGCTAAGACCAAGCAGGGCTCTACACCCTCAGAGTTAACCCTGTAAACTCCAGGTTGTGGGAATGGAGACGCCCTCCACCCCATCCCCACCCCACCCCTCTACCCTTTAAAATCACCTGCAAAGAACGTGATGGAAAGGAAAACCTGGCGGGGGTGAGGGTGGGGACTTAAGGCAGGGACCAAGACCTCCATTTCTATGGTTTGGGGCTGATGTAGGGGAAGGAAATGTCTCTGGGACAACTGAACGGCCTGTGACATCTTGGTGACATCTTGGTTTTAGGGAAGGATGGGGCGACAGAAGGAGGGGACGCAGCAGACCCCCATCTCTTCAGTTTGAAAGCACTTAGAAACTGAACCCAGGGAGGCTGGAGAGGTTCCTAAGACACAGTGATTTCCTCTTCCTCCTCGCCCTCCTCATCCTCCTCGGAGTCTGAGAAGTCCGAAGGTTTGCAGGGGCTGCCCGAGTGCGCGGGGGAGGCGGGCAGCAGCGGCGGGTGCCCGGGGTTCGGAGACGCGGCCGCGGGGTAGGCCAGGCGGTGGGGGTGGCTGTCGGGGCGCTCGTCTTCCTCCTCCTCGTCCCCGGGGCTCTTCTGCCCCACGTCGCTCAGGTCAGGGTGCGGATTGAGTTTCGTGGGCAGGGTCTGCTCACGGCAGCCCCCGCTAGACAGCAGTTCGCGCTCCTTGGAGTTGCGCCATTTCATACGCCGATTCTGGAACCAGATTTTAACCTGGGACGCCAAGTGGGTGAGATCAGCAAGGAGCAGTGGGGGGGTGGTGGTGGTGGAGAGGAGGTCCCCAGCATAGTGGGCCACCCGGCAGAATGTAGGGGGGAAGGGACCAAGGGTGTGTGTGGGGGGGGATGGGAGGAGGACTCAGTGTTTCCTTTCTTGGAAAGGACTTTCGCTCTTTCTTGAAGGACTACAACACCGCACCCCACCCTTAGCGTTTCTTGCTTCTTTGCCCGATACATACTCTGGTACATAGCCCAGTTAGGTGGGGGGGGGTTCTGGAGGGGGTGCTGTGCCTGGGAGAGATTGGGGAGCTGAGGTTGAAATAAGAGATAGGCTGTCTACCAGGCGCCGGTGGCTCACACCTGAAATCCCAGCTGGTCAGGAGGCTGAGATCTAAGGATCACGGTTGGAAGAAGCCAGCCTGGGCGGGAAAAGTCCAGGAGACTCTTATCTCTACTTAACCACCAGAAAATTAGAAGTGGGGCTGTGGCGCAAAGTGGTAGAGCACTAGTCTTGAGTGAAAAAAAAAAAAAAAAACACAACTCAGTGACCAGAGACAGTACCCAGGCTCTGAGTTCAAGTCCTACAACCGACAAAAATGAAAAAAGAAAAAGAGAAAAAAAAGTGGACTGTCCTAAGGTGAGGAAATACCCTCATGTACTCATTGCTTTCCTAGGCCTCGATTTCCCCATCCAGTGGTTGACATGGGGGGGGGAGGGGAGCCCGCTCCTCACCTGTGAGTCTTTCAAGCCCAGCTTGGCCGCCAGTTTCTTGCGGTCAGGCTTGCTGATGTACTTCTGCTTCTGGAACATCTTCTCCAGCGCCTTGCGCTGTACGTCGGAGAACACGGCCCGACGCAGCATGCCCCGGCGGGGCTTACCGCGGGCGGCCAGCGGCCAGGAGAAGGTCCCCGGGATGGGCACGACGCTGGAGGAGGCTGCAGAGCGGAGGGGTGAGGGGAGGTGGCGGGTGAGTTGGGGGTGTCTGGGGGGAGGGAAGGTCCGCCCCTCAATCGCCGCTTTCCCAGTGTGTTCGCCCTCTCTTTCTCTCGGTTCCCTTCATCTCTTTAAAGCACGCCTAGAGAATAGACCTCGAACCTACAAACCTGCAGAGTGAATGGCACTTTCCGCCCAAATAACTTTCCCTTTCAACCGTGCAAACCCGGATTAGGAGGGGGGGAGGGGGACCACCAAAAATAACCCCTACAATGGCCTGATGCGGATTTTTTTTTCTTCTCCATTCAACATTCACAGGGAAACCTGCACAGGCCGGTGAAAACAGCCACAGGAAAAATAAATTTCACAACTAAAACTAAAATATTCAGCCACCTATTCCCGCACTCCTACACCCCACACTGGCATTACCTTTAAATGAGAATAGGGCTCTTTGCTGGTTTGCTGGAGAGGGGAAAATCCACTCTAGATGATATTTTTTTTGAAAACTCCAATCAGTATTCATCTTTTTTTATATTAATCTCTCTTCCCTTCCCCCACCAAATGTAAAGAATTCCGCCCCAGTACACGAAGAGTGGCAGCTAATTAGCACATTGACCGCTTCCCAATGGGTATTGGCATGGTAAAAAGGGGGAGAGTTTCGCTTTAAGAGAGAGAAAAAGAAAAACAAAAAGAAACAGAGACTCTAATGAAGCGTGAATGGTAATTGTGTAGTAATGAACTAACAGAAAAAGGCTGTGGACAAGCAGAGAAAGCCATATATTACTGGGACAAAAGAGATTTACACTTTCAAACTAAACACAACTGCAGGCCAAGACCATTGAGAGAATACTGATGGCAGAGGCTTCTCTTCTCCCGATCATTCTCATTAAATGGACATGAAAAGCTATTTATAAAGCTCGGGTTGTTTTTGTTAGCACATTGAGAGCAAGAAGAAAGGAAGCAAATTCCATGATCAGCAGGAGCATGAATGCTGGTGGTGGTGCTGCTGCTGCGGATGGTGCTGCATTTCCCTTCCTTCCTTAAAAAACCAAAAATCAACTGCTTGGTTTTTTTGCTGATATTTGGGAGAGCTAGCCCTGTACCCTTCCCCTCCCCCACTGGCCATGCCTGGCTTCTCTTTATCGGGTCTCCTCTTGTCCCCTGAGTTTTTGATCCGTTGCAAGGTTTTTGAGTCATCATTTGAATCCCCTGTGAGATTTCAGAACGAAAACCTCGTGGAAACTGTCAAGGTGTTTCTCATTTAGAGCAGGACCCATGGCAGGTGACTCTCCAGCCTCCAGCCCAATTGTCTTAAAAAGATTAAGCCAGTCTGGGAAGGGTACGACAAGGGGTTGGGGAAGTCAGTTCGGAAATGTAAAAATTAAGGTTAAGGGGGGGGGGCGCTGGGAATCTGGTCCATCATTCCCCTCCTCCGGCCGACCCTAGCCGCCCCACACAAGAGGGCACCCCATGGGGTCTACTGAATGAGCCTTAAAGAGAAATTAGCCCCGGCTGGTAGGTGTCTCTGGGCAGCGTGCAGGGGCGAGGGCCGGTCTGTGTGTGGCTGCCCGAGGAGCTGACCAATTGGTCATGGTGCTGAAACCTTTGGGGGGGAGGGGGAGGAAGGGGATCGTGGTCAAGGGCAGTGACTCTGTGGGAAAACGGTGGCCTGAAGGGATGCCAACAGCTCCTGGCCGGGAAGGGAACCGCCTCAAATTGGGACCATGACAATTCTTGCTAATTTGTAGAGCAGGGAATCCGTGCAAAGTGTCAAGCAGTCACTGCTCGTGCTAAATAGGGCATCAAATTGGCGCGACGGATTCGTGAATGTTGTAGCCTCGCAACCTCTGAACCAGAGCGTAACCCCGAGGGGTGGACGGAGAAACATCGCGAAGGCAGACCGCGAGCGGCCGGGGCTGGGAGCGCCTGCCCGTCGGGGCTCTCCAGGAAGGAGGATGAGACTCACCTGGGAAATAGGAAGATCTGATGAAGGGTTGGAAGGAGCCTTCGAAGTAAGGAAAAGCGAACGTTTTGGGTGGAGGGCTCTGGAGCAAGCCCGGAGATGTTTCTGGGAGACAGGGAGGAAGACAGGACTTGGTTACGTACTAGATGGTTGCCCAGCACACAGAACACAGGAGACAATGAACGCTGCCCGATGTCAACGGCCTCTTTTAAAAACAAATTGACAGGAGTCAAATTAAATGTCCCTAGCATTCTCTCGCCTGAAGAAATCCTCCCTCCACCCCAAGTCTCCACCCTAAGCACTTGCAAAATAGATCGCAGATACATAATACTAGCGAATCCCCCAACACAGCGTCTTGGCTTGAATAACTGCAGCTCTCCAGGGCGGACATTCTGACGCCCAGGGTGTGCGCTCGGCGCCGGCGCTCAAGTTCATTCAGAACGTGGTCTGGGTGCCTGAAGGCTACTCGTTCTGGAACCAGGTTGGATCTCTGTCACCTTACCCGACGTGGGGGTCTCTAGTTCCTGCGAGGGGGCATGCGTGAGCAGGGGCTCGTTTGTTCAAGCAATCAAAGCCAGAAAGCTCGGGCGAATGCTGGACCACCTGCACGGGCTCTCTCGGCGCGCTCTGCCTCGACTTACCTGTCCTGGGAGCTGAGGAGAGGATAGCATTCACTCCAAACTTCAGAAACGTGGGCTCGCTGGCAGGGGAGAGGGCAGTCTGCGGAGAGCTGCCCCGCCGGTTTCCTGGACCCGGGGAAGCCAGGTCGGAGGTCCCGGAGTCGGTGACCGCCGCGGGCGCCCCCTGCCTGGGCGGCGAAAGGCTGGCGGTGGGCATGTTGCGGGGCAGGTAGGCTGGGGGCCGGCTGATGCGAATCAGATCCTCCACCAAGAAGCTAGAGTGGCCGGAAAATGCTGACTGAAGGGACTGGGGCAGTGTCAACGTGGGCGTGGGCCGGAGGAGACTAGGATAACCCGCAGGGGCCGCCAGGAGCCCGGGGAACATCATGGTAGGCGCGGGGCGGGTGGAATAACTCCTTTTCCCCGTGGCCGGAGAGCAAAGGCCTCGCTTGCCCCCCCTCCCGTTCCCGGAATGCCCTCTCCGGGGCTTAGCAATCGTCTCCAAGTAACTGTTCCACTTGGGCGTAGGCGAGTCCTCGTGGTCCTGCCGTCGAGGGGATGGTTTTATAGTGGCCCGCCTGCTACCGTGCTTTGAAAAAGTGACAGCTCTGACAATGAAGTTCAACAAAGTTCTCCACTCGAGCTTCATTCGCTGCAGGCTCTCGGCTCTCTGATTGGCGCAGGGGTGCAATTTATGATTGGATTAGTCTTCATAAGCACGGCCCACACAATGGACAGGCAACAAAGGCCCCCGCGCATCGATTCTGCATTATCGACCGCCTCTTGGCAATACAGTGCGCCCCCAGAGCTCTTGTCCCGCGGTTTTTGTTCCGAAGCAACACCCGGGCTAATTAAATGCCTATTTAGAAGTTCCAGATGACATCTTGTTGTATAGAAAAAAAGAATTATTTAAAGAACACACTAAATTTATTTGCAGCTCCCCCGCTGAGCTTGGAAATAGATCAATAAATATTCATAGAAATACATCTTCAGGTTATTAGTAAAGTAACTCTTCCCCCTTGTGTGTGTGTGGGGAGAGGGGGGAGATGGAAAATTTCAAGTCCTTGAACATGACAATATACTTCCCTGTGCGGTCTCAAGCCCTATTCATCACTCACTCCAGCCGGATTGTAAAGCAGATGAGAGGTGTGTGTCAAATCTGTTAAAACTCTCACTTGCACAATCCTGGAGACTTGGAAATGGATATTTTGGCATTAATAGATGTGTCCGCAGAAGAATAGTGGACTTCTTGATTTTAGAACTGGATAGCAAAGCAGTAAAACCAAGATGCTGCAGACCCCTGTCAGTATGCAAAATCTTTTCCAGGTGTAAGGAGCACTGGGCAGCTCACTAAGGGGTGGAGCTACAAGAACCCTATTGGAATACTCTCTCTCTCTCTCTCTCTCTCTCTCTCTCTCTCTCTCTCTCTCTCTCTCTCTCTCTGTGTGTTTACACCAGTGAAGAGTTTGGAGCTGGAGATAGCTACAGGAGCCCCAGGTGATCCAACACTTCCCTTACTGGTCTCTTAACCAGCAGCTCTGGACAGTGTGAGTTGTAAATTAGCAAAGGTCCAGAAAGAGCCTTGATTTGGCCACAGTTTTGTTTTTTTGTTTGTGTTTTTGTTTGCAGTTTTGCAGTTTAATAAACTGAACAGTACTAAGGAGTGAAAAGCAGAGAGAAGACCTGGTTTTCCCACCCACACTAGGAAAGCCTTGGAAATCTGGCCCATGGAATGAAAATCCTGGAGAAGATTCCTTCTCTTTCCTCTGGGTTGGAATGGAGGTGGCCTTGAGCTTCCAAGTCCACCATTTCTCTGCTCAGCGAGATAACAGATGTGTTAAATGTCCCATTCATTTCTTTAGTGTGGCTGAACCTCCTCAAAGAGAAGTGTGCAGTCCCGCCAGGCTGCCCTGATCCTATTAACCATGAACTAACTGTCACCTTCAGCTGGTTTTCCCTTTTGCTTTTTAACACAAAGCTTTCTCAAAAATCTTATTAACCAGCTTTATTTCTCTCTCGATGGTTTTGTTCAGGGCGTTTTGTGTTGATGATCTCCATGTTGCTGCTTTAACCATTCAATGAAAGTGCATCTGTGATTTATATCACATTGGATCAGAAAGGCAGCCTGCTAAAGTTCTCCCTGGATTCACATTAAAAAGTTATTTAGGGCTGAGCTCTGGAGGCAGAAGTGATGCCAGAAGATGACAGAGGTGTGGAGTTTCTGAGCTCCACACGGCTTCTGGCTTCTGGAGGAGTTCTCAGTCAGCAGGCAGGGTAAAGCCTGTGGAGGGGAGGGGTGCGGGCAGGGGGGGGGGAAGGTGTAGGAGTGTGTGTGTGGGCAATGATCAGGCAAGAACTTTGAAATCAGTGGTTCTTTAACTATGTGGAGTACATTGCAGGAATTAATTGGAGGCCCCTGGAAATAGAAGAGGCAGATCTGTCCAGAAACTTCAAAAGTTCCTCATTTTTGCAATAAAATAGGCAAGAAAAGTTTAAACCATTTGAGCACCTGTGCTTTATGCTTGCTACAGTCATCAGTTCAATTTCCAGAACTGCTAAGATCTCTGTCTCTCCTCCCCCCTCCTCCTCCCTTCTTCCCTCTCCTGTTCTGTTCTTCCCTCTCCTCTCCCTCCCCTACTTTCCTTTACACCTCCCTGATCTCCTCTAGCTTGAAAGTCAGTTGTGTGTACCCGAGAAGAAGCTGTGGTAGCTGTAGCTCCCAGGGCTTTAGTCCCCATTTGCTACTCATTTGGCCAGTCTTCCGGGTGATGCGCCTAAAGCCAAACACACTGAGATACCTGTTTGGGTTTGGTTGGGAGTAGGAGTTTGGGAGAGAACTCTCAGCCAGGCCGGGAGCCCTTGGGGCGGGGGGGGGGGGGATGGGAGGTGGAGGGGTGGAGGGGACACTTTCCTTAGGCCCCTTCCCCGCTAGCGCACTTCTTGGGGTGTAGCCTTCCCGGTTACTATTCCATCCTGGACAGGCTCCGGCTCCCAGGGCGCCCCCGCCCGCCGCCCCCACGACCATTCGGGCTTACTATAGACTAACCGCGGCTCACGTCTCCGCTTTTTAACTGGCAGTCCTGACTCTTTGTGAAAGGTGGGTCAACCCCTCGCTGCGATCCACGTGGACCCGCTTCCCGCATCCTCACAGAGCCAAAGGGGAGGGGGGCAATCCAGGGCAGACGGGCGGGGCTGGAGCTGGCTGCCCCGGGGGGAAAAAAAGGCAAAATAAATCCCCAAGGAAGCCAGAACTCGGGGAGAGGATCTAACTTTCGGCGGTCTCCCCGGACGCGCCTTTTCAAAGGCCCCCCCTAGCCCTAAGGGGGCTGCGGCGCAGAGAGGCGGTGGCGGCTAAGACCTGTGACGAATGCCGTTTGACCTGAGTCCCCGGGGGTTTTGTGCGCCCTGCCATTCATGTGTAATGTCGTTATCTTCAAGTTGAGGCTTGGCGAAATCTACCCGCGGTCCTTGAGGCTCGGTGAGGCTTTCTGCCTAGTTCTCTTTCAAGGAAACAGACGCTGGGGAGGGGAAACGAGAGGCTCTGGCTGGAGGCGCTCCGCCGCAGCCCCAGCTACGTGGGCGAGGCCCGGAGCTGGCTTGGGAAAGCCAGAACTGCCAGGGCTCTAGAACCAGCTTAGAGCGTTGCTGTCCTCATCCCGCATCGGGCCCGCATCCCTAGGCAGTAAAGAAGTGTGTGTGTGTGTGTGTGTGTGTGTGTGTGTGTGTGTGTGTGTGTGTTGGTGGGGGGGGTCCCAGCCCCACACTAAAAGCCCCCTAGGTGAACTTAGGCTAGGGAAGGAGGGAAGGATGCTTGGGGCAGAAGATCAGAAACGTCGAAGCCGTCCCCAAAGATGGATAAAGGACCCTGCAAAGGACAGCTTTCTAAGATGTGGAAGGAGTTAACTCTCAAGACTTTGGCCTTGTGCCTCTGAGCCATCAGCCCTAGGAAAGTGCATGGGCAAGATCATTGGGACGCTGGGCCCAGGCATGGAAAAGCACCCGTGGCCCCGGGCTTCTCTCATCCAGGCCGGGGGCTGGGGAGTCGGGGGAGTTGACCCACCAGGCAATGAGGCGCTGGCTGAAAGCTCTCCTACCGCCTCAGCCTCAGCCTCTCTATTAAGACAACTCTAAGGGGTTCACCTTTAGAATAGGCCACAAGGAGCTACCGGCTGGCCCAGCCCTTTCTAGCCTCCGCCCCCCCCCATCCCTTTCACACTCACTCTCCTCTTTTTCCTTGAAAATCCTTCTATTGTGCCAATCAAGCAGATGGTTTGCAGGAAATATAGCTTGGCCTTGCTGACCGAAACTAATTTTAACTAGCTTTCCAAGGCTGAAACGTTTGTTTTGCTCTTACAAAATAGCCCCCAAAACAGCTGGCAAGGGTGAATTAAACCCATTAAAGACACATTTATAAGAAATTATATTCACATAGATTGCCCAAACCCCCTTGTGCAGCCGAAGAGAGGAGATGAGCGCATTTAAATGAAAATGTCTCCAAACGCTCCCCTCCTTAACATAGCCTGAAAGTCTCAAAACATTTTACTAAATAGATTAACTTGACTATTGTCTTGCATCACATTTATCAGCTTCATTAAGTGAGTAGCTGAACAAATATATTACGCATGCATGAAAAGCTCTTTTTCCAGGGGTCTCATTGTATCCTCAGCCCTGACAGGTGGTTAACTGTGTGTTGTGTTTTTTTGTGGGTTTTTTGTGTTTTCTTTCTTTTTCGTTTTCGTGAAAGAGAATCTCTGTAGAGCAGTGAAGCCCATAGTCTTCTTGGATCCCTTCCACATCAGCGATACTAAAAACACAGCGAGTGTTGGGCAAAGGCAATTTGAACCTATTCAAAATAATGAAAATTAAACCTTGCCGAGCAAGACCTTCCATAGTCTTTCTTGCCCCCTTACCTTATCTGGGAAACATGTTTCGAATTACTTCTTTTCAAAGCTACCATACTCTCTTCTACCATTAAAATAATTTACATTTGCTTTTCATTGCTTAAAGGGTTCAGCTCATGGAAGACTGTGGGACTTGGTAGTCTTTTAACTCAGATTGGATACGTTTAACTTGAGTCTTTAAGGGAAGGCCTCCTCTTCTGGGCCTCAGTGGTTCTATGGGTAAAATGAAGAGTTGGCCAAGAGAGCATTCTGAGGAGCTTTTCAGGTTTGACCTTGTATGCTTTTCAGGTTTGACCTTGTATGGTTTAAAAGTATTCAGGTCATTCTTGGATCAGGTCATTCTTTGGAGGAGGGAAAAGCAACAGCTCTCAGCCCGTGGGCCCCAAATGACCAGAAGAACATCATTTCCTGGTGTTGAGGAAAGCCCATGGTGAAAGCTAAAAGTGCCAAGAGGGAAAAAGCTGGGGGTTCAAGGTAGATTTGCTGATCTCAAGGGACTAAACAGAACTTGTCTGCTTCTGAGATCTCAGGATTCACTGGGTGGAGAATTCAAAGGTCTACCTTTGGTCACCAAGCCCTCCCATTCTACTCTCCAGGAATTTATTATTTTATCCAGAAAATTTCCCGAATACCAGAATGAGATCCAGACACACAGTCAATCAAGCTAGGACATTTTATTTTTCTGCACGGGGACCACTTTCCATCATTCGGGAGACAAAGAGTGACCCTGAACTCCAATAGCTCAGGGAATATAAAGGCAAAAACCTCAGAGACCGCTTGCAGGTGGTCAGTGGTAATTTCACGGTCATCAAGAAAGCAAGTTACAAAAGCAGAACTAGCAGTTAGTGATCATAAGTGGCAATTCCAATTCCAATAATCAATCAAGACAAAGTTCTCATCCTTGATCTTCCCTTTGTTCTTCTAAAGGGAGATCCTGCCTTTCAAGTTTGGCCTTATTAATCAATAAAAGCTAACTGCAATGGGTCCAGTTCCATGTTTTGGTATATTTGCTGAGCAAGCCTAATCACAGAAATCAGACATTGGGACATTGGTGGTCAGCCTTGCAGACTTTTTACTCGCTTTGCAATTCTTAGCAAATGTCAAGCCACAGTTTTATTCCCCTTTCTGAAGTTTGTATTTATTATTTTTAGGTCCTGGTACTTAATTATCCCAGTTAAGTTTCCTTCTTCCTTAATCTAATTAATGTCTTATCTGCTTAATTTGACCTGGTCCTAACATTTATCGGGTCCTGTGGCCAGCTCCTCGGTTCTCTCGCCTGGAGGTATCACTAGCTGACTAGAGAAAGCCAGAGGGCATCTTCTCTGGCTCTCTGTTCTTGTCCTGTGCCTCTCCTTTAAGTTTCTTTAATTATCCACTGAAGTTTCTTTCTACTAGTGTCCCATTCCCTCTCCTCACCCTCCTTGTGCTAAAACTATTGATTTCCTGGCTTAGATGCTTTCTGGTTAAAAAGGCTTAGGTGCACCTAAATATGGCTGATAGATTCCGAGTAAGAAAAGGCATAGGATCTCTCTCTCTCTCTCTCTCTCTCTCTTTCTCAACCTAAAGGTGCTGTTTTGTTGATGGCTAGAGGACCGGAGCTTGGGAATAAACTCTTACCAATTTCTACGCTTCTATTTGCTATCTCCAAGGATGAGAGATGTGAATGAGATGTCTCCTAATCAAGCTGGTTTTGTGATCCATTAGCAATGGTCCCTCAGGGAGGTATCACTCAGATTAGTATGCTGGCTGGTAGATACAGAAGTCAGTATGCCCTTCTCCCTTCTAGAACAGAAGAGCAGTGGAAGACTAGCCCGTTTCACGTTGAATTGGTGCTTAGGTGTTTTGAGATTATACCAACCAGCATTTCAAACTATCTCTAAATACCTGCTGTTTTAATATTAAAACTTAGTTCTGCCCCACATTTAAAAGACCTCAAAGGAAAAAAAGTTGTCAGTGGGCTGAGACTGACGTCTAAAGATTTTTACTTCACCATCTCAGCTTTTCTTTCTTTATGGTATTGAAAATAAATGGGTTTTTTAAACATAGGAGGTAGAGAAGTTATTTATAGAATTAGGACCAATAATTTGGAGAAGGGGTATTGGTTTCATCCTTATCTCTGAAAGTCTGAAGTTCTTCAGCTCCTCTTGTCTTTGAACTTTACAGATGCTGTTCAGGGACATCCATGGTATGATTAAAAGGGTACTTAGTGTTTTATGACGTCTGAACATCGGTTTTAAAAATTATTTTTCTTGATTTTTTTTCCCCTGAAGGGAAACCAGTAGGGAGGATTGGTGTTTAGAATTATGAGCCCAAGGATGAGGGAAAATAGTCTAAAGTGTGTGTCTAAGTTGCCAGAAGATTGCTTACTTGAGACTAAGGGGTCTAGAGGTTAATATGGGAAAGAGAAATAGTAGCTGGAGAATCTCACCTGCTTGCTGCTCTTTGTCTATGGAGGAACTGATTGCATAGCATAGCATAGCATAGCATGTGCTCCACAAAGGCCTGAAAACCCAATGCCTACTTCATCTACAGGGGAAAGAACATATATAACCTTGTCTGCTAAGGCTGCTACCATCAACTTCCCCTCCAAGGGCAGAGAGAAAATGAAGGTTCATTAGACTGAGATGCCTCCATTTCCTTCCAGTCAACTTACCCTCCAGTCAATTCCCATCCTTGCTAAATTAATTAAGTCTTATCCTGCTTCTTTGAAGCCTACGTTGTTGATCTACTTACTGTTTGCCCTTCTAAATCAAATTCATTCACTCTTCTTGCTTTGCCTACAGAAAAGGGGCTAGTCCCTACTCTCTTGACCCAGGATGATTTCCCTAGGCTTCTCCAATTGGTGTCAATTAGTAGCGGAAACTAGTATAAATTCCAAGGGAGGAGGAGAGTAAGATTGGGTTGTTTATTCTTATTTCCACCTTGCTTTGTGTGGGGTGGGATTGGGGAGTGTCCTGGGGCTTGACCTCAAGGCCTGGGTGTTGTCTCTGAGATTTTTAGCTCAAGGCTAACCTTCTATCACTTGAGCCACAGCTCCATTTCCAGTTTTATGTAGGTTAATTGAAAGTAAGAATCTCACTGACTTTTCTGCCTAATCTGACTTCAGATCTCAGCCTCCTAAGTAGTTTCAGATTACAGGGGTGAGCCATTGGCACCTGGCTTCCTTACTGCATTTTTTTTTTTTTTTTTTTTTTTTTTATGTGGTGCTGAGGAATCGAACCCAGGGCCTCAGGCATGCAAGGCAAGCGCTCTACCACTGAGCCAACTTCCCAGCCCCCTTACTGCATTTTTTAAAAAGAGAGACTGCAGTCATTGTTCCCATAATTTCCAGACTCAGGCACTATTGTTCTGCTAGCTTGCTGTCCTTTTGGTCCTAGGAATACAATGCCATATACTGGCTTCCTACTGTTGCTAAATTTTGGGCTCCTAAACCTTCCCTGATGGCTTTCTTAGCCACCTCTGTAAATGGTCTCTTCCATCTGAACTGGCACTGCTGCTGGAATTCTGATGAATATAGAGAACTGCTCTTGATTATTCTTTCCTTCTAGACACCGATACCTCCTCTGCCACACGTCCTTTCTAATTGTACTCATTTCCAAGGCCCCCTCCCTCATGCTCATCTCTAACTACCTCTTCTTATGTGTCTCCTCTATTTTTTTTTTGTTTGTTTTTTTGGCCTGTTTTGGGGCTTGAACTCAGGGTCTTGGCACTGTCCCTGAGCTTCTTTTTTTGCTCAAGGCTAGCACTCTACCACTTGAGCCACAGCACCACTTCTGGCCTTTTCCATTTATGTGGTACTGAGGAATCAAACCCACGGCTTCATGCATACAGGGCAAACACTCTACCACTAAGCTACATTCCCAGCCTGTCTCCTCTAATTTCTGTAAGACTTGGGACATGTGTACAGAAGGCCTACCTGTGGCCTACCTGACTTCACTTTTTTCACCTTACATCATGAAGCACTAGGCACCCTAGAATGTGGGCATCTGGCCTGAAATCTGTCCCAAATCTATCCTCACCTGCCATGAATAGCCATTTCTGGGCCATTTCTCAGGTGTGGGATGGGCAAAGAGAGGCCCAGAAGAGATTTATGCAGTCTCTGAAACCAGACAAGTAAATATACCAAATTCCATGAACTAGTAGTTATTTTCTAAAACATTATGTAGAAGAGAAGTTTTCTGAGGCCAACTCAGGGTACTATAGGATAGGTTTCTTTATTAATTAATAATGCCTTCCAAGGCTCTGAAGGCAGGAGACCTATGATAGATCTATAGTACGCCTATGACTGCCTGTGTATCTCTGAACTGAGGATTGTTAGCAACAGGAAGAAAGCTCCTCACTGAAAAGTTTGTGGATTTGCGATCATGTGAACAGCAGTTGTGACAGTAACAGTGATTTCCCATTAATGAGCACAGTGCTAGTGCTTTATGTGTTTTATTTCTTGTTTCCTCATAATCAGTTCACTTAACAGACATAGAAACTGAGTTTCAAGAAGTAGACATTAGCTTGCAGAGAATTGTGTAGTTAATTTGATGGCAGAAACAGACTTGGGTCAGGGTGATGTAAAACAAATGTACAACACTGCCAGTGGGATCAGAGAAAGGACTAATCCAGCCAGGGTTTTCCCTTTAATTTTTGTTAAGTGGGACTGTATGTAGCATGTTTGTATTCTAGCATGTTTATCAGCATGCTACCATTTAGTGGGTAGAAGCCAGCCACTCATCCTATCACCCATTTTGTCAATCATAACAATGTCTCCAGAAACTGTCAATGGGTCCCAATGGAGAGACTAACTTGCTGAGGGATTATGGTCCGTGTTGGGACAATTCTGGTTCTGGGCAGGTAGTTGACCAAGGGAGGTTCTGAGAATGAGACGACAAAGACAAGGGTCCCTTCTGAGAACCTGGAGGACAAGGGTCAGTCTGGGTAGCCTAGGAGTCTGTTAGCAGTAGAAGGCTGGTATTGTGAGGAGGGGCTGGTCCTCTGGCTGGTGAACTAAGTCTACTACTAAATGCTCCCCTCAGTGGCAGGACTAAAGAGAGCTGATCTGCCAGGAGAAGAAGCCTATGGACCAAATTGTAGAGGAAGGACATGGAGCAGGGAGATTTTAACCACAGTGGTCATTCTGAAATGCAGCCAAGAGCCTGCCACTGCAGACACACGCAGCAATCACTAGATATCAAATGAATCGTAGTAAATGTTGTTGAATGAATAGTGAACTACCAGAATGAAGGGAGAGAAAAAGGAGTTGCATTTGTTATTATCAGTAGTATTATTGCTTTAGTAAAAATCCATTTTGTAATAACTCCTAAGAGCCACCAAGTCTAGACCTGGTTGATACTTAGCAGCAAATCTGAGTTCAAAAGCAGCAGGGTAGAGTAAGAGAACCAACAGAACCAACGAACATGATTTAGTTTATTTGTTCGATGTCTCTCCTACTCTTATTTCCTTTATTTTGGCCATGCTGGGGTTTGAACTCAGAGCCTTACAATGGCTAGGAAAGTGTTCTAGCCCTTGAGCCATGTCCCTAGTCCTCCCTCTCCTACTTTGAAATGGAAGCTTACTTTTTTAAAAACAAAAACAGAAAAGTCTGGGGCTGGGAAGGTGGCTCAGTGGTAGAGCGCTTGCCTTGCATGCATGAGGCCCAGGGTTCGATTCCTCAGCACCACATAAGCAAAAAAGAAAAAAGCCGGAAGTGGTGCTGTGGCTCAAGTGGTAGCGTGCTAGCCTTGAGCTGAAGAACTGAGGGACAGCACCCAGGCCCAGAGTTCAGGCCCCACGACCGGACCCCCAAAAAAACCCCCAAACAACAACAACAAAAAACAGAAAATCTTCTGTGGTAACAGGGAGCAGATTTCTTTGGGGGAAAAAAACTATAAAAGTGATTAACTAGTAAGATCTATATATTTTTTTTTTGTAGATACCTGCATAGTCTTGTGTTTTCTATTTTAGCACTTACTTTTTCTCTTCTTTCTAAAAAGTGAATATTGGGCTGGGAACGTGGCTCAGTGGTAGAGCGCTTGCCTTGCATGCATGAGGCCCTGGGTTTGATTCCTCAGCACCACATAAGCAAAAAGAAAAAAGCTGGAAGTGGTACTGTGGCTCAAGTGGTAGAACACTAACCTTGAGCTGAAGAGCTGAGGGACAGCGCCCAGGCCCAGAGTTCAGGCCCCAGGACCGGATCCAAAATAAATAAATAAATAAAATAAAAAGTGAATATTTTTTCAATTTATTTTTTAGCACTACGTAGGTGTTCAAGGGGGTTTCATTCTGACATGTCCATCTATTCATGAAGAGCAGCCTAGATTAGACTCACCCTCCACCACTCTCCTTCCTCTCCTCTGCCCAAAGCAATCTTAGCAAGCTTCATTATTTTTACACATGTACACAAAGATTTTGGCCATAAAAGATATAACTGATGTATATATTTTAGCTAAAACTAGTTTTGAAAGGTTTCTCAAATCCAGAAATTTCTGGGCAGGGAAGACTGTGGTCGGAGGAAGTTTTCCTACCTATCAATTCAGGAAAAGAGGCCCTGCCTAGGTGTCCCACCCCTCTATTTTAGACTGTGTTAAAAGGAAGCATAAAAGTAATTACACTGCTTTACTATAAAGCTGACAACTATACCCACAATCCCAGTTTGTGCTTATGGGAAACTACTAGCACTATCTTAAGGAAAAAAAAAAGTGAAACAAAACCCCAAAAGCTATTCAAGTTGTACCATTACTTTAAAAAAGTAAAGCTTGCATTGTTTTATTCTTTGCCTTTCCTTTTTTTTTTTTTTGCAGAGAGCAGTTTAAACTTCCATGTTTTATATTTCTGCCACGATTTGGGATCGTTTGCCATCAGTTCTACGCAATACATGGCATATAGCTTGAAGGGATGGCTACCATTCACACGATGCCTGTTAATCAAATTACGAAGGTAGGCATCAGAAAATGAGCTGCCCACATAGAAAAGCTTCCCCCCACCTGTTGGATTGTTTGGCCAAGCTTTTAAAATGTGCATTTTTTTTTTTTTAAAGGGAAGGGGGTGGAAAAAAGAAATCAATCTTTTTTTTTTCTCTCCCTCTTTTTAAAAGTTTCTGTGCCAAGCAACGGAAAGAATTTAGTGGTTGTCAACATGAGTTGACACAAAGGTATGGTTTAAAATGTAGGTTCACTTTGACCAGGCTTCAGGTCATGCGAGCTCAGGGAAACCTGTGCTGCTTTTTTTTTTTTTTTAAAGAGTTCATAAGACATCAGAGAGGAGATGAAGCAGAGGGGCTGCTGTGCATTCAGGGATCGCTACCTCAGCCCTGTTATTTAGTCATTGTGTGAAAGGGTAGCTTTGAATGTTCAGCGCCAGTGAGGCTTGATTTTGAACTTTTTTTTTCTTCTAATTTAAGTGCTTGGTTCTTACAAACAAAATAAAATACCTTGTCGAATAGAACCCATTGAGTGGGGATGATGGGTTAAGAGCAGGGGTCCGAGGTGGCAGCGTGGGTGCTTGTTTATCGAAGAGGGGTTGTCCGTTGTTCCTACAGCGCGTGAAAGGAAAGACGCCAGAGTGTGATGGCTGGGGTAGCATTGATGTGGGGTAACGGGGTAATCGGATTGAAAACGAGCCATGGTATTTATGTCAGTTCACATCTCGTCAAGGGAATAATGTGAGGTGCTACGTAGCTGAGGCTCGGGCCTGGCAGTTCAGTTAGCAAGTATCCAGGCCTCATTGGATTCAAATATAAATTAATTCTCAGAGGAGCATTGCCTGATTAATCTATTTGCATAATAGTAGAAACACTGCAGAGTGGTTACTCTTCTGCAGGGATTTAAGGGAAAAAAAAAAAGGTTTCAATTCATTGGAAAGAAAATGTGTGAGAAGTCAGGGGAGGAAAAGCCCCTTCGCAGACTCTCAGGGCTGTTTTCTGGTTTGAGAAGGGTTGGTGCTGAAGGAAGATCCCTTCACTCAAGTTTAACTCTTCCCTGAAGAAATACCACCTTCTTGCCCTACCTCCCTGCCCCTAGGCTTTTAGGGCCTTAGCTGTTGACAAGGATGGCAGGCTGATGGTATCTGGCTCAAGGGAGAAGCAGAGCAGGTGCATCTCTTTTGCTCTAGCCCCCATCCTCTGTTCCCATCAGAGAACAGTATAGTCCCAGAAACACACAGGTTCTGTAGGATTTACTCGCATTCACTGGTGGTTCTATCTTTAGTCTTTATTATGTGTTTGTTTGTATTTGTTTTATTTTGTTTGTGCCAATACGGGGGCTTGTACTCCAGCACTTGAACCACAGCTCCACTTCTAGCTATTTTGTAGTTAATTACAGAGTATCTTGTTCTGTCTTGTCCAGTTTGGTTTTTAATTATGATTCTCAGATCTCAGTCTCCTGAGTAGCTAGGATTACAGGTGTAAGCCGCCAGTGTCCAGATCACTGGGTGTTTCTGAAAGGAATTTCAGGTATATTTTTTAATCCATAAAAATAAAGTAATTGCATTTATGAAACTCTTGCTATCAGGGCCTATTTTTACGGAGTATGCTTAGCGAGCAGTATTGAGCTTGACCTGGTCTGCTGGCCTATGATGGTGGGTGTGTCAATAAAATCTAAGTTATTATTATCGTTATTTTGTGTTGATCCTGGGGCTTGAATTCAAGGCCTGTGCACTGTCCCTAGGCTAGCATTCTACCACTTGAGCCACAGTTCTACTTCCAGCTTTTTTTGTGGCTAACTGGAGATGAAAGTCTCGTGGGCTTTTCTGCCTGGGTTGGCTTTGAACCACAATCCTCAGCCTCTTGAGTAGTTTGGATTACAGGTGTGTGCCACAGGGGCCTGGTTCAAATCTTACTATTTTAAGAAACCACAATTTATAAAAAACAAAACAGGAGAGAAAAAAAGCATGCAAATTTCATTATTTTCCTGCAAAATTTTAGGAATTTTAGACATATAAATATTAGGCTACAAAGTTAGCCTTAATTACTTCTAATCTTTGCTCAAGAATAAAGACCAAACTCTCCATAGTACCGAATATTCTATCTTGGTTATTCCTTCATTCTTATTATTCTTATTTTTCACTATTCATTGTTTCTCTAAAGAAAGCACCAAGCCAGGCGCTGGTAGCTCACTCCTGTAAACTAGCTACTCAGGAAGCTGAGATATGAAGATCATAGTTCAAGGCCATCCTGGGCAGGAAAGGTGATGAGAATCTTGTCTCCATCCAACTACTTAGAAAAAGCCAGAAGTGGAGCTGTGGCTCAAGTAGTAGAGTGTTCAAAAGAAGCTCTGGGGCAGTGCCTAGGCCCTGAGTTCAAAACTCAGAACTGGCACAAAAAAGGGTAAAAAAAGCACCAAACCCATGCAAATAAAGCTGTCCAGTACACACACACACACACACCCTCCCCGTATATATACCAGTAGCCAGGCAAATTCTATTTTCTAAATGATTGCATGGTTAATTCCAAATTTTATCGTGAAAATGTCCTGTGCTAGAAGAAATGTCTATGGTAGCTGCTCAACCAATGTTAACTTTACTTGCCCTTTTCTTGAATATGTCCAGGATGACAATTAGAAAATGCCTCTTTTGCTTAGAAATATGACGGGCTCAGAGCTTAACATGGTAGAGTGTGAAAAGTCTGCTCCATGTAATTCTGCTACTTATAGAGTGGCCCAGCCAGGTAGGAGCCCTGTTCTTTGGGCTTTGTATTTCTCACCTTCTATGTTGAAATTAGCACCTATTTAGTGCAAGTTCTCTTCTCTAATTAGCTGGTCATGGTATACTCAATACTTCTTTTGATATTTACTCTAAAAGAGAATCACCAATTTTTTTTTATGGAAAAGATTATATTGTTGAGAGAAATCAACCCACTTCCCTTTCCTATACTTTCTTATCTATCACAGGAATAAGATAAACACATTCCCATACACATTCCCATAGAATTGCCAATCGTTGAGCATTAGAGGGAAGCCATTATGCCTGGGGGTGAAAATGGTTGGTGACACTCTGAAACTGACCAGACAAGGCAGAGCCTTTGCAGTCAGCCCTGACGGCAGTAGCACTTGGAGACTGGAGGTAGTTCATCCTGATTGTTGTTAGTGCCAAGTAACAATCCTCAGTGTTGGGGCCTTGAATGCTGTGTGATTTTGCTGTGACTTGTTGCACCTGTGAGAGGTTGGGAACAAAGTTGGATGGGTTTTCAGGATGTCAAGGGTCTCTGAAGGAAATGACCCTCTTTTCACCTGTCCCTAGAACGAAAGCTGCAAATTTAGGAGAAAACTGATTGGCTGAACACAAATAGGACTTTCAGAAGTGGTTCACTGTATAATGCAGCAGCTTTCTGGCCATGTTGGCTTTCTGGAACTACTTCATTTTGTATTGTGCCACCGTTTGCTAATGCATTCGTGAATAAGACTTTTAGAAGTTGTAGTACATCTGGCTTTCTTTATTTCATTAACGCCTACTCAAATGGTGTTGGGCATATGCCAATCTGGTCATATATTATTGCCAAGATTGCTGATTTCCTGGTGTTCCTAGTTGATTAGTCTAGGCATGTCCATCTTATCTCTGGATTTTGTGGGGTCATGGTAGGAGATTGTCCCATAATGACAGAAATCTGTTAGGGTTGTTAGTTATTAGCCTATAAACTCATGGTTTAAGGTATTTTTTTCTGCCAAGGAGGAGATCTATTCCTCTCAGAGCTGTGTAAACACTAATACACTGTCCCACAGGTGGGCTAGCCAGTTAACATCTGTGGTTTGTTTCTGCATGAAGTCTGTCTTTGGTTCTGTAACTCTATTCAATGTGTGTCCTATACACTGCTGGGTTTTGAGGTCTTCCTCATCCGTGGGTCCATGGTTATAATCTGTTACTGTTTTGCCTCAGAGGTCCTCCCTCATTGTAATGTCTGGGCCCTTGGGATGGAGATGCTGTGTCTGCAGATCTAGATAATTGGAGACAGTCTCTTGGACTTCCTATCCAGATTAGCTTTGAAGCTTGAGTCTAAGATCTTAGTCTCTTGAGGTAGCTAAGATTATAGATGTAAACTGCGGGTACCTGGTGCCCACTTTCTTTATAATTGCTGGTATTTTTTGGTTGGTGAATAATTCACAAATAATGAGGCTTGCAGGCTTTAAGTACAGATTGATTGCTTTAGAAAATGTGAACTTACATGTACTCATATTTATGTTGTTACACTGACCATTTCCATCACCCTCAAAGGTTCTCTTACATACTTCCATAGTCATTTCCTATGCCAAACCCAAAGGTGACTGCTATCTGGTTATTTTCACCACAGATTATTTTGCCTAATTTTTTTTAAAAAAATTTATTTATTTTTTATTGTGAAAATACTGTACAGAGGGGTTACAGTTAGATGGGCAAGATAATGAGTACATTTCTTATCAAGCATTGTAGCCTCTTCTTTTGTTTCCCCTTCCCATCCCTTCCCAGCCTCCCCCCTCCCCCGCCCCTCCCACCAAATCCTCCCCTCCCCCCACCAAAGTTGTAAAGTTCGTTTTCGACATGACAACTTGTACTTCTCATTGTTGCAACGGGTCCACCTGTATCCTTATTTAAAAGACTTGTTTTTCCCCTTCCCCTCCACAAATTATACAGACATCAAATACAGTGAAAGCAGGGGTTATACTGTGGGGGAGGGACATACAAAGCAACAAAGAAATAATCTTATAAAAAAAAAAACATTTGAATACATATCTTAGTGTTCATTTTCCTAACATCATCTTATCTGACCTTTTCTACTTGACTCATAAATATACTAGCTATTTATTTTGCCTAATTTTTAATATTAAAAATTATTTTTGGTGCCACTCCTGGGGCTAGAACTCAGGGCCTAGGTGCTTTCCCTTAGCCTTTTTGTTTTTGCTCAAGACTGGCACTCTACCACTTGAGCCACAGGTTCATTTCTGGCTTTTCTGTAGTTAATTGGAGATCATTGGACTTTGCTGCCTGGGCTGGCTCTGAACTGTGACCCTCAGATCTTTCCCTCTTAAGAAGCTAGGTCACAGGTGTGAGTTACTAGCACTTGGCTCTATTTTTTATTTTTTGTTTGTTTGTTTTTTTGGGTCCGGTCATGGGGCCTGAACTCTGGGCCTGGGTGCTGTCCCTCAGCTCTTCAGCTCAAGACTAGCGCTCTACCACTTGAGCCACAGTGCCACTTCCGGCTTTTTTCTTTTTTGCTTATGTGGTGCTGAGGAATTGAACCCAGGGCCTCTGGCATGCAAGGCAAGCACTCTACCACTGAGCCACCTTCCCAGCCCCTGTTCTATTTTTTAATATTAAAATAAATCTCATAACTTGGACATGGTAATTGCCAGAGTTAGTTAGTTCAGAGATAACTAGACCCCAGGAGCCAGAGGGCTGGGATGGGGCTTGAGATGGAAAATGAGCAAGTCACACACAGAAAAGATGATCATCAAAAAGCTGATTAGAGAGTCAACAGGGGCTACTGGGTAGAATGCTATGAGAGGCAGTTTGTCCAGGGAAGGGAACAGGACTCTGGCCATGGCCATGAGGAGCTTGTCAGGAGTTGTTGAAAGATTAAAACAGAGCTAGCCTGCATAAACAGGACCACAAGACAAGAACTTGGTTGGGGAATGTGTTCATTTCCTATGGCTGCCATGACAAATGAGTACAAATTACACTTAGTGGTTTGAAAATCTCTTATCTCTGGAGTCCAGAGTTTGAACTTAAGATGGTGGCAAGCTGAGCCCCTTATGGAGGTCTAAGAGGACCTCACATTCTTCAAAGTGCAATGTGGCAGGCTTTCTCCAATGTAGGATTGTTGTGATGGGCACCACAGCAATGGAATCTTTCAGTGGGGAAAGGGATTGGCTCAGCTGTGAATGTAGAATGAGCAAGTGGGAATTTATAGACAAGTAACAGGATGAAGATGAGTGAAAGGAAAATTATAATTAGGAAATATTTGGGGTAGGGGCATTCTGGACAAAATGACCTGGCATGCATTTTTGCTGAGAGTAGAGCAAAGTGATCAGATGTCAAGGGCAGGCTATTCTGGCTGTTAGAAAATGGGCTCTGTTTCAAACACTTTACTATGTTCAGACATCCTTTTCTATTGATATCTCTCTGCACTGAGATTCTTTCTCTCCAGGCTTTTCCTGTCCTCCCCTCCCCCCTTCCCTTGGCTACTCAAACAACAAAACTATCCTCATGGTAAGTGCTTGAGATCATTTTTTGTTATTTCATGTTATTAATTTAAAATAAACAGAGCAGAATATTCTCCATTTCCAAGACAGGCAGTAGAAGCTGTGACAAGGCTTTGCTTTCTTATTTGTACAAAATGTATCTCAGATAATCCTACATCCAGATTCCTTGTTCTAGTTAAGTGCCTGGGCATCTGTCTTTCTGGGTTTTGATACAACAGAGAGATAAAGAGAGGTACAGAGCAATGAGGAAAGCAGTTCTGAGTAAATCCTCATCTTGGGATCTCACACACGGGTAGAATTTTTGAAAAGGCTTCTCTCCAGCACCTCCACTTCTCACAATCACCCACCATAAGGAACTAAGTGGAAGAGCAGCTCCCAAGATCTTAGCCTTATTGCTGACTAGAGAAAGAGGACTGTGGTTTTATAGTACCAATACCTTCAGGATGAGATGCTCACGTGGTTAAGTATGGCATGTGGTATGCACACATGCTCTGTAGGGTAAGTATGTCTCAAAATCTTCTTGTGACCCCATTGTACTGCAGATGGTGAGTGTGCCCATCACCCATGCTTCTCTTCATATGTCTCTTGTGCCTCCATTCTGATCTGTTTGGCGAACTTTGCTTCCTTCATATCTCCAGAGTTATTTTCTCTTAAAGACCTTCAGAGCCTCTCCCAGGCCTATGTGTAATGTCCTGTCTTACAATGGAGCAACATTATTTCCATGCTACTTTTTTTTTTTTGGCTCCCAACATTTTCATTTTCCATTGCCAAATATGATGCCGGTGCATGAATGAATACATTATCTTGTTTTGTCCCATAGATACCCCATAAGGCGGGTACATTTCTAATCTCATTCATAGTGAAAATGAGCTCAGAAAGTTAAGGGGCTTAGGCTACCATGGTGAAGCAGAAGAGACAGACAGACTGATCACACCCAGCAAGGTCTGTTTCCAAAATTCTGTTTCTCTCTGCCATGCTACAACTGTGTTTCCCTCACCATCAGGTTCTGGTTAGAGTCACAGCTGAGTGGCCAATGAGAAATCTTCAGTAGACCAATGTTAGCCCAGAGTTCTCTTTACTGGCTAGGAAGTCCTCCACACCTGCTGTGTACCAACACAGTTCAGAATGTACCTTTGCAAGCAACTGATGTGGTTTAGGAAACCTGATGATTCTTGTCTCTGTGTGATTATTATTGTGTTAGAGTTGAAACTGTCTTCTGATCTTATGGTCTACTATTTTCCTGGCCTAAACTCTCTGGGACAGCTTTAGGACTTGGTCAGCACCTGGCTCTCATCAAAGGCTTTTTTTTAATTCCTTTAAAATGTTCCTTTTGACCTCATGTCTCCTTTTCCAGATTAACCTATGTTTGAAGCTTTGAATAATTTTATTCTGTACTCATTGGGAATTCTGAACTTTGTGCTTCTTTGCAGTAAGCCCTGCCGGGTCTGTCGGCTCTATGGCTCCAGTGGAAATGATCTTCTGCCACATAGCTATAGAAAGTCAAGTGGCAGAAGTAAATGAACCCACCATTTCTACAAAGGGATATGCTCAGAATTGCCAACTATATTTATGTAGGCATTGTGCTCTCAGATACACTTGGATGGCAGTGAATTGTCAGTTACTATAACAAAATGACTGGAGAAATCAATCTGCCAAGTATGAATAGCTCTCAATAGGATGTGAGATTCTCAAGTTAAGAAACTCACAAAGCTGACAGAGATGGGGCCTCATATCGATATGACCTCCATTGGAGAGCATCTAAATTAACTGAGATGGAAGCAAAGAGATCTGTCACCAACCCTCCCGGTCCCTAAGCAGAGCATTTTCAATATTCTCATGGAAATGAAAGCCATTTTAGAAGGCTTAGAAGTCCAGCTATGTTAATGACATTCAAAGCAGGCATTCTCCCCAGAGGAATGTAGAAGCCTTTCCTAAAACACCTACCTGCCCAAAGAAGATGCTTGAATTTCACTTTTAGTCTTCTCAGCTGAATCATATTTAATTGTACAAAAAGTAATACATTGAAGACAAAAATCAAGAGTGAGCTACTCTCTCACTAGATGATAGATAGATAGATAGACAGATAGATGATAGCTGAACAGACAGACAGACAGATAGACAGATAGATAGAAGGACTATTTTTCTACTTCATAAGGAAGGATTTCAGATTTTTCTCTATGGATCCCTGGGTCTTCCCCAGTTCAGAGTGATTTTTTTCTAATAAAAGCCTTTTATGAGTAAGCAACTGTAAGTTCCCAGTGCTAATAAAAAGAAAGATTAAAAACATTCATCTAGGATACCAAATTGTTTGTGAAGTCATGGTGTTTTGTTTTTGTTTTTGTTTTTGTTTTTTTTCTGGTCCCAGAGCTTGAACTGGGCTCTCTTCCTAAACCTCTGTGCTCAAGGCTAGTGCTCTAGCACTTGAGCCACAGCACCTCTTCTGGATTTTTCTGAGTAGTTTATTGGTGATAAGAGTCTCACAGACTTTCCTGCCTGGGCTGGCTTTGAACTGTGATCCTCAGATCTCAGCCTCCTGAGTAGCTAGAATTACAGGCATGAGCCACCAGTGCCACTCAGACATGGCTTTGGAAGCAAGATTCGCAAGGAGCAATATGTTGATAGAACTGGTTGTTTACTTTGTTTTTGTCAATTTGTGACATGATTTTTGGGTGACTTATGTAAATTTTTTAAATATACATCTTATGCATATATATATATATATATCAACCTGCAAAATGAAATTTGGGAGAAATCTGATATTCCTTAATCTAAAGACAAAGGATCATTAAAGTAATTAAGATCAGAAAATCCACCTTGCCCTTGTAATTGTAACCCCTCTGTATGGTATTTTCACAATAATAAAAAAGTAATTAAAAATAAGATCAGAACATCCAAAATTTCAGGCTTGATCCATTTAACTATTAAGTCTCTGAACTGTTTCACAGGCATTATAAATATGCTAAAAATGCTAACATCATATGATTAGGACTTAATCTCAAGGTAAACATGCTAATGCTAGTACTAAGAGCCTCATAGGGGAATGGGGCAGTCTGGTTAAGGATCAGCAATAGTGTTGCACTCCGGTGATCCAGCTACTTAGAAGATAGTACAGATCAGAAGGATTAAGGTTTGAGGCCATCTCAGGCAAAAATTTATAGAAACCTCATCTTAACCAATGTAGCTGGGCATTATCATCCCCACAATATGGGATGTGTATGAAGGAGGATCACAATCCAGTATAACCTCAGTGAAAATTCAAGAATAAATTAAGAAAAATAACTAAAGTAAAATGCATTGGGAAGAGCATGATTCAGGAGATGCAATGCCTGCTTAACATGAAAACCTGAAAAAAGGGGGAAAAGGAAGGAAAATAAAAAAAAATAGAAAAAGCCTGTACCCACATGTACCAGCAATAACTATCTTGCTTGAACCTTATCTAGTCACCCAACTCTACCATCCATCAAATGCCATTAAACTGTGTCTCAACTAATGACACCAAGAACTCAATTTGCTTATCTTTGTATGTATATATGTATTTTGTGCTGGTTCTGGGCCTTGAACTCGGGGCCTGGGTGCTACTCTGAGCTTTTTTGCTCAAGGCTAGTGCTCTACCACTCAAGCCACAACTCCACTTCCTTCTTGGAGGAGGCAGGCAGGCTTAGTTTACTGGAGATAAGAATCTAATGGACTTTCCTGCCCAGGCTGGCTTTGAACTGTGATCCTCAGCTCTCAGCCTCCTGAATAGCTAGGATTAAAGGTGAGAGGCCCACCAGTACCCGCCTATTTATGTAATTATTAAAGTCATGAGTTCTTCTCTACAAAACTAGTATGAAATAAAAATAGCTCTAAAGCATTGAAATCAATACATTGTTCAGTAATAAATACTTTCTTTCTTTTGGTCAGTCCTGGAGCTTGAACTCAGGCCTGGGTACTCTGTTGTCTCAAGTGACACTATTACATTAAATAGGCATTAAATTATAACTTTGTTTTTATTTTTTCTCCCTCCATTTGGCACTTGCCTCTCCTTTTGTTTACTCTCTCCTCTTAGCCTCCCCTCCCCCATCTTTCAGTTAACAGCTTCCTGATATTCATTTAGTTTGTGCATTGATTTTTCTAAGGAATTATACCATCTGAATTTTCCTCTACAAATACCATGCTTGGGTTAATGCATTTACCTACACTTACATTCAACCCTGTTATATGTTTATTTGTACATTCATAAATTAGTTATAGTTTCCACATGTGAGAGAAAACACATGTCATTTGTCTCTCCAGAGAGACAAATCAGTCCCAGACTGATTTACTTAACATAATTTTTTCCCAGAGAACATCTATAAAGAATTTTGTGAACACAATGAGACCAACCAAAGAATAATAGAAGCTAGGCACTGGAGGCTCATGCTTGTAATCCTAGCTACTCAGGAGGCTGAGATCTGAGGATCAAGATTCAATTAACCACTGGACAATGGGAAGTGGTGCTGTGGCTCAAGTGGTAGAGCACTAACCTTGAGCTGAAGAGCTCAGGGACAGTGCCCAGGCCCAGAGTTCAAGCCCCACCGGCGACCAAAAAAAAAAAAAAAAAAAAAGGAGTGGAAGAAGTGGAAGAATTTCTGGAGAATACTGGATTGTTTTGAAAGGTATCTTAGTGGCCTAGAAATTTATCTGGAACAAGCACAAGTGATTTAACAATTAGGCTAAAAATTACATGTAAAGCCAGGTGCCAATGGGTCATGCCTATAATCCTAGCTACTCAGGAAGCTGAGATCTGAAGATCATGATTCAAAGCCAGCCTGGGCATGGATCAAGTGGTAGAGTGCCAGCCTTGAGTAAAAATGCTCAGGGACAGCATCCAGGGCCCAATTCGATTACTGGTACCAGCATATACCACGTGTGTGTGCACACACACAATTATACTTAAAATGTTTCTATAGTATGTATTATCTATGTAAATTGCACATATATTGGCAAAAATGAAAATGGTAGCTGTCTCTGAGTGATAGGACCTAGGATCATTGTCATTTTTTGTTTTGTAGTTTATTCTAAAGTTTTTACAGTTTTTATATGGACAATAAACCATTTTTTCTCTGTATATATTGCGGTTTTGTATTTACTCTTAACAGAAATGTTCTGGTGCGATTGTCTGCCTCTGTAGGCAATGGACCGCATTTTCAGCATATCTTCATGATTGTTGCTATCATTTTATTTGCCCAATGATAAATTCTTGCTACCCTAGAATATTGTCCAAGGATCCTCTAGTGAGATCAACGTTTTCCCCCCAATTTGGCTGCGTTATTTGTTTTGTAAGTCACAGCCTAATTTATAGATGTCTCAAATGCTTCTTTAAAGATATAGATGTTCAACTATGGTGCTTAAGTAAGAACATGGACTGGAGTCTCATTAGGTTCCATAAAGACTTGAGAAAAACACTGCACCTGGACCAAATACCAGGTGAAAATTTAGCTCTTGAGTACTTATTGTCCTCCTTGGACAAGAAATACCTTCCCAAACTCATCTTGTTCACCTGAAAACATAAGTATTATAACCTCCATTGTAGTATTCATGGGCCAATTACTTATATAATGACACCATCAGTAAATATTTTCCAACTCCCACACCAAACCTTTATTTTCCCTCCTTCCACGGCAGTTAGAATGTATATTTCTTGGACCTTCATTCCTACCTACATGATTTAGGACACTTTGGGAATGACTCTTCATCTGAGTTCTTAAGTCTCCTCTATGGGCTTCTTTATGTAATTGTGTGATGGAACTCCCTCAGATCAGTAAGTGATGAATGCTATGTAGAGATCCTTTTGCTCATTGTTTTCAAACACCTTTTTCTGCCATTCTACCCAAACATGTCTCTTGCTCACCATTTGCACTTAATCTGAAGAAACAGCTTACACATCATTTTTCTATCTGTCCAAGTGTCTCCCATCATTCTGGGTAAACAGAATGCTGGAAGTGTATACTTGGTAAGTGGCTGTAATGGGACCCTAAATTCTGTAATATTTTGTCATTTTTCATGGTTTTCTAAAACTCTTCAGTCATTTTCACGGTTTTCTAAAAAAAAGGAAAAATCAATATCACAGAAACAAGAGGCATCTCTTTCAGTGTGCTTGACATGGATGATGATGAATGGCTTCCAACATAAACTCCAGTGTCCTGTGAGATGCAGTGATTTGAACCAACGCTGTGTGATATGCGCTGTCATAGTTTTTAAGGACATGTGAGGTCTGGTTTGTGAAATAATCATAAGGAAACCAGGCAGTTGTAGTGAAAAAAATGAGAAAGAAATTGATAGCACTGAACTCTAAAAAGTCTGCAGAGTAAGAAGCCAGAGTAGGAGATATGTAGTTTAGAAAAAGGGATCAATTCCTTTTGAATCTGTCTATCCTGCAGTTTGTTTCCTTGTTCAAATTCACTAAAGACCCCCAAAACAGCTGGGTGAAATCTGGAATAATATAGAGTTACTGTTAATGTGTTTAAATTAAGCTCAATTTTAATCTTTCTTTTTTCTTTCTTTCTTTTTTCTTTCCCCTAGCCTTTTCTGCTTATTTGCTTCAAAAGGTTTCAGGGGCAGTGATGTGAATTCTTCTGCATATGCTTGATAGATTTCAGGCTTTGTGAAAAGCAATATGCCTGCTGATTTTGGAGAGTGAAAAGACGGCTCTTACTGTGGTGTTCAGATTTGGTTTGTCTGAGAGTAGTGACTCCTGTAGGCCATTATTTCCACCAGGCAAAAGACTTGTCTAATTAGAGTAGTCCAACAGGTGGTTTGAACCAGGTCTTTCTTCTCTTGGCCTTAATACAACAATAACAACAAGAAAAAAAAAACGTATGTTTCAGTGAGAAGAGTTATTCTAGCTTGTCATCAAGGCTCACAAGTTAATTTTCAATATACTGCATTTTGAAGGAGGTTTTTTAATATTAGAAGATGAATGTTAAGATGTCACCAGGAGCTGCAATTTCTTTCCTGACTTGATTGAATGGCATTGTGTAAACACCTGTATTGTTTCCCTACCCCCAGTTTTTCCTTCTCTAAAAATTCTGGAGAAAGCACCAGAATCAAATAGAATTTATTTATACAAAAGCTACATTATTCAAGCTTAGGCTCAAGTACAGAATATTTAAATTTAATATCTCACTTTTTCTTCACAAAGATGTGAACGTGGCCCCAATGACTGAGGACATGGGTTAAAAACAAATCGCTTTATAATCTCTAAGAGTCTTTCATTGTGAAAAACCTTACCTGAGATATTCCTAGTTTTAATATTTTTTGTCATTTTTTTCCTCTAAGGAAAATCAAGTGCCTCTAAATACATACATGATTTTAAATTCTATGAAATATTTATATGTGACATTCCCTTCCCTTCTTTTATCTAGTTTATAGAAAGAAGAATTAATTGTCACTCAACCCCTTCAGTTTTGTATTTGTTCCTGGAAAACTGTTAGTATTTGTATCTATAGATTCAATTCTCCTGTACAGCTTTAATGAAACTTGGTTCAAAAAAATCAGACATACCAAACAGATGACTAAGAAGCTATTTGCTCTTATTTTTTAAAAAATCTACATCTTACAGAATAATTTGCACAAAAGTTTACAGCAGCCATTGTGTGTTGAGAACATGAGTTTGTATTAAAGCATGCAATTATTATATCAAAATTCTATTACATTAGCCTAGTTACCTAGGAAATTATGGTTTTTAAAAAAACAACTTCAATATGCTTTTTCTTTTCTTTTTTGACCTATGTAAAAGCTGAGAAATAATGTTGTTTCTGGAACATTAGAACTGGAGGGAGTTAGAAATAGTTGAGTGAAGCTGTGTATTGATTTGGATCTGTAGATGGGGAGAAGTTGTTCAGCATTGTTTTTACTTTTACAGTTAATTTACTCTTTCTTTTGTGTGTGGGGGGGACAGAGAGAGGGAGGGGGGAGAGAGAGAAAGGGAGAGAGAGAGAGAGATAATTTGGTATAAGAAATTGGCTAAAGTTTGCTGGCCAAAGAATGATGGAAGAAACAAATAAGGAACTTTATATGTGCTTTTCAATGGAAAACAACAAGAAACTATCCACCACCAACAAAAACATGGTGCCATTTGCCAGGCATAGTGGCTGGGGTCTATAACCCTGGCTCTCTGAATGCTGACGCAGGAGGCTTGCCAGCCTGGGCTGAGTGAAACAAGCCACTTAAAACATATGACAGCGTACAAAGATAAGTGTAACAATTTGAAATATTATTTAGCATTTGGTGTTTATTTGCTTAGAAACAATAAAAACAAAACAAGGATCATGCAATCCGCCCTCACCGCTGCTTCTTCTAACCTCGGAATCTGAGATGCCCCTGTACCTGGGGCCATCCTCTCCCCTAATTTAGGCACACCAGATAGAATCTGTCAAGGGAAGGAAACAGGAGAGTTTTTACCAGACCGAGGACAGTTTTGTCAAGGATAGAGGCAAAGTGTCCACACCGCTGTCTCTGATGATAAAAAAGAATCATGTTCAGGAATGCTGAATATGAAGCACCCGGGTCAAAGCAGAAGACAGCGTTTTGGAGGAAAGGCATGATCGCAGGGATTCCTCTAGCTGAGGCTAGAGGTCGCCTGCAGGGCCCCTGCACACTCTCTTAGGATCTTTTGAAATCTGATCATTTGATAAAAACAAAACAAACAACAACAAAAAAATCCTTTCGAAAAAGTGCTATTCACTGGGCTGTCAGCATTCAGCAGCACCAAACTAAGGCACTAATTAAATGGTGTTGGGCTCAAAACTGAGTTTCTTCTTTAATCCCAATGCTTTGGGGCTAATACAGAAACTAATTTCAAACGTTTGAGGGGAGCCTTTTAGACAACACAAAGAAGACAAGACACATTTATTACTTTTTTTTAAAATTCAACTTTTGTTTTCGCTTTAACTTACAGACACCGTCCGTGAGCCATTTTGCTCAAGACTAGCACGCTGCCTCTTTGAGCCACAGCTTTACTTCCAGAGTTTTGGTGATTAATTGGAGTCTCATGAACTTTTCCTGCCCAGGCTGATTTTGAACCACTATTCCCAGCTCTCAGCCTCCTGGGGAGCTAGGATTTATAGGCATGAGCCAAATGATACCTGGCTCAAAAAAAATTTTTTTATTAGTTTATTTTTCATCACTAGAGGAAGGTGGAGGAGAGGTCCGTTTCTATCCATGAGCAAGAGAATCCCAGCCGTACTTAATTATGGGCCAAGGAAATAATTGTTAATGACTGCAGGCAGAAAGGCCAAAAGCTGGCTCTACCTTTTCTCTTTGAATCACGCTGGCGAGAGGGAGGGACGCTTTTCTGCTCCCTAAATCTTCTGCAGAGGGCCGGAGCTCCAACCCCTCCCCCCCCCACGTGGCCCCCCAGTTTGCAGGCGAAGGTAAGCATGCGCAGAAAAATGGAATCTTGCGACCCAGAAATCAGCGGGGAGTCCTCTGACCGCTTTCCCCAGTCCTGTGAGGTTTGGCTAGAGCAGGATTGACCTGGGGGGCTTTATACGAAGTTGTTCTTTGTGGGGCCTCTTGACCTGAGGGTGTCGATGCGTCTCAGACCAGCGCCCAGGCCCTTTGGAGTCGTCTGCTCTCCTAGCACTCCAGTTTTGATGAACAGTGGAACTCACAGTGTGATCCTTTTGGACTTACTAGGTGTACCGATCGCGAGTCCGGAGCCTGGCTTCTGTTCCCGGCGGTCCCCACCACTGGGGCACAGCTTTAGCGCCAGTGCTTCGGCCTCTCCAGCCCTTCTTACTTCAGCACAAAGCATTTGGGGTGCATTGCTTTCTTTGGTAAAGCCCTGGATGGGTCAGAGTGAAATCTCTTTGCTTTTTTTTTTTTCAGGAGCATTGCAACACAAAGGGTTTAAGGGGGGAAATTGTTAAAAGGAAGCCCTTTTCTCTTTAGGCTGAATGCAGTGGGGGAGATTAAAACTTTCATTTGAGATTTTGTGGTATTCATGGCAGTGGGGCTGTGAATAGGGCCGTGAAAGCCCCCAGCGCTGGTGTGTGCCCTTTTATCTCTGGCACATCTTCAGACCCAGGTTGTTTTGCACTTGAAAGAAGGGAAAGGGGAGAATGTGGGATTTTGACAGCTGATATTGGCCTCTGAACTCTTGATGGGGATTTTCTAATTAACCCCAAGTAGGCATCAGGTGGCCAACTCTGTCAGAGAGGGAAGAAAGTTTTCCACTCAGATGACTCTGACAGGTCATTCCCTCCTAACATTTAAAGTTAGGAAACTCAGAATTTCTGAACACGTAATCTAAAATTCTGGATGTTGGGTTGTGGGAAGCCTGGGATGACACTGGTTCACTGAGGTTGTTATGCACTAGCTCTGTATCACTATCCTGGTTAACTGAGGTTGTTATGTATCACTGGTATTGAACACTCAGAAGAAGAAAACTAGGTGCCTAAGGCTCAGAGAAAATGTGCTATTCAAAACTAAGATCAGCTTTAAAAAAAATCATGGGTGGTGGAGAGCTTTGTGTTTTAATATATTGTCTGGACTAGAGATTCTTGTTGCTTATTTCTAATTCTAGTTCAAACCTTGGCAAGCATTGGCAAGACTTTACTATACCACACGTGTGCTGAAATACACCCATATGGTTTTAATGGAAGCACGTCCAGTGTAAGAAATGGTACGCAATGATCTATCAGAGTTTGTAAGTTTCTAGGAGAGAGAGCATGCTCAATAGCAGAACTAGAAGTCTTAAGAAAAAACAAAACATTTCCATGATGAGCCTCCAGGTTCTCAGCCCCCTGGGGATTCCAGTCCAGTTTCATGCAACGCTGTCTCTGGAAGCTGGGTTTAGAAGGGCCACTGCCAGGTGGTTCCTGGCACAGAAGATTGTGTCAAGATCTATGGGCAGTGTTTCTCAGGCCACTCTAAGGGTTACAGAAAAGTAAGGACTTGCTTTTAAAAATGTTTGTCCATCGGTGTACATATTACATCAAAACTCCAACATGTAAGTTTGATACTGCATATATTCTCTCCCTATATATTAACATATATACTTAACCCCAAAAAACACAAAACAAAAAAAAACCCTCCAAAAAACAAAACAAAACAAAAACAAAGTAAAACAAAAAACAACTCTAGATAAAGTTTTAAATTTTTTTTTTTTTTGGTCCAGTAGTGGGGCCTGAACTCTGGGCCTGGGCGCTGTTCCTCAGCTTCAGCTCAAGGCTAGCACTCTACCACTTCAGCCACAGCGCCACTTCCGGCTTTTTTCTTTTTGCTTACGTGGTGCTGAGGAATCGAACCCAAGGCCTCGAGCATGCAAGGCAAGCGCTCTACCACTGAGCCACCTTCCCAGCAAAGTTTAAAATATTTTTGAAACACCAAATTTCAAGGGTTGCAATTAAATGTAGGAACTTTTATTTATTTTTTCTTTTCTTTCTTTCATTTTCTTTCACTCTCTTTCTCTTTCTTTCTCTCTCTCTCTTTCTTTCTTTCTTCCTTCTTTCTTTCTTTCTGTTCTGGGGCTTGAACTCAGATCCTGTGCACTGTTCCTGAGCTTTTTCACTCAAGGCTCTAACACTCTACTACTTTGAGCCACAGTGCCACTTGGGGTTTCTGGTGGATAATTGGAGATAGGAATCTCACAGACATAACTGCCTGGGCTGTCTTCAAACCATGATCCTCAGATGTCAGCCTTCTGAGTAGCTAGGATTACAGGTGTGAACCACCAGCATCCAGCTTGGCCTTTAGTTCTTGATCCTCCCGCCTTATCCTTCATGGTGCTAGGATTCCTCACATCTGACAGCATTTAGGCAGATATTGGAAATGGTGCAAGGTGTCTGGGAAAGAATTTAGTCTCTACTGGCAAATGATCATCTCTCTTCCCATCCCTCAACTCCCCTTTTTACCATCATCTGACCCCAGATAGTATGGCCATCTTCTGAGCTCACTGGATAGATCCAACTGTATGACCCTCAGCCCTCAGCCTCATACTTCATCTCTGGGCTGCCTTGTTTGAGTTTTCTCTGTGGCCTTCCAGATTCTAACCATCAAATGAAAAGGCTGAACCTGATATATTCTTAGGTCTTTTCCAGATCTCAGATTTCTTTATTTTAATCAGGTAAAAATATAGCTTCCTGATTATAACAGGAGATGGGCATTAAGCCAGCAACTTTAAGTCATATTAAATTCTTCACCAAGAGAAAGGCAGATTTAGCCAATGCGTTATGCTTATTTCTATACAAATTGAATTAGTGGGACTTGAAAGGGTCACCTGCTGGAGCTGGCCAGAGAGATAAGTGAATGATTGCCTGGGAAAGTGGAGCTGAATCTTTAGTCCTGTCTGTAGAATTTTGTTGTTGTTGTTGCTGCTGCATGCTTACCAACCTATTAGTGAGCTCAGTGAGGCAGTGTTAGACATGGGGACAATTTGCACACATCCTTCAACCAGTACTTACACTTAAAGAAACAAAGCTGGAAATGATAGCTGATGTTTCATGGCTGTGACTTATTGAAGAGTGAAAACAGGGGTTATACAAAAAAGAAAGAAAAAAGAAACCAAAAAAATCACATAATACATTAAAAACAACAGCGACAAAGATAAAACCTCTTGTGTCCCTATCTTGGGGTTCATTTTGCTCAGCAGCATCTTATATGGTCATATTACATAGCAGCATATAACTTTTTAAGGTCACTCAGTCTCTGTTTCTCCCTCCCTTGCCCCTTTTCCTACCTTATGTTAGTTTTACAATAATTTCATTTTACAATAATTACATGATTCCAATTCAAATCAACTTTTGCTTCAGTCCAAGGCTGTGTGCTATCTGGTTTGCTCTACTGCTTCTCAGGTCCTTGATCTAACGAAGTTTTGTGCATATTTGGTTGCACTAAATCATTGGTTCTCAAAATGTGATCTCTGGGATTGAGGGAATAGCTCAGTGATAGAGTTCTTACTTTGCATTAAGCACTCCTACACACAGATCTTTTAAATCCCAATAGTTTCATAGACTCCTGTATAGGCTTATAATTATTTTCACAATAATACTAAATGTTAGGTACAGTTTACCAGAGATGACATGGCATGCCAATTGCAACAAATTGAATGCAGAAGCAGGTAGAAAAATTAGCTATCTTTTGAGGAGATAAGGAGATAGACACAAATGCAAAAGAAAGAAAGAAAGAAAAAGTACTCCACTCTCTAATGTTTTGTCTTAGAAATAGCAGGGTTTTTTTTTTGTCTTGGAAATATAGTTTTTTCCTAATTATATTATTATTTTAAGTTATGGCTTTTTAGAGATGGACTCATCAAATATTTTAAAATTTTTTCAGTTTCCAGTTCTTATATCTAATACAGTAATAACTGACAGATCCGTCCCATGTAAACAAAATCTCTTTCAAGTTCTAATTAATTTTTAAGAATGCAAACAGGTCCTGAGGCCAAAAGAGAAGAGGGAGGTGTGACCATTTGAGATCTAAGTGATGAGAGTTGATCAGGCCATAGGGATGGGCCACAGCCTTCAGAAGATGTGGGATGAGATGACATGGAGTAATTCAGGATCCACGCTGAGGCAGCCTGGCAGGTTTTTGCCATTATTTTTCTGTTTCTGTTGTAGAGATAAGATCCTAAAAGGCCATATGTGAGGGATATAGAAAAAGATCCATGTTCTATGATCATGGAGAAGCTGAAGAAGGATTGGAATTTGGAGGGTGACCCCCGGCTTACAATCAAAGCAGATGTTAAAGATACAGTTGTAAGTTTGGGTGTCCAAGAATGAGGAGTGGAAAGATGCCTTCCAGAATTCTAGCTTATAGAACCACAGCAGCTAGGGCAGAGACCTTACCTATGTTCACGAAGGCTTGTCAGTAGCACAGCACTAACAACTGTCCCAGAACATGTGTGCTTTTTACTTTTTCTGTTTGTGTGTGTCAGTCCTGGAACTAGAACTCAGGGAGTGAGAGTATTATCTCTGAGGCTTTTGCCCAAGGTTAGTGCTCTACAACTTGAGCTTCAATTCTATTTCTGGCTTTTTTGGTGGTGAATTGTAAATAAGAGTCTCACCAACTTTCCTGCCCATGCTGGCTTCAAATTGCAATCCTCGGATCACAGCTTCCTGAGTAGTGAGCCCCTCCACCTGTGGTTTGTTTTGGTCGGACATGGGGCCTGAACTCTGGGCCTGGGCGCTGTCTCTCAGCTCTTCAGCTCAAAGCTAGCACTCTACCACTTGAGCCACAGCGCCACTTCTGACATTTTCTGCCTCTGTGGTGCTGAGGAATCGAACCTAGGGCCTCAGGCATGCAAGGCAAGCGCTCTACCACTGAGCCACCTTCCCAGCCCCACCAGTGCTTTTATTCTACTAGATAAGACATTTTCCTTCCTTTCCTTTGTTTTCTTTCCTCTTAAACCTCATCCAGTAAAAAGCAGGAGAGAAGTGGACACACTTCCTGTTAAGGGTGTGCTAAGGTTAGAATTCAAAAGCCATTTTTCATTGAGCAAAACTTCTTGGCAGCCCTCCTTAATCAATTATGATGGTGCTGCTCTGTGGTGCTCGGTTTGTCCTGGTATAAACAAGTGCCTAATGAGGCTGGTAATAGGTCAAGATTTACAGAGTGGGCATGTCAGAGGGGGACACAGCAGTGGTGGGGTGGCTCCTCTGATCCCAATAGCTAAGGAGAGAAAGAGGTGACTTTGGCTTCCTTGGCCTTCAGGGCTTGGCTGGTTATGGTTGCCCAGGCATGAGCTGGAAGAAGGAAGCAGTCATGGTGGGTCTGATGGGTGCTGGTCTTGTAATAACAAGCCTAATCAATCTTACTGACACTTCTTCTTTCAACTGTTGCTGTAACAAATTGTTTCTTTGCTGAAGTTCAACCAAACTATAAGTTGTGTGTGTGTGTGTGTGTGTGTGTGTGTGTGGTTGGAGGACAGGGTGTGACTGTTGGTTATGGCCACATGCTACCTTGTAGGCGCCTATCGATTAGTGGCTGTCAGGAGAAAAACTAGTTTTCTATTTCCCTTATGTTAATCTCATTTAATTTTAAATTCAGAATGGGAAAGGGTCTTATAATTATCCTGATCTAAAGCACTCTTTTAAGCTGCATATACTGTTCCCTCCCTGCCTGAAGGTCATGCAGTCCTTCACTGACCTATTCTCCATCTAGGAAGATGGTAGTAATGTGGGGTGTTGGCCAGGAATATCCTGATGATGGGATGGGTTCCACTCCATTCTCTGGGAGCTCTGTGATCAAGCATGACCACTACTGACTGACCTTTGTGAGAACTTTAAAGAACAGAGTCCCCAGCAGCTAGAAGCATGGATTTCAGACCAGCGCTTCCATTTACCCTTGTTCAGTGCACAGGCAACACACAGAACAAAAGGTACAGCCGTGCTCTGTAGCCCTGGCACATAGTAGACACTAGGTAAAGGTCTGATGGATGTTTGCCTTCTGGGACACAAAATCATCTAATCTCATTATCATGACACCAAACATAGACAAGCTCTAACCCTGCCCCTCTTCGCTAGAGGCTCCTTCCTTAATTCAGAGGCCACCTACTGCTACCATCTCCTGCCAGTCCCAATGGCTGCTTCTCAGTGAATCCTTTGGCCATGTATCTCATTTCCTTATTGTCTTTTTGACTGGAACACAGTTCAGTGTGTCCATGATTTCTTGAAAGTAACATTCACTTACATCCATTTACTTCATTTCATACCACTTTCTGACATTGCTCACTCAGGGGGTATAGTAATATATATTGCTTATCCACATAATTTTTGATCAAAAATTTGCTTTTATGGTATTTTTTAAGATTGTGAGAGAAATAGAATTTTGTCCATATTCAGTTTTTTCCCCCAGTCTTGGGGCTTGAACTCAGGGCCTGGGCACTGTTTCTGAGCATTTGTGCTCAGAGTTAGCACTCTACTGTTCTGAGCCACAGCTCCACTTCTGGCTTTTAATTGGAGATTAGAGTTAATTGGCGATAAGAGTCATGATTTTTTTTGCCTGTGTTGGCTTTGAACTGCGATCCTCAGATCTCAGCCTCCTGAGTAGCTAGGATTATGGGTGGGAGCTACCAGCACCCAACTTCAAGACAGCATTTTAATAGCTTCTCAGGGTCATCTAGGAGTAGACACAATGACACATCAGGCCACTGTCTCTCTTCTAATTCTCTATGCACATGTGCTTTGTCTATCCATTAGTTGTCTTTGTTTTTCTGGCTCATGTAGCAGAAAATAGGCATTGAGAATCCCTGAGTTACTTTATGGTACAACTTTTTTAACTTGAGAGAAACCCAATGAACCCCTGGAGGCTGGAGGTTGGTAACTCATTGCAAGCTGGGTATACTCATGGGACCCATGAAGGTATGTCCCATGAGACTATAACAGCTTCTAAGGTGATCTTACAGATGCAGAGCAGAGAGAGAATGTTCATTCTCAATAAATATTCACTGTATACCCTTTGTACACCCACACTAATTTAGATATTGACCAGTTAACAGTAAGCAAGCCAACTGAATTACTACGTTCTTAGTGACTCCATTACAGTGAGGGAGATAAGTCATTTGCTGGGAGCCAAACAGACACTGCAATTATGAAGTGAGTAATTAATATAAATAAATGGGGTAAAGGAAGCCTGCTTTTAAGAAGTGTCATTTAAACTACAGGTTGGAGGATGACAACAAATGGGCCTTGAGGGCTGAGATAAATGCCTTCCAGGCTCCTCCAGGAAGCAGGGTAGGTAAGTGGAATGGTTCTGAGTTGTTGGTGGAAGGGCGGTGGGGGTGGGGGTGGCAGGTAGGGGTGGAGAAAACCAGAAACAAGACCTGTATGAATAGAAGTGTGAGGTGAGTGAGAACGAATATGTTCTGAGATGACGTTGGACAGGAAATTCTGAAACGTGCAGGTCATGGTGCTCCAAACAATGTCACTGAAGGATTTTGAGAAGGCTCCGTGTTGGCCTGGCCCAGGAGCTATGGGCCACCTGGATTGGAGAGAGACGGGAAAAGGGAGTTCTGTCACTTAGTGGTTTTGAACTAGATTGATACTGGTAGAAATCCCTTAGGGGTACTCGTATGAAAGCTGAAGGAAAAGAGAAAGAATCTACAATGTTTTCTTGTCCTGGAGAGCTGGGACAGAGATATAGATTGAGATGGAATGGGGGAAGTCCATATGTCCTTTCCTATCCCTAGTGCTGGGATGTGTGTGTAACATCCAAATGGAGTTGACAAGAAGACACTCCAATATAGTAATGTGTGGCATTTGCTTAGCAGGCAAGGAATAGTGGCAGAAGCAGAAGTTTATACTTCCTTCACAAGGCATTCCAATTTTGTCTCATAAGTAGTTACTACTGCAACTGGAATAATCACCCTTTATCCAAATTTGCTTTACTGAGGTACTTAAAAAATAAAAATGAATTCTTGATTTAAGACTGTTGATTTCTTCTTAGTGTTCATCTTTCTAGAATCCCCACTTTCCATTATTAGACTACATAGTCAACGCATAACTGTTTCTTCTACTTTGAGAAATAGCCAACACCTGAGTTAACTTGGTATCCTAATCTAACCATTTGTTACCTTAAGATTACCTTTTTCAAAGATCAGGCAATGAAGTACCAGTCTGTATATAAATTTGGGGAAATCCATTTCCAGTGAGATAATTATAGTGGCTGATTGTCAAAAGGCTTTGGATTTTCCCCTTGGAGATGTTTTGTGGTTCTTCCTATCCAGATTTAGATTTTGTTTTCCTGCCCACCAAATTTAAGTTAGTTCAGTATCTTTGGCCAGCAGAATAAGGTAAAGAAATGTTAAGGCAGTTCTGAGACTAGACCTCAAGAGACTTTGATTATTTTTTTAAATTATTATTTCTCTCCTAACTTTTCCACTGCTGTGCAAATGAACTTGGACTAGTTGTTTGGAGGATGAGCACCATGTAGAGCAGAGCTGAGTCATGCTAGCCAAAGCCACTCTAGACCAACCAACCCATAGTTGACAGAATATCTGGACTGAGTTAGCCTAGCCAATATCAGCAAAATTTCTTGCAGATAAGTCAAATTCATGTTAATTAGAAAATAGAAGTAACAATTTTATTTACTAAGCAGTAATAACTAACTGATATGTAGCTTTAGACCTTAAGAGATAGTACTAAAGATGTAGGCTGAATTTTCTATGATTGGCTAAACCAACACTTCTTCAGTTGCTTGAGGCTTTAATACAGAATGTATTAGAAGCATGCACTACCTTGAACATTAATTATGACTGTTAATAGCTCACATACAACTGATATTTAAATGCATTCTATTGAAAAGCATATATAGGGAAGCATTGGGTTAATGTTACCTTTTAAACTCTGGTTTTGGTGATGCCTGTCACATGACCATCTCAAATCTTAATATTATGGCAATATAATCACATTGTTTTGCTCTTTAAGTACAAGGATTCCAATTTGGCTCCTTCTTGGAGAGCAGAAAATTACTGAAATGATACTAATGAAACAGTCACTGGCTTACATGCTCTTCAAAATATCTCAATTATTTGTGACATTCTCTGTTTTCTTTTGACCTTTCTACATAGATATCTACTTGGCATATCATACAAAGTGATGTTTTTCAGCAAAGAGGGAAGAAAATGTTCACCTGTTGTAAAAAGCTGCCACCAGGATCCTGACACAGGCAAAGACTCTTTCTCTCATCACCATATCATTTCCCTGAACAGACTGTAATTTCATCAATTTTCCATGCTTACGGTCATGAATGCTTGACATTACCATATCTTAGTGTTAACAAAAAAGGAATTTCATGGCTTCAGTTTTCACTTAAAGGCAGGGAAGGCGTGAAGACCTCATCAGAAATATGGTGTGTCACGTGTTGGCACACATGGCTCAGGGTTAGGCTTTCCTTTGCTCTCTCTTCTTCTCATGGGTGCCAGTGGTAGATGTTCATCCTCACCCTCCTAGCCTCTTACCCAGTCTCCTTGGGCAACAAAGAAGTCACAGTCTTTTTCCACAGCCAGTGCCATGATACTTGCAATGACAATGCTTAAAAATTTTAGGCTCTTATTTTAGGGTTAGAATAGAAGCCATTTGTGGGGAAAATGTTTAGGTAGTGCTTGTAATAATATATTTTTCTTTGCATTTTCTAGATCATAGTGCATTTTGAAATTAAATAAATGCATATTTTTTTCTTTAAAATCTGTAAATGTAAGTCATGTTAAAAAAAACCCTAAGTATTGCAAGAACTCTCACATTGGAGAAGTTCTTCTTCTACCTTAAAATTATTTTTGAATCTGCTATTGACTAGCTGTTTGACTCAGAACAGATTTACTTAGTTATCCAGTGTCTGTTGCTGCTCTGTCTCAGTTTTCTAGTATTTTTAAATGATTGTGTTAGCCAAACTTTGTCCACTGTGACAAATACCTTAGAAAACATCTTAAGCAGAAAAATTACTTCAGAAGTGTCAGCTCATAGTCTATGGTGAGGTTGAAAGTCATGATGGAGGGAGCATGTGGCAAAGGCTATTGTTTTATGGTAAGCAGACAATAGAGAGTATGGCAGAAAAGGTGCCTAGAATAAGAAGCAGCTGCCCCCTGAGACACCTCCAGTGACCTTCCTCTACTAGGTTCTGTCTCCTAATGTTTTCAGCAACTTCTAAAGTTGTACTATCAGCTGGGAACTAAGCTTTTGATATACAAGTCTTTTGGGAGACACAAAGGAGTTATAATTCCATAAATCAGGTTATGAGTACAATGCTTCTTGGTCATTCTCCCCCATTTTCTACCTTCTGTCCCTACGATAGTTCAATTTAGCAAGATTGTTGTAAGGCTTCAGGTTTAGGTAAATATAAAATATTTAGATCAGTGCTTGCTATGTATAAGTAGTTAATATTATTAAGAAGTTAATACTCTCCAAAACAGTCTAAAGGATAAATGTAATTCTTATTGAAATCTTGAAGTTTTTTTTTTCCAGAAAAAAGGCCATTCTTAAATTCCTATGAAATCTCAAAGGACCATAACCAACAAACACAGTCATGAGCAAAGAAAAAAGAATTTGGAGACTCATACTTTCTGATTTTAAATTTTACTATGAAGCTTTAATAATCAAAATAGTATAGTGCTGTTATAAGATAATGTTGAGACAATGGGTAAAAATAGAAAGCCAAGGAATAAGTGCTCACATTTGTAGCTAAGTGATTTTCAACTTTAATTCCATTTAATGGGAAATAAGTCTTTTCAATAAGTGGTGCTGAAAAATCTGATTCTCTACATGCAAAAGAATAAAATTGGACTCTTATAACATATAAATAATTCATTCATAATGGATCAAAGACCTAAATATAAAAGCTAAAACTATAAAACTCTAACAAGAAAACATAAGGGGAAAGTTTTATGACATTGGATTTGGCAACCGTATTATGAATATTAAAAAGGGAACCCTAAAGCATGAACACAGCTGGGTGTTGGTGGCTCATGACTGTAATACTAGCTAGTCAGGAGGCTGAGATCTGAGGACTGCAGTTCGAAACCAGCGTAGGCAGGGAAGTCCATGAGACTCTTATTTCCAAATTAAGAGAAAAATCCAGAAGTGAAGCTGTGACTCAAGTAGTCGAGTATTAGTCTGGAGCCAAAGGAGCTCAGGGATAGTGCCCAGTCCCAGAGTTCAAGCCCCAGGATAGGCAAAACAACAAAAAGCATAAACACCAAAATAATAAAAGGAGAAGCTGAATTTCATAAAAATGAAAATATTTATATAAGCAAAGTACCTTACCAATAGAACTAAACGATTACCTTCACAATGGGAGACAAATCACATATCCAGAAAAAGTGTATATAGAAAACATAAAAGAACTAAAATTCAGCAACAAAATATACCAACAACGCAACTTAAAATTATGCAAAACACTTAAGTAGATTTTTCTCCATCAAAGATATTTAAATGGCTAAAATGCCAACATTATGGATCAGTAAGGAATGCAAATCAAAACCACAGTGAGCTATTCCTGTATTGCATCCATTAGGATGACTTTCGTGGATGGTAAAAATATGATGGTGTGCATGTATACACACACACAAGCTTGACAAAGATATGCAGATGTGCAAACTCTTGTACATTACTGGTAGGAGTGGAAAAAATGGTATCATCACTGTGAATCATATCACCAAGAAATCCTACTTCTAGGTAGATTTCTCAAGCAAGAATTTGAGCCAGTTTTTACAACTGCTTTATTCACAAGCCAAAATGCGGAAGCAGCCTAAGAACCCATGCATGGATAGATAGAAAAGCACAATGGAATATACATTGTTCTTACAATAGAGTGAAATTTCTGTATATAACATAGATGAATCTTAAAGACATTTTTCTAAGTAAAGGAAATGAAAGACAAAAGAGCAACTACTAATTATATGAGGTATCTGAGATAATCAAACTCACAGAAACAGAAAGTATACCAGTGGATGGATACCAAAGGGAGAGGAGGGGGGCGGGAAGGAGAGAAGGGGGGATATTATAAATATTAGGGAAATAGTATTAATCTGGGCTGCTGGAGTTACAACACTGACTATGTAATGTCGCTCAACTGTGTACTTGAAGTGGTTAAAATGACAAACTTTATGTTATATATATTTTACTACAGTTAAAAAGTGGAGGCTTCTACATGTTTCTTAAGTATAAGCAACAACAGTCTTAGAAAAAAAAGGAAATGTCTTCCCATCTGATTTTATTAAACCTATCATTGTGAGAAAGTGAAACTTATTAAATTTTTAGATGATTGTATTTGAAAAAGAGCAAGGGCAAGGAGTAAAAAGTCATCTTCTCTTCTTTGATGCTACTGCTAGCCTACTTTTCTCTGTGTTTCAGATAGTCTCTGTATCCTCTCTGCTCTCATCTGATACAGAGTTAAATTCACTAGTCTCTTTCTGGGTATTGACTTTCTACTAAGGCCATTCAGTAAATTTTCACTTCAGAAATTGTAGGATTAAGATAAAAGCTTCTTTTTTGTTATTACTAATTCAATTTGTCTCCTTATTGTATTGATGTTTTTCATTAAACCCTTGAACACATGTACAGCAGTTGTTTTTAAGTTCTTTTTCTACTTCTATTATTATTTTTAAAAATATATTTGGGTTGATTCCAATGATTTTTCTTGCTATAGTCTCTGGGTTGTATTTTCCTACTTCTTTCAAACCTAGAAATTTAAAAATTAGGTTGTGGATATTGCTAAATCTCTGAAGCTCTGAGTATCTCTTCTTCTTCATTTTTTTTTTTTTTGTGCTAGTCATGGGGCTTCAACTCAGAGCCTGGGCACACTTTCCCTGAGTTTTGTGGGGTTTTTTAAATTGTTGTTGTGGGGTTTTTTGTTTTGTTTTGTTTTGCTCATGGCTAGTGCTCTACCACTTGAGCCATCGCTCCACTTTTTTTTTTTATTGGTGGTTAATTAGAGATGAGAGTCTCGTAGACTTTTCCTGCCCAGGCTGACTTCAATGAACAATCCTCAGATTTCAGCCTCCTTAATAGCTAGGATTACAAGCAGGAGCCAGCAGTGCCCTGAATTATTTTTTCCTCTTAATGACTGTTGAGTTTAATGCTTATAGGTAGTTAATCTGACAGATCAGTTATGCCCTGTTAAGTCTTAAGATGCTTTATTAAGGCATACTAGGGAAAAACCTTTACTCTTAGGCTAATTTATCCTTATTACTAAGATGTTCCCTTTTGGGGTCATTATTTTTTTGGGGGGTCATTATTAATTGTTCTTGGTTTTCTATCAGATCTATCTACTCTGGAGATCCTAGATGCTCTATCTCCTGTGTTCTGCAGAGGATTAAGCTGAGATTTGCTGAGACCTGTAGAGCCTCAACCTGTGTGTGTACAGCTTAGTATTCAGCGTAAAACTCATGAAACTGCTTCATACTGCCCTGGTATGAAAAGAAATGCTGCTTTATAAAGAAGTTATTTCTCTTTAAACTGGAGAGTATAACCATGCGTGGGCTCCGTGAAGCTCAGAGCGGTGTAAACGTCACTTATGCAAAATGTCATGGATGGCTTTTTTTTTTTCCAGTGCAGTTGCCAACAAATTCTAGCTGTCTCCACCTCCCTGAATCCTGACTTCTGTCCCCTCTGTTCAATCAAAGTACTGTGCTCTGCTTATATTCTCCATGTCCTTATGAAAGTTTGCAAAATATTTGTGGGAGAAATCATAGGCATCCTCAGTCTTGGGCTGTGTGTGTGAAATAGTCTGATGTGTGAAATAGTCATTTTCATTGCATTGTCTAGTTTTTGGCTAGTGGACAGTAAGGAATAATTATTTTCCTTTCCAATTTTATCTTCAAAGGCCATGGGACACTTTTCTTTATGTCTATTGGAAGGGTGATTATATAATTGATTGTCTAAACCTGGGCACAGAATGTGTAAACTGGAACTCTACACGCGAAGTGGGACATATGTCGCCCCTTTGAAGGTGATATTCTGTTGTATTTAGACCCTTGAGGGTCTATACAAAGGTATAGCAAATGCTATGTAAATATCTGCTGTGAAGATCAGCTGAAGTAGCTAGTGAAAATGAGCCAGGAACTCAGTCCCTACATATTTATTATAGAAACAAATGTCTACTAAATTTTTAAGTCTCCAAAGAACCTTAAAAGCTTCTAATAACTCTCTCTCTCTCTCTGTAGATCCTGCTATATTTCAAGAAATATAAATCTGTGAGAATTGGAGGGGAAACGTGGGAAAGAACGAGGGATGAAGTGACATTGTCTAAATAGAAATGTACTTTACCTGACTAATGTAATTGTAACCACCCCAATCCATCATCACCTTTATAATAAGATACTAAAGGGATTACACATTTAATACGGAATAAAGTACAAATCAAGGTGATGTTACGTTAAAATTTTCACACATTAAGTTCAGGCCTATCCCATACATCAGCTTACAGATGGTTCAAAGGCAAATAGAAATCTAATGATATAGTTGTGAGTGGCATAGTAAAAGAATCCTGAGTCTAACCCCTAGCACTTGGCTCTGTGGTTGTTCAAGAAAGGCCTTCAGAACATTGGTGGCTCACACTTGTAATCCTACTACTCAAGAGGCTAAGATCTGAGGATCATGGTTCAAAGCCAACCTGGGCAGAAAAGTCCATGCGACTCTTACATCCAATTAATCACAGAAAAGGCTGGACGTAGTTAGTCAGCTCAAGGGGTAGAGTGCTAGCTATGAGCAAAAGGAGCTTAGGGACAGCAACCAGGCCCAGAGTTCTAGGCCCAGGCCCAGCCAAAACACAAAAAGGCTTTCAGTAACTTCATATCTGTTGGTTCCTTGTGAGTTACTTACATAATGCATGCAAAAACAGCTAAACATTTGAACGAAGTATTCTCATTGCTGTAAATTAACAAACCAATCCATAGCAGGCACTATTGTTAGCTACTGTGAATGTTATTTTACTATTACCCATGATCTGTAGTTTATCTTATGTCAACCAAGTAGCAACAGGAATAATAAAACCCCAAGAACACTAGGTTGTCAACTCCAAACTAGCAGCACTGTGTCCATTTTGCTGTCCGTATTCAGTGTCTAGCACATATAGGCACACTATAAATGTTGGAATAGGAATTTAAAACTTAACAACAGTGTTTCCAATAATGTTGCTTCCAGAGCTTTCCATGCCTTGGTAGCTTTTACTTCTGGGTCTTTGCTCCTCAGAGGATCTGTGCTGAATGAGAAGAGTGAGGTCCTTTCATTCCTTCCCACTCATAACTGATCACAGGAGGCTGGCTCTTCACTAGGGAGGCTCAAAGGCAGTTGTAGAAGTCTTGGGCAATGTTGCCTCGTTTTCTTTTCATTTTTCTTTCTTGGTAAGACTGGGGTGTGAACTGAGGCCCCTTGTGCTTTCTAGGCAGGTGCTATACCACTTGAGAGATACCCCTGGTCCTTTTGGCTTTGGTTAGTTTTTTGAGATAGAGTCTTATATTCTTCCCCCAGCTGATCTGGACTGTGACCTTATTTATGTTTCCCATAGTTGTGATGATAAGTGCATGCCAACATGCCCATTTTTTTAATTGATAGAGCTGGGGGGGGCTGTCGCATGAACTCATGCTGCAGTCCTTCTGATCTCTGCTTCTAGACTGGCTGAGTTGTGAGCCACTGCACCTAGCCTGTTGCTGCCCCAGCCACAGGACTGAGGCTGCATTCATTCCACAGACAGGAGGTGATCCCTTTGGCTCTCCCCAGTCAGGACCCACCTAGGTACCTCTGGAAGCACTGGGGTCTTTGGATTCAGCTCTGCTGTTTCTGAGGTTAGTTAGTAACTGCTTTTGGCTTGAAGAAGGGACTAGTTTTTAAATATTGTTATTATAAAGGTGACACAGAGAGGGGTTACAGTTACGTAAGTCAGGTAAAGAGAACGTTTCTTTTTGGATAATGTTACCCCGTTCCTCCCCGGCTCCCAGTTTTCCCTCCCATTTCCACCCACAAGTTGTATAGTGTATTGTCAACAGAGTGCCTAGTAAATACCACTGCTGCATTTGTTCACCATTTGAAGAGGGGACTGATTTATAAAGCTCTACCTTCTCCTAAGTAGACAAACAACTCTAGGATGGTTCTGAATACACCAACACAGATGCTGATAGTTGACTAAAGATAATGGTAGCAAATTCCACGTGTGGAAGGCTTGCTGTGTACCTGCCTTGTGCCAAGTATGGCTTGCATTACTTCACTGAACCCTTAAAATAACACAATGAGGTGGGCACTATCTTTTTTCCTAGTTCACCAATGAAGAAACCAGGGCGCTGGGGCTGAGGGACAGCGACCATAAAGTCACACGGATATGTGACTATTAAAAGGAGGAGCCAGGAGATGGTTTCCACAAATACCAGATGCTCAGTCTGTATCCTATGTCCCACACAAAGCAAATGCTTTATGTGGCATGAGTATTAATCCATGAGAGAAACAAGAGTATGGGAGATGCAGAGAGATGCCTTATAGGCTTAGGATGCTGTGCTGCTGTATGCACATTACTTGGGCTCTCTGGGCATCACCTTCCTAATATGACAAGACAGAGCTAGATTAGATGATTTAGTCTATTCTTTTTCCCTCTGCTCCTTCAGTCTCCTTAATCTTGGTATAAAATTAGATCTGAAGGATTTTTCAAGACTTCCTGCCTTCTAACTCTTAATTTTACCGTCCACAAGAGGGCACTATGTAGAGAAGATGGGCTAGTTTTCTCTCAATACCTAAAAATCTAGGGTGATTTCTCTGTTAACACTCACAGGAACACCTGGGGTTTCCCTCCGATTTAGAAGCATGCCTCCCCTAGAATAGACTCTTTCTTGATTGTAGTATAAGAAGGAGGGAGGAGATAGTGTGGGGGAGGAATCCTGTGATTGGAGTCCTGAGTGCTCCTCCAATTTAGCACGTGGCTGTGAAATTTGAGCCAATCTCCGTACAATCTCTGGTCTTCTGTGAAATGAAAATAATAGAGTTATTGGAGGAAATAAAATAATATCAGAAACATCTAAGAGACACCTTTGGAGCTGGGCATAGTGGTTCACACCTGTACTCTAAGCTACTCAGGAAGGAAGACTTGACTGGGTGGTGCCGAGGTCAGCAGAATCTAGTGAGAATTCATCTCAATAACCAAGCTGGGCTTGGTGGCAAATGCCACCCTATGACGATGAGTGCCAGGGAAGCATAGGTTGGAGGCTCCTGCTCTAAGTCCAACTGCTGGCAAAAACACAAGACTATCTGAAAAACAAACAGAGCAAAAAGGGGCTGGAGACATGGGTCCAGTGGTAGAGTGCCTACTAGTAAGAAAGCCCTAAATTGAAACCCTAGATTAAAGAAACAAACAACCAAAAAAAATGAAAAGAAAAAAATAACACCTGGAGAAACATAAACTACCAAGAACTTTCTTAAGAAAATAACCCACAAGGTTCTTTTCTGTCCTGTGTCCATTACCCACAAAACCTGACACCATACAGTTATTGCTGAGGTCCTCGGGATGTGCTGTTTGATCTAGTGAGGCCAAGCTGTCCTCCCCTGGTCTTAGTATAGAAGTTTGGTTTTTTTCTTCTTCTTTTTTTCTGGGCAGCACTTTTGAACAAGGTGCAGAGAATTCATGGCTGGGCCCATGTGTGTCCCAATTCATGCTACAGTGGGGAGTTTCATACAACCTGATGCTTGTTCTTGTCTGCTTATTCTGGGGCTGCTCTGTACCCTCGCAGAGATCTTACAAAATCTCTGTGTGGAAAAGTGAGCATACTTCATCTGGCTTGGGTTTTTCTCTGTCCCTTCCGCAGTGACTCCTCTTCCTTGTCCCCGACCTACCTGACTTCCCACCGTGGAATTTAGGAACAATTCACTCATATGTTTGGTTTCCACAGTTTCTTTCTTTCTCTTTCCTTCCTTCCTTCCTTCTTTCCTTCCTTCCTTCCTTTCTTTCTTTCTTTCTTTTCCTTCCTTCCTTCCTTCCTTTCTTTTCCTTTCTTCCTTTCTTCCTTCCTTTCTTCCTTTCTTTCTTTCTTTCTTTCTTTCTTTCTTTCTTTCTTTCTTTCTTTCTTTCTTTCTTTCTTTCTTTCTTTCTTTCTTTCTTTCTTTCTTTTTACTTCGTCCAAGCACACAAACCTCTATATTCCTGCTGTAGTGACACATATCCTACTGAGATCAACATTTTCCACTTCTTCTTCCAGGCTGCCCACACTCTGATTAGATTAACTCCCTAGACACCAGCACCTTCATTGGAAGTTTCAGCACTGTCTGAGTAAGTGAAACTCCCAGACCCCACCATCTTGGCTCATCTACCTGTCTACCCTGCTGCTTCTGGGTAGGCTGATGGACTACACATTGGTCTCATGATGCTCCCTGCTGTCTGCACCTGCTCTAGGCTTTCCTCTCTGTGACTTGTGCTTCCAACCTCCTCCACCCACCTGCTGTTTCCTCCCTCCATCCACACATGGCCCGATCTTGTCTTCTTCAAGGCATAGTTGAAATGCCAGTCCCTTGATGCAAGATGCCTTCCCTTTCTGAACCCTTACTCTCTGCTTTGTGCTCTGGGGGAGCTGTAGCCTCTCTTCCTCTGGGGTCCAATTTATCTTTTCCATTCCCACAATTTTAGCACAGCATAGGTCCCTACACATATCCATTAGACAACATGAATGAAGGAATTTAATCTATAGGCTTTTGAAGGGAGTACCCTCGATGGCATCCATGTTTATCCAAATGAAAAGTTCCCTTTTCTTAAAAAATGGCTGTTTGTTGTCTGCGTTTCCTGATTGACCCTGTGCGGAGGTCTGTCCTTACTCTTTACTTTTTGCTTGCCTCCACATTAAATTGATGGCCTCTGGGAAGCCAGCTTGTGGAAGTCGTTCGGCCCGTTCCCACTGTTCTCATCTTCCTTGACAATGTATGCAATTACATGAGCTGCCTTTGAAAGCAAGATTAGATTTTCAATCTCGTGATTAACCTTTCCCATTCTGAGATGGCCAGCTCCAAGTTCCTCGCGCTGATCCCTTCTGGTGCTGCCGACTCATTTCTCCATTCCATCTCTTCTGTTTCCTGGGCTTTGCAACTTGAGTCTTCATAAATTTCCTGGGATGACTCTACTAGGCAAAACCAAGCAAATGGGTAAATGTGGGAAAACAACACGCTGTGCAGATCTGCGTGTGAAGGCAGCTGCCAGAGTTACATCCTTTTTGTTACTTTTGATTCCGAATTTTTGCAAAGGGGTGTTTTAAATATTTACCTGAAAGACCAATGGCATATATTTACTTGGGAAAAACAATTAAATCAGGATGTTAAATTGGAGATCTTTTTGACACCCCTCTTCTTAAATGCTGAATTTGGGGAATACATTTATTGAGAATTCTTTTATCATATAAAAGCATTTTAACATTTTAGAGCTCAGCAGAAAAATACCTTGCTCTTTTTTAACTAGTAAGCCAGATTCCTTAGTAGGCCCAATCTTTTGTCACAGATATATGTATTTTGATGTTTAAGGGAAAACTTTGGTTAAAATGACTTGAATTTCATCTTAGAGTGTCCCATTTTATACACTTTCTATCAGTTATAGTTAATTCTGCATGTATTAGTTTTCTAGAAATAAGCATGTTATGCTAAAACAGTTTGATGATAAGAACTTTCTACAGGTCTTGTTTTCCAAAGAAAAGTCTTATCTAGTGGGATAAAACTAAACCAACTTAGGTATGTTGTAAAAACTTATTTTTAAAAAAGTCGGCAAGGCTTGTGCATGGAGACCTAGTGTCCAGTCACATTCTGCCTTAAAAGATAACAAATACAACTGAGTTAAAAGAAAATGAACAAATAAATAAAAAGAAAAAAGGAAAAAAAGAGAAAGATGTCTTGCCAGTTATCCCATGTAATACATTCTTTCAGGATGCAGGATATTTGATACAAGGTATTTGATATTTTAGCCAAACTTTTCTTAAGATTGTTGCAATAACTTCCAATGATACTTGATTTCCTGGCAGATACAACAAAACTAGCCTGAATGAACAATCAGTGTTTAGACTAATAAATTCATTTATGGCCATTGGTTATAGAGAAGGTATTTGAGCCTGACCTGAGAACCCTGATCATATTAAAAACAGCTATTTAATGTGTTATTAACGATATTTCATTGGAAGACCTTACCACATTGCACCCAGCAAAGCTCTTGTCATTATTTTTCTCTCTCCCTCCAAGTGATGCTTTAATGAAACGTGTCAGCGCACCAGCGTCAGGATACATTTCATTAATACCCAGCACTTTTGTTCTATGCTTTACATTTGGAAACAGATTTAAGTATTAAGTACCTCTAATGTCTGCAGCCAGGGAATCCTTTCCGAATTTGTAACAGTGACCAGAACAGACCGCATTACACTCTCCAAATGGTGCGGTTTTGCATTTGAATGTGTGAATTATCCCGGTTTCTTAGAGACGACCACAACACCAACATCTTAAATCCTCAAAATGCTGTCCGCTTCATTGAATACCCGCGATCTAAGCATATGTGTAATTATTCTGTAATTCTCCCCAAAATGTGATTCCTTGGAAATGCATACTAGATTTCTCCTATTGTAAGTCCAAAGACTATTTCTTTGTGGCCTCTTCTTTAAATACGGTAACAAGCAAGTCTGTGTGTCTGGGTGAACTGCCTTGGAAATGACGGTTTCTTCCCAAGCTCTCCTCAGGATACCCATGAGGGAAATATGCCCTTCGTTTGTTTAAGGGTAGAAACCATGATCACAAAAAAAGACCATTTAAAATAGTATACATTACAAGGAGAGGCTATCTGGGGAGAAATGAGCCTGCCTAGTGTCACTCACAATAGTCTTAGAAATAGTCTTAGATAGTAAGTTAGAATTTGCAAACATTGCCAGAGCCAGCTGTGGTAATCCAGGGCTGTACATAGATTTCAGAGAAGAATAGATCCTCTTGCTTCTTGAAACAGCTTTGGAGGTGCTCAACTGTGGAAAATTAAAACATACACTTTTAAAACTGACAGCTGGAAGGGAAGTTAGGCATGAGTGGAGGAAGATGTAGAGTAAAAAGAAGATATAGGGCAGTCTTTAACCTGAGAATTTGTGTTTTTTTAATTTTATTTTAACATTTTGCATGTTCTTTGGGAAAACTCGATGGGGATCATTTTCCCAGGGAATGGCTTTGGTGTGATATCTTGCCTGTGGAAGTCCTTGGAAAATTGTTAATGCACCATTCAAATGGCACTAGGTTGCTTCTAGTCTAACACTCATTAACTCCAGTATGGGCTGTTTAATTTGGACCATTTTTTTTTTTTTGAGCAGGGAGGAGGATTGGCAAAGTAGAGTGGATTTGTGGGGGTAAAGAAAAGTCAACTTGCAGGGTCATAGTTAGGCTGTGAATAATTTGATAATCACGCTGAAGCAGGTGCTTGTATTGAGTAATCCCTCGTCTTGGTATAATTTTGCAAATCACTTGGCTTTTATGGTCCTGATTGCTCCCACAGCATCATTTTGAGAAGTACCACATCCTCCAAAAATAGCATTAAAAATGGTTTTGGCATCAGTGAGCTCAAAGGGTGGTAGTCTATTTCGCTTACTTGTTTTTTCTTAGTGAATGCAATTTTTAAAGAAACTTGCGATCTGGGGGAAATGTTAGGACAGAGTAGGAAAATCAGTTTCATTGATCACTTGAAAGAAATATCACATTTAAAAGATTTTGGAGGAAGGTATCGATGGCTTCATCTTTCCAACAAGAGATAAGCCATGAGTAAATAAAATGAAAGTGCTGGCTAACAGAGGGAGCAGCTACTGCCAGAGACCCAGCCTCCTCTGAAAGCCTGTTCTCTGTGCTGCCAGTCCCCTACGAGGAAGGGATGCCCAGATATCTGAGGGGGCCGTGTTCCCATTTGCCTTGAACTTGATGTTGGGAAAGACCAATTTTGAGTTGAATGCTGACTTGGGAAGATTAAAAGAAAGGAAAGAAGTAACTAAAAGGACCCCGGACTTAATCTTTGCCTAGAGATCCAGATCTCTTCCCAAAGAGAGGCTGATGAGTTAAAATAAACAGAGCATGTCTGAATTCTTTATCCTTATTTCAGTTATTTTAAAAGTCTTTTATTGCATCATTTATCTGGTTGTTATTTATTTCCTGATCTAAAGATAAAATAAGTCTGACAAGGCTTTTGAACAATTGAAATCTATCCGCCTATCTGTCTCCATTTGTCTGTATATTAATTTGATACTCAAGAGACTCCCTTATCACTCATGCAGATCCCACAACTTTTATATTTACAAATATGTCTAACAAACTTTGATATCTGCTTCACTCACATCGAACAGATCAGACACAGCATAGCAGATGGGCTGCAAATGAAGCCAGGAACTCAAGACATTCTGAGGGCAGCAAGAAATAATAGCTGACAGCTGAACTGTGAAGGAAGAGACAGAAAATCCATAGAAAGTGAGCATAAAACTATAATTGTTTCGAAGCCTGGAGCTGCCCAGGGTTTTAAAATTTACCAGGCCCAGAAAGTCTCAGGAAGAAAGATAATAATGAGGACTGCCCTATCAAGAAAAGATTGTGTTATTTCACATGCCTGACTTGGCATAGGTATGCTTAGAATAATTTCCACTGATATAGGTTGAAATTAAGACCATTGTCCTGGAAAAGTGGACATTTCATTATTTGGAAAGTTGGATTTATGAGGAGATTATTTACATTGCTCTACCAAATTAGTGCATGAAAGTTGCTCATACTTTGGGCACATAGCCAAATGTGATTACTCAAATTGAATTTTATGAGTACATTTCTTTCTATAGTGAGACAGCTGGTCTAGGGAAAGGGACCATACTAAATGAGTGCCAGAGGAATTTTGTGGACCCTACTCTGTCACATAGATGTGAAGGGCTATGGGCAGCCAGTCATCCTCTAATGCTCAGTTTCCTCATCTGGTCCATCCAGTTTCAAAACAATGTTTAAAAAATAGGCACTCAGTAAATTATTGGTGATTCTCTTGGTTTGAGGCAGAGCTGGACCACATATAGAGCTGGACCACTTGTACGTATTCCATCACCTGGGAATGGAAAGACCAACCTAGTGTTTGTCCTCACCAGCATCCTGTGGAGGTTTTGTAGAAATAGATTCATTTTAGTTGGAGTCTAAAATGTTCATGACTTTTATCTCCTCGTGGTGAGAATATAGGAGATATATATTTTTTGTTGTTATGTCTTTTTCATGTTTTTCAATGCATCTGAAAGAATTAGGTAGGGAAAAAAAAATCAAGCTGGGTGCCAGGGGCTCACACCTGTAATCCTAGCTACTTAAGAGGCTGAGATCTGAGGATCATAGTTCAAAGCCAGCCCAGGCAGAGAAGTCTCCTTGAGATTCTTATCTTCAATTAACCACTCAAAAGTAGGAAGTAGAGCTGTGGCTCAAAGTAGTAAAGCACTAGCCTTGAGCAAAAGAGCTCAGAGGCAGTGCCCAGGCCCTGAATTCAAGCACCACAATTGACAAAAAAAATAATAATGAAAGTTATTCTTTTTTTAAATGTAGATATGAAAAAACCAAACTTGAGACTTAGGATCTTCCATATTATTCTTAAAGGCAAAGCCTGTTTGAAATAGAGGACTGTGACTGCTGCAGCCTAGAAATGGCACATCCAGTGTGAAGACATCCCTCCCACCCTGACCTCTGCCACAGGCAGACACCTCCAAATCTGTGGCAAGTTTTCAGACTTGGGGAGTACAGCTAGCATGTAGCAAATGAGGTCAATATTGCGCTAAAAAGGAAAATCTGACTTGGAAAGCTCAGCTACTCATAACCCTGCACTCCAAGTGTTCTCTTGTCTTCTAGATAATTCTTGGCAAGGAGGTTATGTTGTCAATCTCATTGTCTTTTGCCAAATGCTAACTGATCAGGAAGGAACATTTTTCTAGAGTGTGAATCTCTGGCTCTTCTTCTCCATAGGATATCTCTCTTTACCATAGTAAGAAAATTCACAGCTCATAAAAACTATCTAAAAGTATTGATGAAAAGTAAAAGATGATAGGATCCATGAGGCTGGGGAAGCTCTGAATCTTAAATGTCTCAGCGCTCAGGCTCATAGACACTGCCGGCAACTTGGAAGCAAATGGATTGAAGCTCAGGAAAATGGGCGGGCCCAGGCAGCCTCAGTTTGGCAACAGCTTGTGGGGAGTAAATCCTTTCACTGAAGGTTTTGCCTAATCTGAATAAATTCAATTTCAAAATCTGCCCTTGATCTAAGCCCCTTAAGCCTCGGTGGAGGACTAAGGACCTTCAGGGTCAATGCCAATAACAAAAGATAGGAAAAAAATCCACCCTTCCTCATATCTCATTGCTATGTTCTCTAAGCCAACTCGCTGCAAAAAACGTTTCCTTTCAATAAAGTTGTCTTTGGACAATTCCCCTTCTCTTACATTAAAGGTGACATTCAGTGCTTCCTTTTGGCCATGCAACACATTTAGCAGAAGGAATGCTGAACAAAGTGTTAGGAAGACTCAGCAGACAGTCCTGAATGTGTCATAACCGGTAGTGGATTTGGGCAAAACAATTTGTTTGTTCCCCAGTGTTCTAATCAGAGCAGTGAGCTGCTGGACTGTCATAGTTTCCTTCCAACTATGGGGTTTACAACACTTGTTTTTAGAAGTACTTTGCCAGAGGTAGGACAATCATTGACAAATAACATAGATCCCAATTGTGTTTCCTAAACTTCTTTAGTAAATCACAAAGCTCCTTTTGTCTGATAATTCCTGTGGTGGAAACAGGGTCCCACAAATATCCTCTGACAGTTCCTGGACTGCACAAATGGTCCTGTGTGCCACCTACACTGAGGCAGTTACGTGGCCATCTATATATGGAGAAGACATGATCAAGATCTTTGGCATTGCTGGTGGTTAAAAGTTGGAGAGCTAGCTTTAACTCATTGGATTAGGGATTCAGATCCAAAGTACTCAACAGTTGCATTACTTCCTGTAGCTACAGTGGCAGATTGCCACTACCAACAAAGATACATTCAAACAACAAAGATACGTTCTCTCATAGTTCTAAAGTCTGGGAGCCTAAGGTAAAATTTAAGGGTCAGCAAGACTGTGTTCCTCAGCTGCAGGATTTGGGAGAGGATCTTCTTTCTCTCTTCCAGCCTCTTGTGGTTGGGGCATTCCTTGACTTGGAAAAGCTTCACTCTAGCCTGGGTCTTGCTGGGCGCACTGTCTCTCTGTTGTTTCTCTTTTTAAATCTCTTTTGAGTTTCTCTGAGTCACATGATAGCATTTAGTTGCCTTTGGATAACCCAATGTCCTCATCTTACCACACTCAGATGAATCTCACCTGCAAAGTCCCTTTACTCAGGTCCAAGGTATTAGGTCCTGGTAACTTTGGGTCATCATTTTATAACCTACTACTATAGTCTATAGCCAGGAGTTAAATCTGACAAGATCAGCATTTTAGGCATACAGAATGATGAAATACAATGCAACTTTATTATTTAAAATAATTTATTGTAAAAGTGAAGTACAGAGGGGGTACAGTTACATAAGTCAGGTAATGAATACATTTCTTTTTGAACAGTATCATCCTCTCCCTCATTTTCTTCCAGTTTTTTTTCCCTCCTTCCTAACTCCTCTCCCTCAAATTGTATAGTTCATTTCCAATGTAATGTCTGTGAGTATTGCTGCTGCATTGATTCACTCTTTGTCCCATCATTTCTGGGCTTCCCCTTCTCTCTCCAAACCAGAGTAAACTTATTTATAAGATAAAGGGTACAGAAATAAAAAACAGCAACAAGTGGGAATACACCAAAGAAAAAAGAAAAAGAAAAAAACCTCAAGCAGTACAATACAAACCTTATGTTTCCATTTCTTGGGGTTCATTTTGATAAACATTGTTTTATTTGATCACATGCTCATAGCTATTGAGCCCTTGTGATCCTATCCTAAGAATATCCTCCTTTGTTCTCACAGTGTGAATGTTTAGAGTCCTGTTTAATCATGCCCAAGGGTAATTATTTGTCTTTTACTATCTACTGGATTTACTTATAGATTTATAGGCACATTCTAATTATTACAAATGAGGGAAAACATGCAGCCTATACTTCTTTGGGTCTAGCTTACTTCAGTTAATCTTTTTTTCCAAGTCTTTCCATTTCTTTACAAGTGGGGCAATGCCATTCTTTCTGATGGAAGCTGGAAGCATAGAATTCATATATATATATATATATATATATATATATATGTATACACGCACACACACAAGAAAAATGTATATATGTATACACACATTTTCTTGATCTATTCATCTACTGAGGGACATCTGAGTTGGTAAACAATGCTGAATGAACATGGTTGTGCTGGTGGCTTTAGAGTGGCCTGCTTTGTGGTCATTTCGGTAAATGCCCAGGAGTGAGATTTCTGGGTAAGCTCTAGAGTAGTTGAAAAGTCTACATTCCTACCAACAGTGTAATAGTATTCCCTTTTGACCTCATCCCTGTATCCATCCTTTTATTATTAGTTTTCTTGATAATGGTCATTCTAATTGGGGTAAGGTAGAATCTCAATATTGTTTTGACTTGAATTTCTTTTATGACCAGAGATGTTGAACTTCTCTTCATGTGTCTATTAGCCATTCTTATTTTTTTTCTAAGAAATCTCTTTAAATCTCTAGCCCACTTATTAATGGGGTTGTTGTTTCTTTGAGAATTAGTTTTTGTGGGGTTTAATTTTTTTCTTTTAAAGATGCTGTACCAGGGGGTTGGGGTTTAAGTTTTTGAGCTCTAAATATATTTTAGAGATGAGGCCCTTGTTTGATGCATAGCTAGTAAAGATCTTCTCCCATTCTGTGGGGTTTTTTTATTGATCTTGCTAGCTTTGTCCTTTGCCATGCAGAAACTTCAGTTTTATGCAATCTCAGTCTTTCTTTTTTTTAGGAAGTTTCTGCCTGTGCCAAAGGAGCTTTAGTGTTTCCCCTCTTCCTTCCTGTAATATTTTCAGAGTGTCTGCTCTCACACCGAGGTCTTTGATCCATTTGGAGTTGATTTTGGTGCAGGGTGATATAGAAGGATCTAGCTTCAATCTTCTGCCAGTTCTGCCAGCACCATTTGTTGAAGAGGCTGTCTTTTTTCCATCTTCCATATGGGTGGCTATATGTCTGTGGGTTCATTTCTGGTTCTTTTACTATATTCCATTGGTTCTCAGGCCTATTCTTGTGCCAGTATTAAGCTGTTTTTTTTTAAATTACTACAGTTTTGTAATAGAGTTTGAAGTTTGCTATTAATATTCCTCCTGCACTGTTCTTTCTGCTAAGGATTGTTTTTGCTATATGAGTTCTTCTATTATTCCATAGGAATTTTTGGATTGCTTCATCTATATCATTGGAGAATGCTGTTGGGATTTTGATGGATAGTGCGTTGAATTTGTAGATAAAAATGCAACTTTAAAAGTACAGGCAGAGAGCTGGGTGCTGGTGGCTCTCATCTGTAATCTTAGTTACTCAGGAGGCTGAGATCTGAGGATCACAGTTTGAAGCCAGTCTGCGCAGGAAAGTCTATGAGACTCTTATCTCCAATTAATTACAGAAAAAGCTGGAAGTGGCACTGTAGCTCAAGTGGTAGAGTGCCTTGAGCAAAAGGAGCTCAGGGACAGCTCCCAGACCTAGAGTTCAAGCCCTAGGATTAGAAAAAAAAAGTACAGGTAGAAGGAGATGTTATTTACAATAACTAGTATATGTTGGAGACAAGCAGAAACGGTTAGATAGTTGATGTTAGGCAAAATGAACCCCAAGATAAGAACTCAAATGCTTTTTTATTTCTTGCTGTTGTTTCTAACATATTTATAAGATGATTTCTTTGTTGCTTTGTATGTCCCTCCCCCATAGTATAACCCCTATTTTCACTGTATTTGATGTTGGTATAATTTGGGGAGGAGAAGGGAAAAAACAAATTGTTTAAATAGGGATACAAGTGGACCCATTGTAACAATGAGATGTACAAGTCGTTATGTCGAAAAATGAACTTTACAACTTTGGCAGGAAGTGGGGGGAGGATGGGAAGGCAGGGATGGTAAGGGGAGCCAAAGGAGGAGGCAACAATGCTTGATAAGAAATGTCCTCATTACCTTGCTCATGTAATTGTAACCCCTCTGTACGGTCTTTTCACATTAAAAAAAAACCTTATTATAATAAAAAAAGAAAGAGAGTGCTAGCCTTGAGCTGAACAGCTGAGGGACAGCACCCAGGCCCAGAGTTCAGGCCCCACGACCGGACCCCCCCCAAAAAAAGATACAATAGTAATATTTGGGGCTGGGAAGGTGGCTCAGTGATAGAGCACTTGCCTTGCATGCTCAAGGCCCTGGGTTCGATTCCTCAGCACCACATAAGAAAAAAACCGGAAGTGGTGCTGTGGCTCAAGTGGTGGAGTGCTAGCCTTGAGCTGAAGAGCTGAGGGACAGCGCCCAGGCCTAGAGTTCAGGCCCCACGACCGGACCCCACCCACCCCCCCAAAAAAAAGAAATAAAAAGAAAGAGAAGATGTGATTTATTCAATATTGATTGTATGGACACTGAAGTAGGTATCTTAGTAGTGCTAGGGTTGAAAAGTCACTGGCATTGAGTGCCCATCTGTAAAGAAGCAATATGCTGTTACTATATTATAGTTGTAGTTATAAGTTATAGTTATTATGTATGATCCTAGATATAACAAGAGCTTTTGCCCAGACCATGGCATTGGTATTTGGTGGTAGTAGTTAAAAATTCAATTCCAACCCCATAAATTAACATTTGTAACAGCAGCATCAGAATACACGTTTTTCTCAGCAGCACATGGAACGTTTTCTAAAATAGACCACATTTTAGGCCACAAAGCAAACTTGTCTAAATTCAGAAACATTGAAGTTATACCTTGCATCCTCTCTGAC